>NC_134268.1:154414055-154767388 GCF_031893055.1 Leptodactylus fuscus
TATTGGGGTTTCTAGAGGCTCCCTCCACCATGAATTGGTCCAAACTGGGGTTTTTAGAGGCTCCCTCCACCATGAATTTGCCCAAACTGGGCTGTTTAGAGGCTCCCTCCAGCATGAATTGGTCCAAACTGGGGTTTTTAGAGGCTCCCTCCACCATGAATTGGTCCAAACTGGGGTTTTTAGAGGCTCCCTCCACCATGAATTGGTCCAAACTGGGGTTTTTTAGAGGCTCCCTCCACCATGAATTGGTCCAAACTGGGCTGGTTAGAGGCTCCCTCCACCATGAATTTGCCCAAACTGGGCTGTTTAGAGGCTCCCTCCACCATGAATTGGTCCAAACTGGGCTGGTTAGAGGCTCCTCCACCATGAATTGGTCCAAATTGGGGTTTTTAGAGGCTCCCTCCACCATGAATTGGTCCCAAACTGGGGTTTTTAGAGGCTCCCTCCACCATGAATTGGTCCAAACTGGGGTTTTTAGAGGCTCCCTCCACCATGAATTGGTCCAAACTGGGTTTTTTAGAGGCTCCCTCCACCATGAATTGGTCGAAACTGGGGTTTTTAGAGGCTCCCTCCACCATGAATTGGTCCCAAACTGGGGTTTTAGAGGCTCCCTCCACCATGAATTTGCCCAAACTGGGCTGTTTAGAGGCTCCCTCCACCATGAATTGGTCCAAACTGGGTTTTTTAGAGGCTCCCTCCACCATGAATTGGTCCAAACTGGGGTTTTTAGAGGCTCCCTCCACCATGAATTGGTCCAAACTGGGGTTTTTAGAGGCTCCCTCCACCATGAATTTGCCCAAACTGGGCTGTTTTAGAGGCTCCCTCCACCATGAATTGGCCCAAATTGGGGTTTTTAGAGGCTCCCTCCACCATGAATTGGTCCAAACTGGGGTTTTTAGAGGGCTCCCTCCACCATGAATTTGCCCAAACTGGGCTGTTTAGAGGCTCCCTCCAGCATGAATTGGTCCAAAACTGGGGTTTTTAGAGGCTCCCTCCACCATGAATTGGTCCAAACTGGGTTTTTAGAGGCTCCCTCCACCATGAATTGGTCCAAACTGGGTTTTTTAGAGGCTCCCTCCACCATGAATTGGTCCAAATTGGGGTTTTTAGAGGCTCCCTCCACCATGAATTGGTCCAAACTGGGGTTTTTAGAGGCTCCCTCCACCATGAATTTGGCCCAAACTGGGGCTGTTTAGAGGCTCCCTCCACCATGAATTGGTCCAAATTGGGGTTTTTAGAGGCTCCCTCCACCATGAATTTGCCCAAACTGGGCTGTTTAGAGGCTCCCTCCACCATGAATTGGTCCAAACTGGGCTGGTTAGAGGCTCCCTCCACCATGAATTGGACCAAACTTGGGGTTTTTAGAGGCTCCCTCCACCATGAATTGGTCCAAACTGGGGTTTTTAGAGGCTCCCTCCACCATGAATTGGTCCAAACTGGGCTGTTAGAGGCTCCCTCCACCATGAATTGGTCCAAACTGGGTTTTTTAGAGGCTCCCTCCACCATGAATTGGTCCAAACTGGGTTTTTAGAGGCTCCCTCCACCATGAATTGGTCCAAACTGGGGTTTTTAGAGGCTCCCTCCACCATGAATTTGCCCAAACTGGGCTGTTTAGAGGCTCCCTCCACCATGAATTGGTCCAAACTGGGTTTTTAGAGGCTCCCTCCACCATGAATTGGTCCAAACTGGGGTTTTTAGAGGGCTCCCTCCACCATGAATTGGTCCAAACTGGGGTTTTTAGAGGCTCCCTCCACCATGAATTTGCCCAAAACTGGGCTGTTTAGAGGCTCCCTCCACCATGAATTGGTCCAAATTGGGGTTTTTAGAGGCTCCCTCCACCATGAATTGGTCCAAACTGGGGTTTTTAGAGGCTCCCTCCACCATGAATTTGCCCAAACTGGGCTGTTTAGAGGCTCCCTCCAGCATGAATTGGTCCAAACTGGGGTTTTTAGAGGCTCCCTCCACCATGAATTGGTCCAAACTGGGGTTTTTAGAGGCTCCCTCCACCATGAATTGGTCCAAACTGGGGGTTTTAGAGGCTCCCTCCACCATGAATTGGTCCAAACTGGGCTGGTTAGAGGCTCCCTCCACCATGAATTTGCCCAAACTGGGCTGTTTAGAGGCTCCCTCCACCATGAATTGGTCCAAACTGGCTGGTTAGAGGCTCCCTCCACCATGAATTGGTCCAAACTGGGTTTTTTAGAGGCTCCCTCCACCATGAATTGGTCCAAACTGGGTTTTTAGAGGCTCCCTCCACCATGAATTGGTCCAAACTGGGGTTTTTAGAGGCTCCCTCCACCATGAATTGGTCCAAACGGGGGTTTTTAGAGGCTCCCTCCACCATGAATTGGTCCAAACTGGGGTTTTTAGAGGCTCCCTCCACCATGAATTGGTCCAAACTGGGGTTTTTAGAGGCTCCCTCCACCATGAATTTGCCCAAACTGGGCTGTTTAGAGGCTCCCTTCACCATGAATTGGTCCAAATTGGGGTTTTTAGAGGCTCCCTCCACCATGAATTTGCCCAAACTGGGCTGGTTAGAGGCTCCCTCCACCATGAATTGGTCCAAACTGGGCTGGTTAGAGGCTCCCTCCACCATGAATTGGTCCAAATTGGGGTTTTTAGAGGCTCCCTCCACCATGAATTGGTCCAAACTGGGCTGTTTAGAGGCTCCCTCCACCATGAATTGGTCCAAACTGGGGTTTTTAGAGGCTCCCTCCACCATGAATTGGTCCAAACTGGGCTGGTTAGAGGCTCCCTCCACCATGAATTGGTCCAAACTGGGTTTTTTAGAGGCTCCCTCCACCATGAATTGGTCCAAACTGGGGTTTTTAGAGGCTCCCTCCACCATGAATTTGCCCAAACTGGGCTGTTTAGAGGCTCCCTCCACCATGAATTGGTCCAAACTGGGGTTTTTAGAGGCTCCCTCCACCATGAATTGGTCCAAACTGGGCTGGTTAGAGGCTCCCTCCACCATGAATTGGTCCAAACTGGGTTTTTAGAGGCTCCCTCCACCATGAATTGGTCCAAACTGGGGTTTTTAGAGGCTCCCTCCACCATGAATTGGTCCAAACTGGGGTTTTTAGAGGCTCCCTCCACCATGAATTGGTCCAAACTGGGGTTTTTAGAGGCTCCCTCCACCATGAATTTGCCCAAAACTGGGCTGTTTAGAGGCTCCCTCCAGCATGAATTGGTCCAAACTGGGTTTTTAGAGGCTCCCTCCACCATGAATTGGTCCAAACTGGGGTTTTTAGAGGCTCCCTCCACCATGAATTGGTCCAAACTGGGGTTTTAGAGGCTCCCTCCACCATGAATTGGTCCAAACTGGGCTGGTTAGAGGCTCCCTCCACCATGAATTTGCCCAAACTGGGCTGTTTAGAGGCTCCCTCCACCATGAATTGGTCCAAACTGGGCTGGTTAGAGGCTCCCTCCACCATGAATTGGTCCAAACTGGGTTTTTAGAGGCTCCCTCCACCATGAATTTGCCCAAACTGGGCTGTTTAGAGGCTCCCTCCACCATTGAATTGGTCCAAACTGGGTTTTTTAGAGGCTCCCTCCACCATGAATTGGTCCAAACTGGGGTTTTTAGAGGCTCCCTCCACCATGAATTGGTCCAAACTGGGGTTTTTAGAGGCTCCCTCCACCATGAATTTGCCCAAACTGGGCTGTTTAGAGGCTCCCTCCACCATGAATTGGTCCAAATTGGGGTTTTTAGAGGCTCCCTCCACCATGAATTGGTCCAAACTGGGGTTTTTAGAGGCTCCCTCCACCATGAATTGGTCCAAACTGGGGTTTTTAGAGGCTCCCTCCACCATGAATTGGTCCAAATTGGGGTTTTTAGAGGCTCCCTCCACCATGAATTGGTCCAAACTGGGGTTTTTAGAGGCTCCCTCCACCATGAATTTGCCCAAACTGGGCTGTTTAGAGGCTCCCTCCACCATGAATTGGTCCAAATTGGGGTTTTTAGAGGCTCCCTCCACCATGAATTTGCCCAAACTGGGCTGGTTAGAGGCTCCCTCCACCATGAATTGGTCCAAACTGGGCTGGTTAGAGGCTCCCTCCACCATGAATTGGACCAAATTGGGGTTTTTAGAGGCTCCCTCCACCATGAATTGGTCCAAACTGGGGTTTTTAGAGGCTCCCTCCACCATGAATTGGTCCAAACTGGGCTGGTTAGAGGCTCCCTCCACCATGAATTGGTCCAAACTGGGGTTTTTAGAGGCTCCCTCCACCATGAATTGGTCCAAACTGGGGTTTTTAGAGGCTCCCTCCACCATGAATTGGTCCAAACTGGGGTTTTTAGAGGCTCCCTCCACCATGAATTTGCCCAAACTGGGCTGTTTAGAGGCTCCCTCCACCATGAATTGGTCCAAATTGGGGTTTTTAGAGGCTCCCTCCACCATGAATTGGTCCAAACTGGGGTTTTTAGAGGCTCCCTCCACCATGAATTTGCCCAAACTGGGCTGTTTAGAGGCTCCCTCCAGCATGAATTGGTCCAAACTGGGGTTTTTAGAGGCTCCCTCCACCATGAATTGGTCCAAACTGGGGTTTTTAGAGGCTCCCTCCACCATGAATTGGTCCAAACTGGGGGTTTTAGAGGCTCCCTCCACCATGAATTGGTCCAAACTGGGCTGGTTAGAGGCTCCCTCCACCATGAATTTGCCCAAACTGGGCTGTTTAGAGGCTCCCTCCACCATGAATTGGTCCAAACTGGGCTGGTTAGAGGCTCCCTCCACCATGAATTGGTCCAAACTGGGTTTTTTAGAGGCTCCCTCCACCATGAATTGGTCCAAACTGGGGTTTTTAGAGGCTCCCTCCACCATGAATTGGTCCAAACTGGGGTTTTTAGAGGCTCCCTCCACCATGAATTGGTCCAAACTGGGGTTTTTAGAGGCTCCCTCCACCATGAATTGGTCCAAACTGGGGTTTTTAGAGGCTCCCTCCACCATGAATTGGTCCAAACTGGGGTTTTTAGAGGCTCCCTCCACCATGAATTTGCCCAAACTGGGCTGTTTAGAGGCTCCCTCCACCATGAATTGGTCCAAATTGGGGTTTTTAGAGGCTCCCTCCACCATGAATTTGCCCAAACTGGGCTGGTTAGAGGCTCCCTCCACCATGAATTGGTCCAAACTGGGCTGGTTAGAGGCTCCCTCCACCATGAATTGGTCCAAATTGGGGTTTTTAGAGGCTCCCTCCACCATGAATTGGTCCAAACTGGGCTGTTTAGAGGCTCCCTCCACCATGAATTGGTCCAAACTGGGGTTTTTAGAGGCTCCCTCCACCATGAATTGGTCCAAACTGGGCTGGTTAGAGGCTCCCTCCACCATGAATTGGTCCAAACTGGGTTTTTTAGAGGCTCCCTCCACCATGAATTGGTCCAAACTGGGGTTTTTAGAGGCTCCCTCCACCATGAATTTGCCCAAACTGGGCTGTTTAGAGGCTCCCTCCACCATGAATTGGTCCAAACTGGGGTTTTTAGAGGCTCCCTCCACCATGAATTGGTCCAAACTGGGCTGGTTAGAGGCTCCCTCCACCATGAATTGGTCCAAACTGGGTTTTTTAGAGGCTCCCTCCACCATGAATTGGTCCAAACTGGGGTTTTTAGAGGCTCCCTCCACCATGAATTGGTCCAAACTGGGGTTTTTAGAGGCTCCCTCCACCATTAATTGGTCCAAACTGGGGTTTTTAGAGGCTCCCTCCACCATGAATTTGCCCAAACTGGGCTGTTTAGAGGCTCCCTCCACCATGAATTGGTCCAAACTGGGTTTTTAGAGGCTCCCTCCACCATGAATTGGTCCAAACTGGGGTTTTTAGAGGCTCCCTCCACCATGAATTGGTCCAAACTGGGGTTTTTAGAGGCTCCCTCCACCATGAATTTGCCCAAACTGGGGTTTTTAGAGGCTCCCTCCACCATGAATTTGCCCAAACTGGGCTGTTTAGAGGCTCCCTCCACCATGAATTGGTCCAAATTGGGGTTTTTAGAGGCTCCCTCCACCATGAATTTGCCCAAACTGGGCTGGTTAGAGGCTCCCTCCACCATGAATTGGTCCAAACTGGGCTGGTTAGAGGCTCCCTCCACCATGAATTGGTCCAAATTGGGGTTTTTAGAGGCTCCCTCCACCATGAATTGGTCCAAACTGGGCTGTTTAGAGGCTCCCTCCACCATGAATTGGTCCAAACTGGGGTTTTTAGAGGCTCCCTCCACCATGAATTGGTCCAAACTGGGCTGGTTAGAGGCTCCCTCCACCATGAATTGGTCCAAACTGGGTTTTTTAGAGGCTCCCTCCACCATGAATTGGTCCAAACTGGGGTTTTTAGAGGCTCCCTCCACCATGAATTTGCCCAAACTGGGCTGTTTAGAGGCTCCCTCCACCATGAATTGGTCCAAACTGGGGTTTTTAGAGGCTCCCTCCACCATGAATTGGTCCAAACTGGGCTGGTTAGAGGCTCCCTCCACCATGAATTGGTCCAAACTGGGTTTTTTAGAGGCTCCCTCCACCATGAATTGGTCCAAACTGGGGTTTTTAGAGGCTCCCTCCACCATGAATTGGTCCAAACTGGGGTTTTTAGAGGCTCCCTCCACCATTAATTGGTCCAAACTGGGGTTTTTAGAGGCTCCCTCCACCATGAATTTGTCCAAACTGGGCTGTTTAGAGGCTCCCTCCACCATGAATTGGTCCAAACTGGGTTTTTTAGAGGCTCCCTCCACCATGAATTGGTCCAAACTGGGGTTTTTAGAGGCTCCCTCCACCATGAATTGGTCCAAACTGGGCTGGTTAGAGGCTCCCTCCACCATGAATTTGCCCAAACTGGGCTGTTTAGAGGCTCCCTCCACCATGAATTGGTCCAAACGGGGGTTTTTAGAGGCTCCCTCCACCATGAATTTGCCCAAACTAGGCTGGTTAGAGGCTCCCTCCACCATGAATTTGCCCAAACTGGGCTGGTTAGAGGCTCCCTCCACCATGAATTTGCCCAAACTGGGCTGTTTAGAGGCTCCCTCCACCATGAATTGGTCCAAACGGGGGTTTTTAGAGGCTCCCTCCACCATGAATTTGCCCAAACTGGGCTGGTTAGAGGCTCCCTCCACCATGAATTTGCCCAAACTGGGCTGTTTAGAGGCTCCCTCCAGCATGAATTGGTCCAAACTGGGGTTTTTAGAGGCTCCCTCCACCATGAATTGGTCCAAACTGGGGTTTTTAGAGGCTCCCTCCACCATGAATTGGTCCAAACTGGGGTTTTTAGAGGCTCCCTCCACCATGAATTGGTCCAAACTGGGCTGGTTAGAGGCTCCCTCCACCATGAATTTGCCCAAACTGGGCTGGTTAGAGGCTCCCTCCACCATGAATTGGTCCAAACTGGGTTTTTTAGAGGCTCCCTCCACCATGAATTGGTCCAAACTGGGGTTTTTAGAGGCTCCCTCCACCATGAATTGGTCCAAACTGGGGTTTTTAGAGGCTCCCTCCACCATGAATTGGTCCAAACTGGGGTTTTTAGAGGCTCCCTCCACCATGAATTGGCCCAAACTGGGCTGTTTAGAGGCTCCCTCCACCATGAATTGGTCCAAACTGGGTTTTTTAGAGGCTCCCTCCACCATGAATTGGTCCAAACTGGGGTTTTTAGAGGCTCCCTCCACCATGAATTGGTCCAAACTGGGGTTTTTAGAGGCTCCCTCCACCATGAATTGGCCCAAACTGGGCTGTTTAGAGGCTCCCTCCACCATGAATTGGTCCAAACTGGGTTTTTTAGAGGCTCCCTCCACCATGAATTGGTCCAAACTGGGGTTTTTAGAGGCTCCCTCCACCATGAATTGGTCCAAACTGGGGTTTTTAGAGGCTCCCTCCACCATGAATTTGCCCAAACTGGGCTGTTTAGAGGCTCCCTCCACCATGAATTGGTCCAAATTGGGGTTTTTAGAGGCTCCCTCCACCATGAATTGGTCCAAACTGGGGTTTTTAGAGGCTCCCTCCACCATGAATTTGCCCAAACTGGGCTGTTTAGAGGCTCCCTCCAGCATGAATTGGTCCAAACTGGGGTTTTTAGAGGCTCCCTCCACCATGAATTGGTCCAAACTGGGGTTTTTAGAGGCTCCCTCCACCATGAATTGGTCCAAACTGGGTTTTTTAGAGGCTCCCTCCACCATGAATTGGTCCAAATTGGGGTTTTTAGAGGCTCCCTCCACCATGAATTGGTCCAAACTGGGGTTTTTAGAGGCTCCCTCCACCATGAATTTGCCCAAACTGGGCTGTTTAGAGGCTCCCTCCACCATGAATTGGTCCAAATTGGGGTTTTTAGAGGCTCCCTCCACCATGAATTTGCCCAAACTGGGCTGGTTAGAGGCTCCCTCCACCATGAATTGGTCCAAACTGGGCTGGTTAGAGGCTCCCTCCACCATGAATTGGTCCAAATTGGGGTTTTTAGAGGCTCCCTCCACCATGAATTGGTCCAAACTGGGCTGTTTAGAGGCTCCCTCCACCATGAATTGGTCCAAACAGGGGTTTTTAGAGGCTCCCTCCACCATGAATTGGTCCAAACTGGGCTGTTTAGAGGCTCCCTCCACCATGAATTGGTCCAAACAGGGGTTTTTAGAGGCTCCCTCCACCATGAATTGGTCCAAACTGGGCTGGTTAGAGGCTCCCTCCACCATGAATTGGTCCAAACTGGGTTTTTTAGAGGCTCCCTCCACCATGAATTGGTCCAAACTGGGGTTTTTAGAGGCTCCCTCCACCATGAATTGGTCCAAACTGGGGTTTTTAGAGGCTCCCTCCACCATGAATTGGTCCAAACTGGGGTTTTTAGAGGCTCCCTCCACCATGAATTTGCCCAAACTGGGCTGTTTAGAGGCTCCCTCCACCATGAATTGGTCCAAATTGGGTTTTTTAGAGGCTCCCTCCACCATGAATTGGTCCAAATTGGGGTTTTTAGAGGCTCCCTCCACCATGAATTGGTCCAAACTGGGGTTTTTAGAGGCTCCCTCCACCATGAATTTGCCCAAACTGGGCTGTTTAGAGGCTCCCTCCAGCATGAATTGGTCCAAACTGGGGTTTTTAGAGGCTCCCTCCACCATGAATTGGTCCAAACTGGGGTTTTTAGAGGCTCCCTCCACCATGAATTGGTCCAAACTGGGGTTTTTAGAGGCTCCCTCCACCATGAATTGGTCCAAACTGGGCTGGTTAGAGGCTCCCTCCACCATGAATTGGTCCAAACTGGGTTTTTTAGAGGCTCCCTCCACCATGAATTGGTCCAAACTGGGGTTTTTAGAGGCTCCCTCCACCATGAATTTGCCCAAACTCTGCTGGTTAGAGGCTCAATCCACCCTGATTTTCAAAACAAATGTTGGTGCCAACCTCAACTTACTACAAGGGCCAAATTCACTGCTGGTGACAAGCTCTCCTCACTGCAAGTGCCAAATACACATGTTTCAAGGTGTTTTCCTACTGTCAGAGAGGTGGTATTGAGTGTGTAAAGTGTGTAGTTGTTAGGCTGTGATGTTGGGGTAATAGAGGGTCTTTGGTGTGTTAGATGCCCCCAGACATGCTTCCCCTGCTGTCCCAGTGTCATTCCAGAGGTGTTGGCATCATTTCCTGGGGTGTCATAGTGGACTTGGTGACCCTCCAGACACGGATTTGGGTTTCCCCCTTAACGAGTATATGTTCCCCATAGACTATAATGGGGTTCGAAACCCGTTCGAACACACGAACAGTGAGCGGCTGTTCGATTCGAATTTCGAACCTCGAACATTTTAGTGTTCGCTCATCTCTAATTATTATTATTATTAATAAGATAAAACTAATTTAAATAAAAATAAAGAATAAAAATTCCACTGGGGATTAATATTAGAAGAGAAAATGTCAGGATTAGGCAGAAATGGGTAATTGTTGTGGATGGAAAAACACTACCAGGGGAGTTTCAATTAAAAGACAACAAGCCATACGTTTAATTAGAATGGGGAAGCATTTCAAAGCCTACAGTATTTACATAAATAAGATGTAATCCTTATTAACCTGCAGAGAGCATAATGGGCAATCCACCAATGTCCTGTAGAATACTAATGCATTCATTTTCTCTCTACACATTCCATTTGGGAACTATTACCAGTAATGTTCACACATCTCAATCACTTTAAAGAAATAATGTTTGTTTTTTTATATATATTAACCAGTTGAATAGTTTTAGATGTAGCACAAACATGTAAACCTACAAATGTTGCAATATACCGTACATTTCCTACTGCTTGCACTCGCTAAGCAATCTGAATATTCTATGGCAAGATTTCTCAAAACAATTTTAATATACTACGGCCTGAATCAATGCAAAAAGTATTCTAATGAAAGAGAAATGAAATAAATATACTGTAGGTAAACTACCACCACTATTTATTTTATAACAATGAATATATTATTAATACTAGCATCAAAGTATTATGAGTAAACTATCACCATCACCCACCCAAGTAAAATGTGCATATCGCTGCCATCACTATAAATGCAATACTAGCTTAGTACTACAAGATCTCTTATAGCTATTTCAATATGGGCCACACGGTGGCTCAGTGGTTAGCACTGCAGCCCTGCAGCGCTGGAGTCCTGGTGTTCAAATCCCGCCAAGGGCATAAAACCATCTGCAAAGAGTTTGTATGTTCTCCCTGTGTTTGCATGAATTTCGATCCCATATTCCAAAGACATACTGATAGGGAAAAATGTACATTGTGAGCTCTATATGGGGCTCACAATCTACATTTAAAAAAAAAAAGAAAAAAAAAAGCAATTTCAATATGCCTGATCTATGTAAGGAAATTGTGTATACCATGCCATGTCCTGGTTTCAACTGTATCTGCCATGTCAGGACAAAGTATCCAGTTAAATATCAACCATGGTGAAGTAGGGAGCCATCTGCTCCATGAGCTACCAGTCACCTGGAGACACCTACCGTTGGCAGCTTGGCATAGGCAGGCAAGAGGTAGTGATATCATTGGGCAGCTGCATTGTGATCCGCATAGTTTGTTGTGGGAATGAGAAGAGTATTTATATTGGAAGCACTAACAGGTATCTCTGTGGAAGCAACAAATATATAGATGTGTCTACACATAAATGGAATCTGTTAGGGTGATTTAGAACACTTATGGACCGGGCATTTAGTATCCTAAATCACCCTGTTATAACGGCTGCATTAAAAATAAAAGAGCTTTATAGTTATCTAGAGAGGAGTCCGAAGAATCTCATCAAATTCATCCCTGTGCTACAGACATCTGCACTTTTACTTAGTGACGGTAGAGATGTACACCCAGGCTTCATTGTGCAAGTGAGCGAGGTATGGCGCTTGTGCACTAAACCTGAGATGTACTCCTCTGGCTTCATTGAACTGCGCTGATGCGGGGAGTACAGCGGCAGGTGAATATAAAGATTTTTTATTTTTAATTCGCCCATTATTTGGGTTAATAAGAGGGCAATTTGGGACACTAAACTCCTGGTCCTGTGGATAGTTTATTGTCCTAAATTGATCTGCCAGATTCCCATTAACTGATTTCTACTTTCATTTGGTATTTCATTTTCTCTTTACACCAAAGCAAAGCAATACAACAACATGCTAAAGAAAAAAAAAACCTTGGAAGACTGCAATTCATCCTCTCCGACGGGAGGGTCACACGAGCTCAGAAATAGGATAGTTAGCAAATCACCTTGGATAACATGTCACCAAACCATGTTGTATAATGAAAAGCTGATTAGTTAGTGATAAACACAACTAGACTTGTCCGGTGAATTGGACGGGTAATAGAGGACATATCTTTAGGTTAATACTGTGTGGGCAGGAACTAAGGGGACATAATTCTGGGAAGGCAGGAACTAAAGGGACACAATTCTGTGTGGGAAGCTCTAAGCGAACATTGTATTTTGTGGAGAGGCACTAAAAGGGTATCATAGGCTGTGAAGACACACTTGGCATACTATTTCTCTGTGTGGACTGTCAGCAGTCACCATTACTGGGTGAAGGGCACATCTTTACTGTGACAACAAGTACAGTGGGTGAAATAAGTATTGAACACTTCATCAATTTACTAAGTAAATATATTTCTAAAGGTGCTATCCAATCCACACAGGCAAAGATATCAAACCATAGGAAGTCCATAAATAAGGTTATGAGTAATAATGAGAAAAAGCATACAGAAAAAGTATTGGACACAAAGAAAGAGATGTGCAAAAAAATCATGACTCTGGTCCTGACACCGGCATAAATCTATCAGGAATTAGAGAACAATCCTGCACCTTAGTGAAAAATAATATCAAGCGATTCAACTGAAGGCTTATAAAGGGTTTCTCATTACTAAGGTGCCACACAAGAAACATCTCATGATTGGTAAAACCAATGAGCTGTCTCAAGATCTTTACAACCTTACTGTTGTAAAACATACTGAAGGCATCGGTCACAGAAGAATTTCTAAATTACTGAAGGTTCCAGTGAGCACTGTTGGAAAAAAGACGCGCATTATATGAAAAGGCCATTGAACTCAATGGCTAACTACATTTTACACATGTATTTTTACACGTGTAAAATGGACAGAATACACAGAGCGTAGACAGAATACACGGAGCGTAGACAGAATACACGGAGCGTAAACTCCGTGTGAAGGGGCCCTAAGAGTGTCTGTTTGGACGAATGGGCCAAAATCACACCTGAGCAATACATGTAACTAGTGTCTCCATACAGAAAGAGTATTAAATACGTTTCAGTACAATTGTTCCATACTTTTTTCCAGTGTTATTTCTCATTATTAGGCCCCTTGCACATTGCTGTATAGTAGTATAGGCCCCTTGCACATTGCTGTATAGTAGTATAGTAGTATAGTATAGTATAGTATTGCAGGATGCATACATTTAGGATTTGGGTAATCTGGTAGGTCTCCATACAGAAAGAGTATTAAATACGTTTCAGTACAATTGTTCCATACTTTTTTCCAGTGTTATTTCTCATTATTAGGCCCCTTGCACATTGCTGTATGCTAGTTCATCAATGTGTCGACTTTGCACCGGTCGCTCAATCACAGCCAGCGACCCTCACACGATAACGTGCAACGGGAAGAAACAAAATACTAAATAGGGGCGAAATTTGTTAGTAGTATTGCAGGATGCATACATTTAGGATTTGGGTAATCTGGTAGGTTTAATGGCATGTGCAGGTTAGTTATCATCTAGCTCCAGTACTGTGCAGTTTGGATCTGTCTATATAACAATGCAGCTCCAAAACCTATATTATAAAATGTTTGTGTAGAATAATTTTAATAATAATTTATCACCGTGCAGGTAGGGTCTATCCCTACCTAGGGTCCTATGATTTCTTTGGCCCCCTCAAGTGCTCCAAAGAGTCTTTAATCAGGACTGTATGTACTGCACCAATACTTACTTTCTTTCTAGATTGAAAGTTAAAAACTACCCCCATCCTCCCCCCACACACAAACATGTGACACTTAGTGACAGCAGCTATAAAGTATTGCCTGGAACCAGAAAGCACATCCATTGTTAATCCCAGGGTTCTAGTACAGAAGGTCTCATAGAGGGATTGAGCAAGTTTGTTCATAATATCAGTCTGTAGCACCTCGGAGCTTCCCTGCTAGAGCAGATGAAATTGCTCAACAAGATGAAGTGCTGTGTTTACAAGCCTTTATGAAGCTTGGATTTACCGTGCACTTCAGTCAATAGACAACTGAGTACTGACAGATACGTTGCTTACCTAGCAGCCAGTGTACATAAGAAAATGTTTTAAATTAAATGCAATATTTCCCCAAGATTCATGCGGCGGTGCTAAATCCAATAGAATATTTCTATATTTTTGCTCATCAGGAATCAAATTAAATGTTTTAGCGCATTCATAAACTTGACATATTCATCTAAATGCGGAAACTGTCCAGTTTTTTTTAGCGGCATTGCTGTAAACTTTGCTTTTTATTTATATTCTGCCTGTACAAAACAGCACTACAATACTAGGAAAACTTAGGAAAAGTACAATGGTTAGGTCACAGTCTGATGATATACACACATCTGCAGAGGTTTACTTTTCCATCTATGCCAGTTTTAGTTGGTGTAGCGCATCTACATATTTCTCTGTTAGGCCCGATTCACAGCTGCATTCGGGTTTCCACTTGCGGTTTGGGGAGTTTGTGGAAGAGTTAGTGACGCCAAATGCGGCAGAAGTGTTCAACAAACGAAAATGTAATATCTAATATCAATTTGTTAGAAATCCCCCCCCCCCCCAATCATTAATATCACTTGTTATCTTTGGCACTTATGTAGGTTTTAGGTAAAATATATTAAGTTTCCCCTACAGAATTTCTGTCCTGAATAGTGCTCCTCAACTCCAAAAGTTTGGGAAATGCTGCTATAGACTATAATGGGGTCTGTGTGGTCTCCACTTGGTTTCTGCATGAAACATGTGGAGAGAAAAGTGCTGGTTGCTGGACTTTTCTCTCTGAATGTTTAGTGCAGAAACCACACGGACCCTATTGTAGTCTATGGGGTCCGCGGGTTTCCCAGATAACCGCCTTTTTATGCATATAGGTTTCCGTTAGGGGAAACCCAAATGAATAAAATTGGCCTTAATTAGCTTTGGAGTCTGTTTTCATGTACCCACTATACCTGAGGAAGGGATTAGAGTTATCCCGAAAGCTTGTAATCTGTCATCATTATTAGTTAGCCATTAAAAAAGGTATCAACTACTGAAGACTCTCAAATTTTTTGTTTTTTTATACAAGAAATAACACACACAAAGCTCAGAATACAAGATAAAGAAAAAAAAAGATACTAGCAGTCATAACAGGAAAATTAAAAAAAAAACAAAAAAACTTCAGGATCATTTAGTTCTTTGTGCAGAGTGATCGCCGCTTAGCCTGATGTTGATTTTGCAGCCTGACCGCGGTTGGGAGGAAGGACCTCCTTCTCACACTTGAGGTGAAGCAGTCGGTCACTGACAGTACTGCCAAGTGCTGTCATGGTCTTATACATAGGATGAGAGTTATTCTCCAGCATAGAATTCACCCCGGACAGTATCCTTCTGTCACCTACCACCTGTACTGGGTCCAGGGGGCTCCCAAGAAAAGAGATGTCCCTTCTAATCAGCCTGTCAAGTCTATTTCTTTTTTTTTTTTTTTTTTTAAATGTAGATTGTGAGCCCCACATAGAGCTCACAATGTACATTTTTCCCTATCAGTATGTCTTTGTAATATGGGATGGAAATCCATGCAAACACGGGGAGAACATACAAACTCCTTGCAGATTGCTTTTTGCCCTTGGCGGGATTTGAACACCAGGACTCCAGCACTGCAAGGCTGCAGTGCTAACCACTGAGCCACCGTGTGGCCCCATGTCTATTTCTGTCCCTGGCTGGTATGCTACTCCCCCCAGCAGGCCATTCTGAAGAAGATGGCTGATGCTGCCACAGAGTTTAAAAGGACCCTAAGAAGTACCCCAAGGACTCCAAAGGCCCTCAGCCTCCTGAGCTGTGACCCTTTCTGTGCATTGCATCAAGGTGATCAGCCCAGTCAAGCTTATTGTTGAGGAGCACACCCAGGTACTTATAGGTCTTGACTATCTCAATGCATGTCCCCTGGATGTCTACCAGGTTCAGAGCACGTGTCCATTTACTAAAGTCCTACCACCATCTCCTTACAGCATTAATCCTGAGGTGTTTCCGCTGACTCCATTCCACAAAATCCCGGTTTAAGTCTCTGTACTCCCTGTTGTATCCATCAGTGATGAGGCCTACTATAGCAAAGTCAGCAGAATACGTCTGTAAGTAACAGCTAGATGAGTTGTATCTAAAGTCAGTAGTGTATAGTGTGAAGAGGAAAGGGGCAAGAACTGTACCTTGTGGTGCTCCTGTACTGCAGATCACAGTGTCTGACATACAACCCCGGGCTCTCACATACTGAAGTCTGTTGGTGAAGTAGTCTAGAATCTAGTTGGAGACGTGGTGGTCCACTCCAACAGGGTCCAGCTTGTCCCTCAGTAGCCCTAGCTAAGTGGTGTTAAAAGCACTGGAGAAATCAAAGAACATTATTCTCACAGTGTTCCCTGGTTTCTCCAGGTGATAAAGAGCTCTGTGAAGAAGGTGGATGATGTCATCATCCACACCAATGCCCAGCCGATAAGGAAACTGGAGGGGGTCCATAGCAGAGCTCACTAGAGGTCGGGGATGTGTCAGGACCAGTCTCCCTAGAACCTTCATCAAGTGGGATGTCAATGCTACAGGTCTGTAGCCGTTGAGGTCTGTCGGGTGAGGTACTGACTGTGGTTTGTTTTACCAGCTATTTACAGCTGACAGACTCTCTCAAAGTAATATGCAAGCAAAGTGTATTATTACCATAACTATAGGCAGGAACAATAAGCTTAATAGAGGGAGACATTTGCTAGAAGATCCAACCCTTGTGCTGTCAGAATAAACAGTGCCTGTATTTACTAAGAATACAGCAAGCAGAGAAGCTGTTGATGATGACACTATGGCAGCCCACCTGCTTGCTTTATTTATACAGCTTGAAAAGGGAGTTATCCCTTGGAAGGTAGTCAATGAAAAGGGTCTCCACGGGCATATATAAAGGCTTATCGGACCTGGTACATAAGTTCAGCTTGTCCCTCCCTCCTCATGTAGCTTCCATTCACTCTGGCTACAGTCTGCATATAACATTTAGATGTCTCGCTGGTAATATTCCTCCTTTCAGTTATTGCTTTTATGTATACACTATGGTTGGGCTTTAATAGTGAGCAGGAGGTGTGCCCAATTTATCAGCATCTAGTTCTATGTACAGCTCAAACAGCAGGCTATGACTAAAATATCTCAGACATATAAAGACATGTTTCTGTTGCATTGATGTACTTTATGCACTTGTTAACCAGACACTTCTTTCATGAGGCTTCCTTTTTGTGGGATTGCAAATAAAAGATATGGATTTTAACTGCAATGGTGCTGAATTTACATGTTCCCTGAAGGCCTCTGTAGAATGTGATTGGGGCATTTAGGGACCTAAGAATTATAAGCCAGGCAACTGAAAACTATGTGCAATATTAACATACAGGGCACTAATAATTACTTACATATGCGTCCAGAAATAAAACTGCCCTATAACATCCAGGATTTAGGTTAAACAGGATTTAAGTTTATCACAGTAAGGGTCAGTTCACACGAGAGCAAAGGGGAGGTTTTTGACAGCGGATTTCGCTTCAAAAACCGCCCCTTTACAATGGTGGTCTATGCAGACCGCTGGGCTTCTTTTTTCTGCTAGCGGCGGGCTGCTGCTAGTGGAGAAAAGAAGCGACATGTCCTTTCCTCAGGCGGAAGCCGCGGTCTTAGCGGCAGCACCCTCCTGTGTTGGCTCATTCATTTGAGCCGGCTACGGAGGGGAAAGCTGCAACCGCGATGGTCGTGGCAGGCGGGTTTTGACCAGAGAGAGAAGCGGCTCGCCGCGTCTCTCTCTGTGTCAAAACCCGCGCAGCCCCCAACGTGTGAACTAGAACAAAAAGTCATTGCCTGCATCTAGGGAGGCTAAGGCAGCAAAGGGGTTAATATCTGTATGCCTGTATGCCAGATTTAGGGCATAAAGGGAGGTGGCATGGGAGACTTTCATTTCCCCTTTCTCCTTATCACTGGGGGCCACTGCAGTCCGACCCCCAGCATTCTGACACTCATACCCTATCCAGCGGATAATGTCCCTATGCCTTTAATTCAAATATCCTTCAAGGTCTAGGACACTGTAGTGGGAATGGTAATATTCATAGTAGGTGGAAGAGCTGCATGCCTGTGGTTCAGTGATTTGTTACCTCTCTAGGTTCCAGCATTGCCTTAGCTGGAACTTATGGTTTCCTCTCTCCACTAGTCATATAGGTGAATTTAAAGGGGCTCTATCATTGGGAAAAGTCATTCTTAACTAAGCACATACTTGCATAGACTTTAGAAATGCTATTCCACACCTACCTTCTGTATGTAAATTGCCTCACTGTTTTTTGAATAAATCCGTTTTTATTCATATGCTAATTGGCTTCCAGCCAGCACAGGAAGTTCCCAGCAGCACTCATCTCTCCTATTATCTCCTATCTGTGTATGCAAACAGGAAGCCATCCACAGCAGCAGCAGCCTGCTGTGCACATACATAGGAAAGAGTAGGCAGAGGGTGCACAATGAGACTTCTGGGGTGCACGGAGAGACTAATTAGCATATGAATAAAAACAGGCTCATTCAAAAACCACTGAGGAAATTTACATACAAAAGGTAGCCTTTCTAAAGGCTATGCAAGTATATGCTTAGTTAAAGATGTCTTTTCCCATTGATAAAGCCCCTTTAAGAAGAAAATAGAAGAGAGCCGTGCTGCTATAATGGTGGGTACAGTGTTCTCAATGATAAGGCGGAGTGATTCAGAGCTTCTCTGCCCAATCTGCCTGTGAGCCCCTATGGCTCAGTTTCCTGACCGCAGTTGTGTGCGGTGGCAGTGGATCTCCAGTGCAAACTGGAGGATTTATTATCCACCTGTTACAAAGTACGTTGAACATATATATTATGTGTAGTTCTATTTCATCACAAAAATGTTGTAGTTGTGATCAAATAAAACAGATATACCAACACTTGTGGCAGAAATGAAGTTGCCTTGCTACCTTAATGTAAGACCCCCCTTTATCAATATGATTATTACTTGTTGATTAACCCTTTTTTCTACTACTGGGAAGCACTTTGGCACTGGAGACATTCAGAAAGATCTCTGCATAACATTTTAATAACACATTCTCCTCTGCAGCACAGTATTAGACATAAAATAGCAGCGGCACATTGCACTGATCTTCCTCATATGCTGATCATTATCTTTATGAATCAGAAGTATAATTTAATACATGTTTCCCTTGAGATGGCTATGATGGTATATATGCTGATCAGTTCTTGTCAATTCATCTGGTTTCCCAGGAGGTGTATACTAAAAAAATGACAATGAAATACTGTAAAATTTATGGCATCCGATGGAATAAAAAGTTGCATTTCCAGATTTTCCAATGATCAGAAGAGTAGTGCATCATGGCCACACACTTCAACACCTTCTCCTTCATTACTATTTAATTACATCATAATACTTCTCCTTTGGTTTTAATTAACCTTTCCCAGAGAAGTGACCTTGGGCACTGATATACATTTCAGATTATATTAGTCTGACAAGAAACATTTTATCTTACAGGGTGTATAATGAATACAAAGGTATTTCAGAGTGCTGAGCGGGGTGGTGTGAGACTTACTAAGGAGTTATAAGACAGTACATAACAAGACAGCATATCCAATTAATCCTCCAGTCTGGAAACAAGATCTTTCCACTGTTCAGGACAGATTCAGACTATGTAGCAGTAGTAACAAATGTGCAGATGGGGGCAGAGAAATATTTATTCCAAAATAAATATGGCACAGATATCCTAAAATATTAAACACAGAGGTTTGAATGGTAGTACTGAATAATCTGAATAAAGGGCCCCATTTTTTGCATCTTTCCCTTTAAAGAGGGCTTTTCATGTCCTCGGGCACATGCGGCTTTATACACCGCTAGAAAGCAGACTGTGCACTAAATTCAGCGTACTGTTGGCTTTCTTGTTATGAGCCCTGGGGCAAGAGATATCGGTGCATTTATCAATAGCTCTTCACTGTTAAGTCTACCTGACAGTCTACCTGGGAATGCCCCTCCTGACAGTACTGTGTGTAGCGCTAAACTGGGAGGGGGCGCTCCTTACCGCCCAACCATGATGCTGAGCAGTGAGGAATGCCTTCCCAGTACTAGTCTATAGACAAGCACTGTCAAGAGGGGGGAAGGGGGGGCATTCCTCACAGGCAGACGAAAGCCATATTACACAGAGGATCAGCCTGAATACTGACATGAAGACACTACAATTTGGAATTAATACCCAAATCCTAATTGTTACAAGAAGTGTAATAGTTCTCAAGAAATCCTTTGTTTAACAGCAGCCATTTTTATTAGTGGACTCTATTTAAAATAAGTGGTGGTGAACAGTCAGTGTTTTTTGTACATAACATTTCCTATGGGACAAAACAAATGTCAAAAGAATTGAGTTGCATAGCACCTTTCTGGATTTTATCCCTGAGACTGTACATACAAGCAACTGTCCTCTAAGGTCTGGTTCACATCTGTGTTAAGGTATCTGTTTGGGTGTCCACTTGGGGACCTCCCAAATGAAAACCTATCTGCATAAAAAAGTGGTTACTTAAGGAAACCCATAGACTATAATGGGGTCCATGTGGTTTCCGCATAAAAAATGCGGAGAGAAAAGTGCTGCTTGCAGGACTTTTTCCCCCGCATATTTCATGTGGATAGTGGAACAGAATGACCCGAACGCAGATGTGAACCAGGCCTAACATACATCTACACCTCTGTGCTACTGTAGAACTTCAGTACTGCCCACACTCCATTCATGCTAAGAGGATCCCATAAGGCTGCTGTTGCACCGCTCAGTGCCACCTTGTCACACACAGACGTGTGAAATATTAGCTTCTATTCCTTGACCATGATGCAGATGACAATTTGCATCTGCATGGAACATATTTTCATGGATCCCTTATGGACTTGAGTCCATTGAGGAATCTGCAAAAACGGGCATGTCCTATTTTTGGACGGTATTTTAAAACAGACTCTCAAAAAAAAAAAATTGCTCAAATCGAATGAATTGATTTTAATGCAGCCATGTGACGGCCGTTATCTTCATTATTGTGAACAGAGCCTTACCTAAACAAGAGGTAAAGTGAAAAAAGGACACGTCTATACATACTGCCCCCTGAATGAATCTTATCATTATTGAACAATACTATAATTATTATACAAAATCCAGGATTATTATTAACATCAAATGTCTTTTAACTTGAGCCCAAGATCTCCTCTATCTAAATAATTATCATTGCAGAAGAAAGTGGCATATTATTTTGTCACTCTCCGGAAACACCATCATTTAGCTACACTTCTCTTTTAAGTTTGATTTATGATGAAAAACAAGATAAAGTATTTACTGAAAGGAACATTATCTCACTAATGAACGGTGAATGATGAATGGAAATGAAAGGATATTAAGTGGAAAGTTGTACAAATTGTATTTAGTTAATAAAATCATCAAGGGATTACACTATATAATTCGGTACAGGCTGGGAATACATAGATTATACTTCCCGCTTTTTTAAGTTTTGAGATATAGACATTTGTTTTAGTCAGCAAAAATATAAAACGTTTCATAACATGGACAAGAAGTCAGCAAAAAGAACTACAGTAAAGTACAGTATAAAGACCAATATGCAAATTAACTGCTTTCACCAAAAAATGCATGATTTTTATTCAAAAACTTCCTGCATTTTTTTGTGTAAAAACTCACTATCATATAGAATAATGTCCCATAGTGGCCCCTCCACACAGTATAATTATCCACATCTTATTATGAAATATGTACGTGTATATAAAACCAGGCCCATATTATGAGATACCTAATGGAATGGATTAGAGGAACACACAACTTCATTAATATGGATATCCAGACTCACAATACCAAGAATCACCATACATTTATTAAAGTTAAGCCAAAAAAGGTTATTAACCCCTTCCCGACATCCACCGTAATAGTACGGCACTGCCGGGAAGGACTTCCCGCAAACCGCTGTAGTACTATGGCAGCTGCATGGTGCGCACACAGAAACTGTGTGCGCACCATGCTCTGCGGGTGTCAGCCGTAACATACGGCTGACAATGCCCTCTAACACCTGCGGTCGGAACCGGGTCCAATCGCGGGTGTTAACCCCTGAGATGCCGGCGGGCAAACATGACCGCCAGCATCTCAAGGGTTTCAGTACATAATGGTATCGATCGGCACCCCGCGACGGTTTCAGGGGGTGCCGGTGTTGGTAATGAGCAGCCCAGGGTCTGATCAGTGACCCCAGGTCTGCCCCATGCTGTCCCCTCCACGTACCTGGTTGATCCTGCCAAAATGGAAGCTGTCAGCCACGTGCGTGTGCATGGGGCTGAGAGCTTACTGTACTCTGCAATACACGTGTACTGTATATATAAAATGTTTTATTATGTAAAAGAAAAAAAAATAGAAAAAAAACATTACATATTTGGTATCACCGCATCCGTAATAACCTGAACAATAAAATTAAAACATTATTTAACCGAAACGACGAACATAATTTAAAAAAAATAAAACGTAGAAAACCGCACAAAATAATGATTATTCACCACCTTTGCCTTACAAAATGTTCAATAAAAAGTAATCTAATAATTAGATGAAAACCAAAATGATACCAATTAAAAGCAGAGGTCATCCCGCAAAAAATAAGCCCTCAACCAGCTCTGTCTACCGAAAAATAAAAATGTTATGCCTTTCAGAAGATGGCGATGCAAAAATAGTTGATTTTTTTCCCCTACATTGAATTTTATTCTGCACAAATAGCAACGCATTAAAAAATAATATAAATGAGGTATCGCTGTAACCGTACCGACCCGCAGAATAAAGGTAATGTGTTACTTATGCTAAGGAAAAATTGTCAAAAGACAGGATCACCATAAAAATATTGTATTTATTAGTAATCAAATATAAAAAACCCCATCAAAATTGTAGTTCAAATAAATATCAAAAATACTGGTTAAATATAAGAGGACCAACACACCACAAAATCCGGTGAGTGGCAGGCAACAATAAACAGTAAAATATAAACATGCAAAAGTGTAACAAAGTGTATAAAACAATAATATTATAATAATGTGTCAGCTAGCTGAAAAGTATATGCACAAAAAATATAGTAGCAATACCCCTTAATAGAGATAGAACTCAGTGTAGGTGCATAAGGGAATACACACATGTAGCCATATACACAAGTGAAAGCATGGTAGCTAAATAATGAAGTGAGTGCAAGGCTGAAAAGACATTACAAGTAAGGCATGACACAAAAATTAACAAATCAAAGACTTTGAACACAATATATTGCAGAAATAATAATGAATATGCATACCAAAGACCGGAATGCTCGATGCGCGTTTCACCACAGATGGCGCGTTTCACCACGGATGTGTTGCATCTGATGAGATGCAACACATTGAAACAGCTGTCCTTGGCTGAGAGACTGTACCTGGTAAAATCCCAACATCATTGCAAACAAAGGCCTCTGAGAAGGTTGGCATGATGTTAAAGGGAGCGCCCTCTATTGGTTTGCTTGACTAAGACTCTGGCTTCCTAATTACATCATGGAAGTCAGATTTGAATATTCTTCCCATGTTCTTTTGCACAGTGGAGCGCTCATGGCTTAATAAGACTCCACACACCTAAATGGTGGTCTCTCCCTATGGAGTGACTACATCACTTGATAAATTCTTTGAGGGGTGCGGTTTTCAAAATGGGGTCACTTTCTAGAGGTTTCCACTGTTTTGACACCTCAAGGGCTTTGTAAATGCGACATGGTTCCTGAAACTGATCACAGCCAGATCTGCCCTCTAAAAGCTCCTTGGCGCGCCTTCCCTTCTGCGTCTCGCTGTGCGTCCATATATTAGCTTACACAAACAAGTGGGGTACTATGGTAGTCCGGAGAACTTGCATAACAAATTGTGGGATGCGTTTCCTCCTTTAACCCCTTGTGAATGTGCAAATTCTAGGGCTAAACGAAAATATTAGTAAAATAAAATCAAATTTGAAAATTTCACCTCCATTTTGTCTTAATTCCTGTTAAGCACTTATAGGATTGAAATACTAGATATATGTTGTTTTGGCTTATTTAAGGGGTGCAGATTTGAAAATGGGGTGATTTATGGGGGGCTTTAATACAAGGGTCTTTCAAAACGCCTTCATAACTGGATTAGTCTCTTAAAAAATGGGTTTTGGAAATTTCATCAAAATTTTGAATATTGTTGTTTCACTTGTAAATCTTATAATGTCCGTAAAAAATAAAAGGGTGACTAAAGTTTGATGCCGACATAAAGCAGAGATCTGGGACATGAGATTTATGATATAATTTTGGCGGTCTGACTATGTGTATGCAATGCACATCATTTCAAACTTTATAAAATGCATATTTTTCAAAATTTCCACCAAATTTCCTATTTTTTCATAATTAAACACAAAACATATCAACCAAAATTTACCACTAACATGAAGTACAATGTGTTACGAAAAAACAATCTCAAAATCACTTTGGTAAGTTAAAGCGTTCTAAAGTTATTGCCACATAAAGTGACACATGTTAGTTTTGAAAAATCGAGCTTGGTCAGGAAGTCAAAAAGTGCCATTGGCAGGAAGGGGTTAAAAAATGGCAAGAACAGAGAATAAAATATTTTCATGAATTAATCCGTCTATAAACAGGAATGCTTTGCAATTTTAAATGAGTCTTAAAAGTTTGCAGTCTCGAGTAAAGATTAGTTACTACTTACTAAGGGCTATCAAAGGACATGAGATCCTGTAGATATCCATAGAGCAATTCCTCTATCGGAGGAAAACCATAATTTTCTAGGATATATCGTACACCACATCTTGTCCAGATTATTGATAAAGAGTTACACAGAAACTGCTATAATAAATAGCTAATGTAGACAGGCAGTGGGAATGGTTGTGGAGGGAAGATATATCCCATTAAGATGGCTCCTCTCCACTTGGTGATGGAAGAATCCATATCCAGGTTTTGGGGTTTAATTGTAGAGCCAGGCCCGAAGCTCAATGCTGGGATTTTGTAACAGCAACATTGGGAGCCGTAAACCCTGTCCAGACAGTTGGGTGTGGCTCACTTTCCTTGCTGTTGCTGCTGCTATTAAGAGCTGAGGACCCAAACATTCCGATTGTGTGGAGAACTACAAGTGCCAGCCTGCGGAGCTGATGGACTGTACAGCCTTGTGGCTAAAGAAAGCCGTTTGTTTTATGTTTCCTTTTGCTGGAGAAAGCCATTTGTGTTGAACTTTGTTAACTGCACCTAATAAAAAGGTACCAGTTTGAACTTGAAGAGACCACTCTCCGTATGTGTTTACTTGCCTGATAACCAGCCCCAAAGTCCCGCAGATACACTAAGGAAATCTATTTTAGGGGTAATAACACAGGAAAGGATCCAAAAATAGTTGTATAGTGTTTATCAGAAATATTAATAGAACTGGAAAATACTTTATAAAATGTTTGGTGATTTCGACATGAAGTACAGAGATAGAAGCCCAGATCCACTAGTTTAGGGAAAAAAAGTAAAAAAAACCCAAATAAATAATTGCCGCGGCTGCCGCCCCCTCCAGAATGCCACCTGAGGCCGTCGCCTCACCTCGCTTCATTAGAGGTGAGGCGCTGGCTTTGCAGTCTCTCGCTCTCTCTCTATATTTATACATATGTATAAAGAATATATATGTTTAACATTAACAATAAACTTGCATACTTAGAGCATGAAATAACAACAGCAGATTATCTGTAAAGATTATGACTTCTGGGATAAAAAAAACCTTAAAGTAAGTTGAGCTATCAACCATATAATCACGTCTCATCCACACATAATGGAAATCTTTAAAGATAGAATGAAAAGGTCAAAAGAACAAAAAGCATTAAAAGTCAATCCCTAGGCAGACATTAAAAGCATTATTTGTGTAATACAATGCTCTGAGCACAATAGATATCTTTTTCATATATCTGTAGATGAAAACTTAATAAATCTATCACTCTCCCTTTCAGATCCTTCTGTACATAATCCGGAATGTGGGAAAGTGGTGATGGAATAAACTTTATCCTCTAACTACCATTCGCCATACATTGAACTCATACAATGAGGAAGCATCTGATATATAGGTGGGAAGGAACAGTTCATCACAGTTATGTTGGAGAGCAGTACCCTAGCATGAACGAGAGCCATAAAAGGCGTGTTTTTGCTACTAAGACAAGAGTTTTCTGCCACAAAGAAGAGCTGGTTTACATTTAAGGCAAAATTTCTGCAGCAAAATCTGCCAAAAAATCAGCTTCCTATTTATTAATTTTGTCACCTGAAAAAAAATAAAAAAATAATAATAATCAGATAGCGGTAATAAGAAATTCTCCTCTTGGGCAGATTTCATAGTTATTATTTTTATATCACCAACATTCTGCGACCTTTTACAGTCACTGTCTCATATAGAGACATTCCTATCAGTAGGTCTCTGGAGTTTGATTGGAAACCAGACATTGTCCTTGCTTGGATTTGAACCTAAAACTCCAGTGCTGCAAGCCAACCATCATTCTTCCTGCCGCAGGATGATTTTTCACCCCAAGGTTTACTGTACATAATCTACTCACATACATTACTGTTTTATATTGTACATATAAATAATATCTTTTTATAATGTGGAGGATGTCAGCTTGTGTAACCTCCATTTTGTATTTGAAACATGTAGTCACAACCAACATTTTGTTGTGACCATGTGGTCAGTCACCATGCAGTCAGACATGTGCTGTGGACTCCATTTTGTTTAGTAAGCTCACAACCCCCACTCAGCCCTCAGGGGTGTGACCTCTCTCCAGTTTCTTATCCAATAGGCATGCGCCAGGACTATTGTTACAGCTTCTCCACCAATCATGTTATGCTAATTATGCAAATCCAACCTGCTTGGTCTATGCCATGTATTATATACTGCTGTATTGTTACCATTAAACAGAACACACTTTACACACACAAACTATGTGGAGTGAGCTTCTCGGAGCCTGGCTTATTAAAAGGAAAACACAACTTTATTAATTTGGACTTCAATACAGTGATACTTAAAGCAGATTGCACTCACAATAATACAAAATATCAATAATATCTCTATACACTCTACAAACATATACTCCGTGTGCTTTAAAGGGAGTCTATCATTGGCTATAGTGATTTTTAACTAAACATATTTTTGCATAGCCCCTATAAAACCTACTCCAGACATACCTTCTATTCATTGAGCTGCACCGCCGTTTTTGAATTAGCCCGCTTATAATGATATGCTAATAATCCTGCATGGAGCACTGGAAGCCTTCTCTATGTTCCCTGAGCACCGCAGCATCATCAGCCTTTCCCTCCTCACTGCCCTCTGGAAGCAGGGAGGTGTTCTGACACCTGTAACTTTTTCATACTTTAACCCCTTCCTGACTGTGACATTTTTCGATTTTGACTCCCCACTTTCCAAAAACCAAACTTTTGTTTTTCATGAGATGCTACCATTTATTATTTCAAACAATATACTGGGAAGCTGGAAAAAAATTCAGAATAAGGTGGATTTGAAGAAAAAGTGCATTTGTACAAGTTTCTTATGGCATTTATTTTTATGGAGTTTACTCTTCAGCCAAAATGACTTGTCACCTCTACTCTTTGTTTTGGTATGTCTCCGGGGATACCGAATTGATATGGTTTTATTTACATTTTAACCCTTTAACAAAATTCTAAAACTTTGCAAAAAATATTCTGACACCCATAAGTTTTTTATATTTCTGTGTACGGGGATGCATAGACCAGCCTCAATTTCTATAGTGCAAAGACAAGCCTGGGAGCCTTCATAAGATTCCTGGCTGTCAAAGGAACAGTTTGCGATCTCCCATGCGGGAGCCGGCCTGCAATGTTAAAGGTACAGAGCCGGTAGGGAGGCCATTTTTTACTTTTGGGGGGGAAGGGGGTTCTTGCCAGTAATGCCCATGATCAGATTGGCATTAGTGCCAGGTCTTTGCTATAGAATACAGCAACAGAGTGGCTGCCATCTTTAAAGATCCAACATCCACCATACTATTACAGTAGATGTCGGAAAAAGGTTAAAAGTATGGCTGGGTATGGCATCTTTTAACCCCTTCCCGACATGCGCCGTAATAGTACTAATCTAATCAAATATTTTTCCTGTTTGGTAAACGCCGTAGCGGGAAAAATAGTCAAAAGTGCCAAACCGCCTTTTTTCACTGTTTTGATTCTGATAAAAATTTGAATAAAAAGTGATCAAAGCAATAACATTTCCCGAAAATGGTAGAACTAAAAAGTACACCCGGCCCTGCAAAAAAAGACGCCCTACGCATCCCCGTACACTTACGTATAAAAAAGTTACGGCCGTCAGAATATGGCGACTTTTAGAAAAAAAAAATTTTTTAACACAGTTTTGGATTTTTTTAAGGGGTCAAAATGTAAATAAAACCATATAAATTTGGTATCCCTGGAACCGTACCGAAACACAGAATATAGGGGACATGTAATTTTGGCTGCACAGTGAACGCCGTAAAACCAAAGCCCGTAAGAAAGTCGCAGAAATGCATTTTTTCTTCAAATCCACCCCATTCTGAATTTTTTCCTGCTTACCAGTACATTATATAGAATAATTAATGGTGGCATCATGAAGAAAAATTTGTCCCGCAAAAATTAAGACCTCATATGGCTCTGGGAGCGGAGAAATAAAAAAGTTATGGGGTTTAGAAGGAGGGGAGTCAAAAACGAAAAACGAAAATCAAAAAATGCCATCGGCGGGAAGGGGTTAATGCTGGACAAGATGACATTTTCATTGATACCATTTGTGGGATGGTCTAGTGGTTTAATCACTTTTTATTAAATTTTTATAGGAGGCAGAGTGTTGAAAAAATTGCCATTTGGCCATTTTAATTTTGGTTCCCCACTACGCCATTCACTGTATTGGATAAATATTTTGTATTGCACTACTACTGTACTGCACTGAATAGTAAAATCCATTCAGTTCTATTGCACGCTGCCTATGGCAGGATGTAATAGAAATATGGAAATCACAAGCCTTGGAGACTTCAAAAGGCTCCCGGTTGTCATGGTAACCGATTGGCGTCATCTGATGATGTTCCAGAGGGTGGCGATCGGTAAAAGATGGCGGCACCTGAGGCGAATGCACACTTTTGATGTCGCAGTCATGTTTAGCCAAGGCATCTAAAGTGTTACCAGCTGTGATCGGTGATGGTATTATACATGTGGCATCTACTGTGTATTGAGAGCGTTAGCCCCATAATCCTCTTCATATATCCCCATCTGACCAATGATGTGCTATTATGTCCTTGGCCATTAAGGGGCTAAAACATGAAGAAAAAAAAACTATATAAACTTGTATAGCTTTGATCGTACCAACTTAAAGAATATAAGGAACATGTAATTTTTGCAACACCCTGTCACTGTAAAAATGAAACCCAAACTTTTCTATTTATACATGGAAGACCATTATAGTAATGGTTTGCTGGCATAAATAGCATCCTCTTATTATACCTACACATTATTTATTTCCATTACTGTGAAAGGGAGGATTTTTGCTCTTCCACTACCAGGAGGCCCAGTGCGGGTGCACCTTGCTCTCTATGGTTAAAGTAGTCTAATATAGTCTCCAGGGAGAGATAGAGCTTTACTAGAGATGAGCGAACACTAAAATGTTCGAGGTTCGAAATTCGATTCGAACAGCCGCTCACTGTTCGAGTGTTCGAATGGGTTTCGAACCCCATTATAGTCTATGGGGAACATAAACTCGTTAAGGGGGAAACCCAAATTCGTGTCTGGAGGGTCACCAAGTCCACTATGACACCCCAGGAAATGATACCAACACCCTGGAATGACACTGGGACAGCAGGGGAAGCATGTCTGGGGGCATAAAAGTCACTTTATTTCATGGAAATCCCTGTCAGTTTGCGATTTTCGCAAGCTAACTTTTCCCCATAGAAATGCATTGGCCAGTGCTGATTGGCCAGAGTACGGAACTCGACCAATCAGCGCTGGCTCTGCTGGAGGAGGCGGAGTCTAAGATCGCTCCACACCAGTCTCCATTCAGGTCTGACCTTAGACTCCGCCTCCTCCAGCAGAGCCAGCGCTGATTGGCCGAATTCCATACTCTGGCCAATCAGCACTGGCTAATGCATTGTATTGGCGTGATGAAGCAGTGCTGAATGTGTGTGCTTAGCACACACATTCAGCTCTACTTCATCGGGCTAATAGAATGCATTGGCCAGCGCTGATTGGCCAGAGTACGGAATTCGGCCAATCAGCGCTGGCTCTGCTGGAGGAGGCGGAGTCTAAGATCGCTCCACACCAGTCTCCATTCAGGTCCGACCTTAGACTTCGCCTCCTCCAGCAGAGCCAGCGCTGATTGGCCGAATTCCGTACTCTGGCCAATCAGCGCTGGCCAATGCATTCTATTAGCCCGATGAAGTAGAGCTGAATGTGTGTGCTAAGCACACACATTCAGCACTGCTTCATCACGCCAATACAATGCATTAGCCAGTGCTGATTGGCCAGAGTACGGAATTCGGCCAATCAGCGCTGGCTCTGCTGGAGGAGGCGGAGTCTAAGGTCGGACCTGAATGGAGACTGGTGTGGAGCGATCTTAGACTCCGCCTCCTCCAGCAGAGCCAGCGCTGATTGGCCGAATTCCGTACTCTGGCCAATCAGCGCTGGCCAATGCATTCTATTAGCCCGATGAAGTAGAGCTGAATGTGTGTGCTTAGCACACACATTCAGCTCTACTTCATCAGGCTAATAGAATGCATTGGCCAATCAGCGCTGGCCAATGCATTCTATTAGCTTGATGAAGCAGAGTGTGCACAAGGGTTCAAGCGCACCCTCGGCTCTGATGTAGCAGAGCCGAGGGTGCACGAGGGTTCAAGTGCACCCTCGGCTCTCCTACATCAGAGCCGAGGGTGCGCTTGAACCCTTGTGCAGCCTCGGCTCTGCTACATCAGAGCCGAGGGTGCGCTTGAACCCTTGTGCACACTCTGCTTCATCAAGCTAATAGAGTGCATTGGCCAGCGCTGATTGGCCAGAGTACGGAATTCGGCCAATCAGCGCTGGCCAATGCATCCCTATGGGAAAAAGTTTATCTCACAAAAATCATAATTACACACCCGATAGAGCCCCAAAAAGTTATTTTTAATAACATTCCCCCCTAAATAAAGGTTATCCCTAGCTATCCCTGCCTGTACAGCTATCCCTGTCTCATAGTCACAAAGTTCACATTCTCATATGACCCGGATTTGAAATCCACTATTCGTCTAAAATGGAGGTCACCTGATTTCGGCAGCCAATGACTTTTTCCAATTTTTTTCAATGCCCCCGGTGTCGTAGTTCCTGTCCCACCTCCCCTGCGCTGTTATTGGTGCAAAAAAGGCGCCAGGGAAGGTGGGAGGGGAATCGAATTTTGGCGCACTTTACCACGCGGTGTTCGATTCGATTCGAACATGGCGAACACCCTGATATCCGATCGAACATGTGTTCGATAGAACACTGTTCGCTCATCTCTAAGCTTTACCCCAGCCAATCTGCTACTATTGACCTATCCTAAGTAAATATACCAACATACACTGAACGCATACTTATATTTGTCACTACAGTTTTGTTTTTTTATAGCACATTATTAGTTAAAAAAAAAGAAACTGTATTCATTCCAGGATTTTTAATGTGATGAAAACCTTAGAAGCAAATAGAGAAACATGCTCTGACACCATTATACGTGAAACAGTGGTTAATTTTCTGCAGGTTTCTAATGTTGGTTTATAGGTGCTATAAAAGCTAGGATTGTGTACCTAGATTTTTATATCCTGAAAACAATGATCTTCAGCACAGCTATACAACTATGTAGTAAAGCCTTATAACTTCTATGCAGCTGCATTTCATAATTATTCATTATTTATTAAAAGGAAATTTTATTCAGATTTGTATTTTTTGGGGAACAATCAGAAAATGACTTTTGCTTGGAAAAAAATACTAAAATGTTGCTTTCGTCAAAATAGCACCTCAAAATAACATAGAACAGTAAATTAATTTCAGTGTTAATAACACATTAAAATGACACTAAAGCGGAATTGTATTCTTTAGTTTGTTGGGATAAAAGTATGTAACTTAAAGCATAACTAAACTTTCGGACAACTTGATTTTCTGATAGTATTTGTGTCATTAATAAAGTTTGCAATATAGTTAGTTAACAAATTTTGGATCATTTCTGTGAAATCCTGCATTTTTTCACTCTTTCCTTGTTTCTGTATTGAGAGCTGTTCCTGCCTCTCACTGAATGTTACTGTGTACGGTGTACATGGCTGTATAGTAGTGAAAATGAGGGGAGGGGGTAACTTCAAACAGTTATATCTCGAACATTATAAAAACTACAAACTTGCTTATTGTGTAATGTGAAAGAGGGGATTCTCTTCTTTCATGTATTCTAAGGTTGCGGGGTAGCTAAATTATTTCCTGAGATATCACTTATTGAATATACAGTCAGAATTGGGATATTTATATGCAGCTATATAATATATGTTCTATACCAATCCCAACATAGGTTCTAGCGTTCCACTGTAAAGGATTTATGTACTTTCTTTGAAAAAGACACATCACTATAATGAAATGTAATATAGAGGCAGAGTTATGGACCCCTAGACCAGAGGACAACACATACATTGTGATCTGCAGCTGGATATCTAGGTACCTTCTATGTGGCATAGTAATACTGAAGAGAAAATGGAACACTCACTCATCTTCTTGTCCAACTGTGATGTATTGTAACCGATTAGCTCCTCCGTCGGCACAGGCTTTAATAACGGCTAGAAGAAAATCACATCATACTATTAAATCATTATACTGTAATGGCTGTATCCAATAATATCAATACATTACTATACATGAATGTGTAATCACATTTTTACATTCGGTCATACATTAGAATTAAAGTCTATGGAGACCGTTGTCAATGATTTTTTCTTTTTGCCAATTGCATATTTTACATTACATAACTATTAAAACATCCGTTAAAAAATTCTCACAGTTTGTCTTCTGCAGCTTGCATGTGTTGCTATAGGCTGCAAACTGCCCTGTTATCAGCAAAATCTGTCAGAGAAGATGTAAGACAGACAGGACCTTCCCAGTCTCCTTCTGTAAATAAGACTACTAGGCAGTCCTGTGGTGGGATATTCACACACAAGGGTCTCACAAGGGAAGAAAAGAGAGAAATAGAGAAAATACCATTGAGAGTATGTAGAGAGTGGTGTGCTGGCATATATAGCTATGTGTAAATGGTCAAGCAGACTGGACAGTGATAGAGGAAGAAGGGAGCGAAAGAGAGAACGGAGCTGAAACAACACAACTAACATGAAAAACAGAGACGAGACTGAGTGCCCAGTACTAGGGAACAACATATCTTTTTGTCATGCTGCAAAATAATTTTAACATTATTTTCTTATTACATATAGGGCTGTTTTTATTGTAATATTATAGTCAGTATATAGTAATATTAGTTTCAGTTTCTACATTGGAGGCTTTGGTAGGAGCTTCAGTCATAAACTTCATAAATAATAATAAAGAACGCAGCATTCTGCATTATTTTTTTGGGGGACCCCATCACAGAAATTCATCAAAGTCCATTATAGTCAATGGGGTTAGTGAGAAGTACATTCTGATATTCGGTGGGAGAGAGAAAGCCCTTTTGATACTGCTATATCTTCCACATAAGACATTAAACTCCACACAGTGAGTCAAAAGCTCAAATAGCAACCACCTCCTTCCCCCTTCCCTTTCTATAGAATTTTGTTTCTGAGCTGGATAAGGAGACAAGACAGGATTTATGTATAAAACAGAATGTTTGAAGCAAAGAAGCTTAAAGAGATACAATCATTGGATTCCCTCTTTTTCTCGATAACATGTAGGAATAGCCTTAAGAAAGGCTATTCTTCTCCTACCTTTACAAGTCTGCTGTTTGGTAGAAATTCCGGTTTTCTTCTGTATGTAAATGAGTTCTGTTGCAGCACTGGGGGCGGGCCCCAGCGCTCAAACAGCACAGGGGATGTCCCCAATGCTGCGAGAGAACTCACCAGCCTCTATCTTCATCTGGAACGCCCCTCTCGACGTTTTTTTCCGTCCTGGGTTTCAAACTTCTAGGCATGCGCAGTTGGCTCTTCCATCGGGCCTCGGGCAGAGCCGACTACGCATGCCTGTGGCCATTTTCTTTTGGCTGCTTATATAGTAAGCTGGTGTAAGCATCCGTTTTCTTGTGGCCGCTTACACCAGCTTACTCTGTAAGCAGCCACAAGAAAATGGCCGCGGGCATGCACAGTTGGCTCTGCGCGAGGACTAATGGAAGAGCTGACTGCACATACCTAGAAGTTTGAAACCCACCGCCGTCCGGAAGAAAATGCAGGGAGAAAACCGGGATTTTTACCAAACGGCAGCGTGGACAAGACATCTAAAGGTAGGAGAAGAATAGCCTTTCTTAAGGCTATCCCTACATGTTAGGGAGAAAAAAAGGGAATCCAATGATTGGATCCTTTTAATAAGTAGGAAAGAAAACCGATTTCTGAAATAAAATATATTACAAAGTTTCTTATATTCGAATGCACTATTCATTTATGGAACATTGTTTATAACTGGAGGAACAGTAAGTTTTTTTTCACAAATCCATAAACTTCAGACTATATTTCATAAAAGAAAAAGAGCATAAGAGGGGAAAAAGGAGAGCTCCCCATAGCACAGAGACACAGAGAGCGAGTTCACGTTAACAAAACCGATGGGTTTATCAGGAATTACTATCCAGCCTTCCCCTGACAGTAATGACTCATTTAATGCTGTAGACAGCATCAAGTCTCTCGCTATAGAATTCATTGTATACTGACACTGCCTACGTTTCAAGAATGGAATGAAATCCCTTTGATAACAACTAAAGACAGGAGTAATATTTATAGACACGGGCACTTTTCTTTAGCCAAGTATATAACAAAGATTGTTTCTTTATGAAAAAGAAATAAAAGTTTACTTATGTTTTTAGCTGGTGACAAAACCTATATTTGCATCAGATGAGTAATTCTCATAAATCCAGAGTCATCTCTTTGTATACAAAAAAACCAAACCAACAAGAAAAACATTGCAGAGAGTAAATTATAACATTGGACATAGATTGTATGCATTTAATAGTATTCTGATATATAGCGGATGTAGTGCACTTTAATGTATTGGCTGATTGCATACAGTACATGTGGAATGATAAAGTTTTATTCATCCGTCTGACTACAGTCCTGGCTCATATCTTCAATTTGTTTGTAGCACACTGTGATTTATAAATTAAACTGGATGTGAAGGGACATTGATACTACTGCCAGAAGTTCACTGCATTTGATTTTGCACTTAAATCTCAAATGCTTCCACATCCAAGCTGCTCTGAAATGCAACTTTAATAAATCTGTCAAAATAAACATAACCTGTCGTGGATGGGGTTGTATCGTTTTCTTTTTCCTTCATTTTCTCTGAAGTGAATTGTAGACTGTAATCAATTGGTCCCTGACAGAATGAAGCCGAGCAGACAAATGCATACAGCATAGTTTTTAGCGACCTGATGAAAATTCTGTTTACAGTACAATTCTCTGGTCAAAACTATATCACTTGCTGAACAAACTCCATAAACCACAATCACAAAAAAGATCTTAACTTAAAGTGACAATGTTCTTACAAATGCCTCTGTATAAAAAAAGAATACTCAAACAAAATCTATAGGAGAATTTGACTCTTAAAAATTAAAGTTAAATTATATCATTTGATCAAGCATTGTTATTTACTTGAAGTCCTTGCACAAAATAAATAAGTTTGCTGTATTATTCCGTTCAGTGTATACAGTATATAGTGCTGAATGGAGACCAACACAACACCATTTTTCATAAAATGAAGGGCGAATGAGTTTAAGGTATCGGGGGGTGTTGGGAGCTTAGTGGTATATATGTTGAACGTGCTGGGGAGCACAATGTAAAAAGGGCCTAACTATACCAGTACAAATGACAATGACAAGGTCATCACATCAGATGGGACCACAGACGGACAAACTCATCTCTCCTGGGTCCAGACCTTGAATTCAGGGATCCAATCATAACCAGCCTGTGATAAATGGTGCAGAGTGCATGACCCAATTAGAGGCAGTCACACTGTCTTATTTCATTCATATTATTATACATACAGTATTTGGCTAAGAACTTCAATTTCTAATTAAATCAATTTGACACAGTATCCCAACATGCTAACCAAAAGCCAACAAAGGCTGCGATAACACACATATACTGGGTGGCGACACAAGACATATGTGGACATTTCCAGCCAGAGGGACAGGTAAGGGTGGATACATCTTGAGCTTTCTCAGTTTTTGGGTAATTATTTTATTTCCAGCCCATCAGTTTCTAAATTAATAAACGGAAGTAGGCAAACACTCTCCCTGATGTGTACGATTGTCCCCTGACCCTGGTCTATAGTCTCTCACTCTACCAAATCAGTATCCCTATGCTATGCTGAGGATGGCCCAATAGGCTGAAACAGCGCTGTCCATAGTTGGGAATCTGTTCCTTTTGGGACAGAAATATTGATTTGGCAATTAAATCCACATTATGATTAAAAAGACTTTATAACTGAGTCGTTCATGATGTTAAGGATGCTGCCCTCTATAGGGTGGCGTACAGAGTGCACTGTTCTCCTAATTACATCCTGGAGAATAGATTTGCATATTTTTTACCCTAAACGGAAGTATGTGAACAAGTTCATAAATTACTGCACTGACAGATGTCCTCTGCTCAACAAGGGGAGTCGGAGTAGAAATTCCATACCACATTCTGCCCATATGTTTGTTACTTTCTGTCACAGTTTATACCTTGAGATAAGCAAAGCAGCCAACAATTATGTTTTTGAGTGAAGGAGTGGTGACTTTCTCACAGTTGCATAAAAAGGCACTACCAGGGTGTTCTGGGAACGTTGTTGAGCAGCCCAGGGAAAGAGATTAAAATGCCCCATAAAACAGGGCACAATATGAAAATTTGTGAAAAAGCCTTTCATGTGAAAAGAATACCAAAAAACCTTTAGTAATACACTGACTACCAATAAGTATTTGGACACCTCTGGTAGAATAGAAAAACATTAATTCATATTCAGTAGTAGGTAGAACCCAGCAGATGCTTCCTTACGGATTTTAATAATCGACACAATACTCCGGGATGCCTGGTGAAACTCCTGGTGTATGTGAGCCATCAGTTGGGTGTGATTTCTCTGGTAAGCACTCGTCGGTCTCTATCTCCCAATTTCGGGGGTCTGCCAACTCAGGGCACATTCCAACAATCACCGTTCACCTTCCACTTCGTAATCACATAGGCCACTGTCAATTTTGCACAATTCAGTTCACTTGCTATGTCCTTTAAGAATCAACCATTTCTGTGGTACCCCACAATTACCCCTTTCTCGAAATCGGACAACTCTGCACATCGTGACATCTTGCATGTAACTAATGCCAATGCTGTTTCCTATTTAACGGCGGAACGCGTGACGTACATCACGACCACAGATATCTTCATTTCCATGGGTGTCCAAATACTTATTGGTAGACAGTGTATGCCCATTTGTTTTACAATTTTCATGACTTTTTGTACCTGTTTTGTCCACACAGTACTATTATTTATTGCTCAAATAATATTGTCATATCACAAAGCTTCTGCATGATAATTTTATGAACAGTCAATTAGTCTCACCATACAATGAACAAACACCATATAATATCATAAACCTATATATGGTATCCAAACCAAATAACGCTCACATAAAATAGCAGTCAGTTGGGTTACTAGTGACATACAGTGGGGCAAAAAAGTATTTAGTCAGTCACCAATAGTGCAAGTTCCACCACTTAAAAAGATGAGAGGCGTCTGTAATTTACATCATAGGTAGTCCTCAACTATGAGAGACAAAATGAGAAAACAAATCCAGAAAATCACATTGTCTGATTTTGTAAGAATTTATTTGCAAATTATGGTGGAAAATAAGTATTTGGTCACCTACAAGCAATCAAGAATTCTGGCTCTCACAGACCTGTAACTTCTTCTTTAAGAGTCTCCTCTTTCCTCCACGCATTACCTGTAGTAATGGCACCTGTTTAAACTTGTTATCAGTATAAAAAAGACACCTGTGCACACCCTCAAACAGTCAGACTCCAAACTCCACTATGGTGAAGACCAAAGAGCTGTCAAAGGACACCAGAAACAAAATTGTAGCCCTGCACCAGGCTGGGAAGACTGAATCTGCAATAGGCAACCAGCTTGGATTGAAGAAATCAACTGTGGGAGCAATAATTAGAAAATGGAAGACATACAAGACCACTGATAATCTCCCTCGCTCTGGGGCTCCACGCAAAATCTCACCCCGTGGGGTCAAAATGATCACAAGAACGGTGAGCAAAAATCCCAGAACCACGCGGGGGGACCTAGTGAATGAACTGCAGAGAGCTGGTACCAATGTAACAAAGCCTACCATCAGTAACACACTACGCCGCCAGGGACTCAGATCCTGCAGTGCCAGACGTGTCCGGGCCCGTCTGAAGTTTGCTAGAGAGCATTTGGATGATCCAGAAGAGTATTGGGAGAATGTCCTATGGTCTGATGAAACCAAACTGGAACTGTTTGGTAGAAATACAACTTTTCGTGTTTGGAGGAAAAAGAATACTGAGTTGCATCCATCAAACACCATACCTACTGTAAAGCATGGGGGTGGAAACATCATGCTTTGGGGCTGTTTCTCTGCAAAGGGGCCAGGACGACTGATCCGGGTACATGAAAGAATGAATGGGGCCATGTATCGTGAGATTTTGAGTGCAAACCTCCTTTCATCAGCAAGGGCATTGAAGATGAAACGTGGCTGGGTCTTTCAACATGACAATGATCCAAAGCACACCGCCAGGGCAACGAAGGAGTGGCTTTGTAAGAAGCATTTCAAGGTCCTGGAGTGGCCTAGCCAGTCTCCAGATCTCAACCCTATAGAAAACCTTGGGAGGGAGTTGAAAGTCCATGTTGCCAAGCGACAGCCCCAAAACATCACTGCTCTAGAGGAGATCTGCATGGAGGAATGGGCCAACATACCAACAACAGTGTGTGCCAACCTTGTGAAGACTTACAGAAAACGTTTGACCTCTGTCATTGCCAACAAAGGATATATAACAAAGGATTGAGATGAAATTTTGTTACTGACCAAATACTTATTTTCCACCATAATTTGCAAATAAATTCTTACAAAATCAGACAATGTGATTTTCTGGATTTGTTTTCTCATTTTGTCTCTCACAGTTGAGGTCTACCTATGATGTAAATTACAGATGCCTCTCATCTTTTTAAGTGGTGGAACTTGCACTATTGGTGACTGACTAAATACTTTTTTGCCCCACTGTACCTAGTGATCATTGTGGGTATATTAGTGTGATGTGGTAGAGAGGTTAGCACAGCAACAAAACATCATTTTATTTGCTTCCTGGTTTGCTGACTATTATATGAAGATATATTGTACATCCCTCAGTCTTTTCTCCACTTGTTTTGGTTTGTGTAAAAAAACATGGCAGCCGCTCTAAAACAGATCGGCCGCACTAGCTGCCGGGTCTGTGCTTTCATACAGCAGGAACCCGGCAGTATTGCCCATGATCAGAGATGACTCCAATCACAGGCATTTAACCACTCAGATGCTGTCGTCACATTTGAGTGGTTACTTTTGCTTTCTCTTTGCTTCTCGGTAAAGGGACATGTTTTTGCCAAATTACTTCCCTATAACAATGGAATAAAAAGTTATCAAAACAAGATCCACTCCCCATCGTGGTAACAGTAAAAACTACATATTGTCCCACAAAAAAGACACCTTACACAGCTCCGTGCATTGAAATATAAAAAAAGTTACAGGGGTCAAAATATGGTAATTCAAAAAAAAAAAAAATTTCTTCAAAATTTAGAATTTTTGCAAAGTTCTTAACCCCTTCCCGCCGATGGCACTTTTTGACTTCCTGACCAAGCTCGATTTTTCAAAACTGACAAGTGTCACTTTATGTGGCAATAACTTTGGAACGCTTTAACTTACCAAAGTGATTTTAAGATTGTTTTTTCATAACACATTGTACTTCATGTTAGTGGTACATTTTGGTTGATATGTTTTGTGTTTAATTATGAAAAAATTGGAAATTTGGTGGAAATTTTGAAAAATATGCATTTTATAAAGTTTGAAATGATGTGCATTACATACAGATAGTCAGACCGCCAAAATTATATCATAAATCTCATGTCCCAGATCTCTGCTTTATGTCGGCATCAAACTTTAGTCACCCTTTTAATTTTTACGGACATTATAAGATTTACAAGTGAAACAACAATATTCAAAATTTTCAAGAAATTTCCAAAACCCATTTTTTAAAGGGCCTAATCCAGTTATGAAGGCGTTTTGAAAGACCCTTGTATTAAAGCCCCCCATAAATCACCCCATTTTCAAATCTGCACCCCTTAAATAAGCCAAAACAACATATACCTAGTAATTTAACCCTATAAGTGCTTAACAGGAATTAATACAAAATGGAGGTGAAATTTTCAAATTTGAATTTATTTTACTAATATTTTCGTTTAGCCCTAGAATTTGCACGTTCACAAGGGGTTAAAGGAGAAAACGCCCCCCACAATTTGTTAGGCAAGTTCTCCCGACTACCATAGTACCCCACTTGTGGGTGTAAACTAATATATGGACGCACAGCGAGACGCAGGAGGGAAGGCGTGCCAAAGAGCTTTTAGAAAGCAGATCTGGCTGTGAACAGTTTCAGGAACCATGTCGCATTTACAAAGCCCTTGAGGAGTCAAAACAGTGGAAACCTCTAGAAAGTGACCTCCCCCCCCCATTGTGAAAACCGCCCCCCTCAAAGAATTTATCAAGTGATGTAGTGAGCATTAGTAACCCCGAAGTGAATGTGTAAGCTGTGCGGAGTAAATTGGGCACACCAAATCCCATTCTATTTTCCCACCAGCTCCTATGACACGGACGGGGAAGAGGGGCATTCTGGGGAATCAGCGCTGGTGTATTCTCTCTCATAAGCTCTAAATATGGGGGGTCCCCTGAAAACGCTCGCACCGCTTACACACTTCCTTCTAGTCGCAGCCACTTATGTGCTAATGATTTGGCGACTTTTGGGGTTTTTGTCTTCACATTGTACAAGGTAGATTTTTATTTTTATTTTCTGGCAATGTGGCCATATGAGGGCTTGGTGTTTGCGGTATTAGATGTACTTTTCAATGCCACCATTTTGGGGCCTGTAACTTATTGACTACATTTTATTAACTCTTTCTGGGTGGGATGTAAAAGGAAACATCAATTCTGGCATTGCTTTTTAGCATTTTTTTTTTTCCCGTGCAGCGTACAGCATAAGTAACATGTTACCTTTATTCTGCAGGTCGGTACGGTTACGGCGATACCTCATTTATATGATTTTTTAATGCGTTGCTATTTGTGCAGAATAAAATTCAATTCAGGGAAAAAAATCTATTGTTTTTGCTTCGCCATCTTCTGAAAGGCATAACGTTTTTATTTTTCGCTAGACAGAGCTGGTTGAGGGCTTATTTTTTGCGGGAAGACCTCTTCTTTTTATTGGTACCATTTTGGTTTTCATCTGACCATTTGATTACTTTTTATTGAACATTTTGTAAGGGAAAGGTGGTGAATAATCATTATTTTGTGCGGTTTTCTACGTTTTTTTTTTACGACATTCGCCGTTCGGGTTAAATAATGTTTTAATTTTATTGTTCAGGTTATTACGGACGCGGCGATACCAAATATGTAATGTTTTTTTCTATTTTTCTTTATTTTACATAATAAAATATTTTATATGGGGAAAAAGGGATTTTTGGGGCTTTATTTATTTATAATTTATTTTAAACTTATTTAAACTTTTTTATTTTTACTTTTTTTTCACTTTTTTTTTCTGTCCCCAATTGGGATTGAAGCAGTGATCCGCTGATCTCCGCTTCAATACATATACACTGCAATACACGTGTTACACGTGTATTGCATTGTATAGGAAGCTGTCAGCCTGTGTAGACGCACGGGCTGACAGCTTCATTTACGGCAGGATCAGCCAGGAGCGAGGACGGGGTAAGTGAAGGGGCAGACCCGGGGTCACTGATCAGACCCCGGGCTGCCCCCTACGAACACCGGCACCCCCCGAAACCGGCGCGGGGGGTGCCGATCGGCACCATATGACACTGTAACCCCGGAGGTGCCGGTGGTCATGTTGATCACCGGCATCTCAAGGGTTAACACCCGCGATCGAACCCGGTTCCGACCGCGGGTGTTACAGGGCATTGTCAGCCGTGTATTACGGCTGACACCCGCTGTGCATGGTGCGCACACAGTTTCTGTGTGCGCACCATGCATCCGCAGTAATAGTACGGCGGTTTGCGGGAAGCCCTTCCCAGCAGCGCCGTACTATTACGGCGAATGTCGGGAAGGGGTTAAAAACATGAAAAAAAAACCCTATATAATTTTGGTATCACCAAAGAAAACCTTTAATATATACAGGGGTTTTCCAGCTGTATTAAATCAGTTTTAAGATTATTCAGTATGTTGATAGGTAGTAAAAAAAAAACAAAAAAAAAAAACTAATCTCGTCATTGTTGATCCTATGCTGTTCTAATCCCCTGCCCCTCTCCTTCCTAGTCCAGCACTGACATGTCAAAACAGGATCATGAGACTGCTACATGCCAGGTGGTAACACTGCATGGTATACAGGATACAGATACACCAGCCTGAAAGAAAACACAGTCTCACCGCTCATTTGACTAGTAGACCCTAATTTACATAAACAATAATGTGGCTTATATCTTTTGATCAGAAAACAAAACATCTAAAATACTGAGAGTGACAGCACCTATCAGATGAGATGTATTATTGGACTTTTGAGTCCTGGTTACAGGTCCTCTTTAAAGAGAGTCTACCACCTTTCCCCGGTTACAGTTGGTGCACTGGAGGTGGATCTTCAGCCATAGGAGCACTGCTCTTGCTGCTCAAGTAGGGTGGGTAGTGTCATAGCATGGAAGGATCAACCATCACTGTACTGAGTGTTGCAGGCAGGAGATGGTGGAAGTCTAAGTGGCAAGAGCAGTGCTCCAGGAAGATGAAGGCCCGCCCCAGTGCACCAACTGCCTAATTTGCATAGGACTTTAAAGCTGATTTTTCCCAAAATCTACAAAAGTGACTTACATAACAAAGGTATGTGGTTTAGCATTGTAATGAGCTCCCTTTACGAATGCTTATAGATGATCTTGTATCAATGCTTTTACAAGAAAGTACATTCTTCTATTAAACATTCAGGAAGATTTCAGCACTTCTACATATGAAGGGTGACAAGAATCATTTCCTAGATTGTTATTTTGTACGTACAAGTTATCCCAGGCCACACATATAATAATAAAGCCATCTGTCTGAATTAAGTTTGTAATGTTTTGATTTTCCGTTCATAATGCCAAAATCAATTGTGATATTATCTGCATTTCCCACAGGTTCTTTTATCTCATTTATTTCCCCTTAACAGTACTGCCTAACATTTGATATGAAATTGCTTTATACAAAATAGATCCTGAAAACTAGGTGTTACAAAGGCATATCATAAAATGTTTAAGGGTAATTTTCATCACACAAAATCCACTTTGCATTTTTCCTGTAATAACTTGGCACATTTGTTGGTGTTTCGTATCAAGACTTCCCTAATACTTATCTTGCAAAGCTTTCTGTTTAACATAGACTCAGTAAAATCACCTTTCCCTTTTTAGTTCTGAGCTATTTAAATGGATTGTCTGGTTTAGAAATCCCATTTTAAATACACTACTAGGGATTTCTAAGTTAATAGAGAGATCCTAAATTCAGGACCATCTTATATCTATAAGCAGAACAGAGACATCCTACACAATCTTACCTATATTAACTCCAGCCACAAATGTAGCCCCAGCACGATAGAGAATATGTATCTTGGTGTATTGGTCGAAATGGATATGTTAAGTCCAACAAGAAAGCAGGCTAGAACCAGCTTAATAAAGGGGTTCTTGCAGGTAGGAGGGTCCATCTTCTACAGTCTTCGGGAGTATTAAAAATACAAGCAATTAAAATAGTATTTAAAATACTTCTAAGTTATTTGTATTTGTAATTAAAATACTTTTAGGAAGTATTTTACATATTTTAATTACTGTCTAAATTCAAACAAATGTCGTAATTTAAATAACCCGCCTCACCACACTTAAAAAAAAAAACCAACAACGCAAGTCACGTCATCACTCTCGTTTCTCATATCTTGTGCGAGGTGTGACGAGAGGAGGGAAAATTCCAACGTGTTCCAGCAACGCAATTCCGCCTTGTAGTGAAGCGTGATTTATTTTTAGTTTTTAATCATCCCGATCGCATAATCCATTCCGTAAAATTACTTAAAAAATGGAGGAAAATCGTAATACCAGTGAAGGGGACACAACTGACAATGATTCAGATCTCGAAGATCCACATCTCCCTGCAATTTTGGACAGAACTTTTTTCAAAATTAACAAGATTTAAATCCGAAGCGGCAGAGGCAGGACAAAAAGTGTATCCTTACTGCAAGGCCTGTCCAAACAAGTTAATCACGGGTCAAATAAACTCAACGTCCAACTTCCTTAAGCACTTAAGGGTAAGTTATTTAATTACATCATGATTTGGTTTTCATTTTACAATCCCCAACGCAAATTTTTAAAACCGGACGTACAGTTTAGGGGTGCGTGAGTTGAAAGTGGTAAAAGCCTTTTCCTTTTTTTTTTTGGACAATTTATTTTTTACCACACTATTAAAAATGTAAACAAAAGGCCGATTTCAAATTAAAAATTAAATATAATTATATAAAATATATAAAAAAATTAATATTCTTTTTTAAAACAAGCAAAATAAGTTCAAAGAATGTTCTCACGTGTCTCAAGATTCACGAGAATTGACAAGAATCTTGCCCACGCTGCGTTACCTTGTTATTAATGATAAAAACAATTTCTACGTTTTTTAATTGTTTTTTTTTTTAAAAAGTATCCGATTGGGAATATATTACTGTATGATTATGTCATGAAATACAGTCAATTAGCTTCTTTTAGCCTATGTTCAATTGTTCCATTTTTTGTTTTTATGAAATTTTTTGTTTACATTTTTGAAGTATTTTAGTATTTTTAAGATACTTTTGAAGTAGTATTTAGCATTTCTATTTAAAATACTTCGGGATGAAAGTATTTAGTACTTGTATTTAAAATACTTCAGTTATAAGTATTTTGTATTTAAAATACTTTCCCAAAGTATTTTTACGAACACTGATCTTCTATAAGCCCAAGTGATCAAAAGGAAGAGTGCAAGCATTGCATGCCAGGCTAGACATTGACTGGGCTGTGGCGCTGTAATCCCTTAGTGCTGCTGAGTGGGTGGACCCTGAGAATGGACCACCACTTATCACTCTTCTATCCTAAGAGTAGGCTAATATTATTATTATTTTTTCTACTTTTCTCATTTTCTATGTAATTCTATTTTTATAGAACAAATTTAATTGAAATAGGGATCATACATCACACGAAATGATAATTTGACCTTTGTGCCAGTGTCTCAACATAAAATCTTTTATACAATGCCACCATGTTTTACTGCTAAAATAATATACTGAGCAGTATCAGTAAATGCCAGCACGTCGTACTCAAATAATACCAATATACAAAGACCAAATATCAGCTCCACACATAAAGTAATCTAATAACAGGAATTATATCATCAATATCAAAGGGGTTATCCAGGGACTAAATTTTCCCTATTTACAGACCAGGTTCTGTCATGGCTGCCCATTGGGTTTCTGGACTTGTTCCAACTAGGGGTCACATGATCATAATCGGCATCCTAAGTTGATTTGTCTTACCCTCCTCTCTCATGTTCACAGGTATTACTTGGGAACTGGTTTTAATATTAGAATGATCTAGTCTGCCAGCCCCAACAGTACTACCAAAAGTAATACTAGTGAGCATAGCAGAGGAGGATCAATTTGGGAACCAGTTGCTTCTTCTGATCATGTGACTAAATCAGGACAAGCCCAGAAACCTGACATGCAGCACAGACATAACACCGCTTGGAAAAAGGTAAAATTTAGTCTCCAGATAACCCCTTTAAATTTCATAGTGAGCCTCTGATCCTAGTCCAACTGTTGTGCCACCTTCATCAATGGAAATACCCCTGTAAGCCTTAATCGAAATCACACAGATGTAAAATTATAGTATGAATAAGCGGGAATAACTGTTTTACTGAAACATCATAAAATAACACAAAAAAATCATGGCCTCAATGGTCAGAAAGGTCAGCATTATAAACTGTACAAAACTTATTCATACTTACACATCTTTATAAAAAGAGCCAATGTGGACAATTTTACATCTCCAGTAGACCAAAAACTGCAATTAAGACGTCTTTTGAAAAAGCTTATAAGCCCAGCAAATACAGCGCTGATAAATTAGGTCCTGAATAACACTAAATGAAGAAGAAAGTTATTTTTGCTTGTGGTCTCTAATTTACTTTACATTAATTCAGTTTTATCTGTTTGGACTCTAATAACTCTGCTTTCTCTTGCAGAAAATTTCTCTTCAGTTTTTTTTTTTTTTTTTTTTTTTAGAAGCACTTTAATTTTTAGTGTTCTGTTTAATTATTAAAGGACTATTTTTCTAAGAGATGTCTCAATCACTTCACAAATATAAATCAGTCTTATACTGCAAAAATGTAAAAGCACAGTGTGCCTTACTACTGGAAGTGATGTTTTTGTTGAACTCACGGGAATAGCAGATATAGTTAGCAATTTGCTCTAAATGTGCAATATCTATGTATGGTCTACTCAATTCCAGTAAGGGATTCATAAATGTGGAAACAAATGACAAAATATATTGCAACAGTAATTTTTGTAATTAGACTACTTCTATTTATCATTATGTTAATTTGCCAAAATATGAATGTACATGAGACATGAAAGACTGTAACAATATAGGAATTAAAAGTTAAAAGCACATCTATTCTTCCTTCCTCTATAACCCTGTCCACCCGGACGGGCTGACGGCGAGTATAGTGCAACCCTTGGGGAATGCTCAGCTTGTTTCATGTGGTGCATCTGATTGACCCCCTCTCTCTCAAACTCAGAGCCTTTGACTACTTCAATGCTACTTTGCGCTTGCCTAGGTTGGAATTTCTTGCTTACTATGTTTGGGGCTCTGCAGGTCTCCATCCCTACCTACTGCCTTTGAGAAGTTGTGTCATTCAGGCAACTCCACTAAAGGGCTGATTTCGGACATTTATCATTTATTATCCTCTCCAGACAGCCCGCCCCCTGCCTAACAAATATATGACTCGGTCTGTCGCCCTTTGGGAAGGCAGATTTCACCAGCCAAATGGCAGATCATTTGGTTTCGTGCTGCTAAGTCCTCTACTTGCATAACCTTCTGTGACACCCAGTATAAGATTTTACACTGGTACCATACACCGGCTCTCCTCCATACTCTAAATTCCAGTATTCCCTCCACTTGCTGTAGGTGCCTCTCAGATATGAGGACATTGTTTCATATATTTTGGGACTGTCCTTTGATCTGACCTTTCTGGTTGGAGATAAAGTCCATGATAGACAAGCTTTTCCTTCAAAGTGTTCCTCTGGACCTTTAGTTTATCTCCTCAACCTTCCCCCCAGACCACTGAGTAAAAAGTCCTCTAAGCTTTTTTTTTTTTATATATTTGCACAGTAGCTACAACCCTTATAGCCCTACACTTGAGGAGTACTCAGCCCGCTAAAGGCCCCTCCCTACTGGCTCATGTTGAGGATGTAAAGTGCCTGGAGTTTCTCACTGCTACATTGCATAATATGGTAGAGACTTTCCAGGCCACTTGGGCCCCATGAGACAGGTATTGTACGCCATGGTCTCTGATCTCCCCCCCCCCCCCTCCTTTCCTTTCTCCATTGTTTCTTGTCTCTGGTTTTCTTGTTTTGACTACTTCCTATTGCTCTTGTGGTTGTTTTTATAAATTCTTATACCTTTTGAATAATTAAAAAAAATTACAGTTTAAAAAAAGAGCACACCTATTCTTACAAAGTATAAAATGCAATTTCCTCTTAAACAGCTGTAGATTATATATATATATATATATATATATATATATATATATATATATATATATATGGTGGCAGACAAAAATGTTGAAACTTCTCACTTGGGTATTTTTCCAAACAGAGCCTTATATAAATGTATTTGCTTTTCTTGCAAGCTTTGTGCTTTTCTTGCTCATCACAAATTCCTTATTGAACATAGTAGGGTAGTCGGTGTCGCTCCCGTTTCCCTCTTGCAGTCAGCAGTTTCATAGAAACACAGAGAGAGAGAGAAGCTGTAGCTCTTACTAGCCTTCTCTCCCAGTCGATTACAGTATTATGGCAGATGGTTTTTTTTTGAGGTGTCTGAAATTGTTTCTGATAACCTAAAGAAAGCTTGCAGACTGCTGACAGGAGAATTAACCATTTTACCAGATAACATTTATTGCAATGTTTTTTTTTTTCAGCTGTAGTTTTTATTGAAGATTTTTACATAACAGAGTAAACGGTAAATAGACCAAAGTTGAATTCGACAGACTAGGGGAAAGGCTAACTGCCAAATCCCACCCAAATACAAAGTAAATAAAGACACAATTGACCAGACGAAACTTATTACAATATTTTTATAACATTCTATTGATTTGTTGGGGGTGGGGAATAATGCTATAACAATTGGTCTGTTTGGAAAAAAACACTCAAAAACATTCCAATGTCAAAATGAAATTATCAATTGCCTTTTTAATCCCAAATTAAATAATGACGATACCAGAGCTCTGGAGTTGGTATGCCAAATTATTGACTCCTCTATTGTTCCACAGCCTTACTGACTTAAGAAAAACTAAATTAAGCCTAGTCAAAGACCTGACCTTAATCTGTTTGAGATGCTGTGGTATGACCTAAAAAAAAACAGTTCATGATCGGAAACCTTCCAATGTGTGTGAACTACAACAATTCTGCAAAAAAGAGTGGACTAAAATTCTTCCAGAGCGTTGTACAATTCTCATTGGCAGTTATCACAAACGCTTAATTGCAGTTGTTGCTGCTAAGGGTGGCCCAACCAGTTATTAGGGTTAAGAGGCAATTACTTTATCACATAAGGTCATTTAGGTTTTGATGACTTTTCGCCTTAATAGAAAAGACTTTCATTTTTCTCATATTTAAATTTGTTTGGTGATCTGAAGCACTTAAGTGGGACAAATATCCAAAAGATTAAGAAATCAGGAAGGGGGCAAATATTTTTTCACACCACTGTATTTGTACAGATGTGTGATTAAAGAAGGTCACTTTCTTTACTCCTGCATAGCCTAGTGTCATAGATGAGTTTTAAGGGAATATGGAAGCAGAGTTCCCCTTGTTGATTGCATATTCTTGTGTGGGGAGCATCTGGTGTCATACGGGTGTGTAGTGAGCAAGGTATATGGATGTCCCATAGAATCTATATACAGTGAGAGGATGTATCTTATTAGAGTGCCCGATCTGTAACAAGGAGACACAGCCGGATCAGGATCCTTGTATTAATGCTAAGTGGTGGTGGGGCACCCAGTGATCAGAAAATCACCATGTATCCTGTGAATAGATGGCTAATGTGTCCATTACCAAACAACTCATTTAAAGTGTATTTCTAATTATTAAATTTTAAATATAGCTTTGTGTAACCTTATGTATTCTCTATTGATTGACTTGACTGCATACAATGCTGCTTGCTTACAATTAATTCTGCATATTGTATATCTACAATACTAACTATGGAAATACATAAACAAATCTTGGATTAAAAATACCTAGCAGGCCATATGACAGGGATAAGTGAGTGGTGAGTATAGATACATGCATACAAGCATTGGAAAAAAAGGATGTGAAAAACAGGACACAACATGGCTTCTTTTTTCACAGTCATTTTGCATCCGTATAGGGAAGTCATTTTCATGGACATCTCCCGTAATAGACTTGGGACTACTGACTTTTCCATGAAAACATATAAAAGGACTTATGAATATCACCTTTGAAAATAATGGGGCAGTTTTATTACAGCTGTCAGTAAGCAAAACTGTCTTAGATGCCTATAGCAACCAATCACAGTGCAACTTTCATTTTGTATTCTGCTTCTGGAAAATGGAAGCTGCATTGTGATTGGTTTAGAACCCAGTAGCTTTTATAAATGCATGAAGCGTATGACTATTTACCTATAACCTACTGGCTACTTTTAGTAAAAAAAAATTCCAGAAGAAAATTCCTAATGGAGAATATCCTAATGGACAACATGAATACATATTTATACATTGAAACATTGTACAAGGCTAGTCAAACATGGAGTTTCCCTTTAAGGGAACAAAACTGTTGCTGCAAAAGCAGTAATATTGGGTAACATGACAATGAGCGCACTTCAATGGAAATGTGCATTTTAAAGACATACCTGAAATGTTAAAGCAAATGAACATAATTAGAAAGTAGCGCCTTTCAAACACTGCTTTAATGCTTCAATACATAGTTGTCCAGAAAGTTAATAGCTTGTTGCTATTGCAGTGCAAAATGGCCATTTTCATTTCAGTTAATTAAGTGAAATTAATTTGTTATTCCTTGCAGTATTTATAGAATGGTTTTCTTAAGACACATTTTTATTTCTCTTGGGATAAGTTTAAAAGATATCTGGAATGAAGACAAAATAATCCCAGTTCTAATTTAGCTGCTTAAATAGATGCAAATTAACCTAGTACCTGAAACATTAGATTATTTAGAAGTTCTGATGAATATGTGGCCATGGAGAAAAAGGATTACAGAGTAGAGTTTGAAGACAGATAAAAAATATGCTCTACATAAATGACCAAGTACAGTTCTGCAAATTATCATTAGCTTCCTGATGGACTGCTTCAGAATCCAGTAGGGAATGGAAATGTGTTTCATTGTGTACAAAGAAAGACTTATTCGCTTTAACCATTCTGCTTTGGAAAGTTTCTATTCAAGAACTACAGGCAAGTCTCTTCTATGGCTTTGCACATCTCTGTTCCTCTCCAACTTCCGTTATCTCTGTCCACACAGTCATTTACTCTTTGAAGGCAAACCAGTATTTTGTAGACTGCATTACGAAACCAATCATGCATAGCTTTACTAATGTACACAGCTTTCCGTGTATTATATGGATCATACTTCTGAAATAGGTCAAGATATATGTGAGCTATTGTGACCCAAAGTAGCAAATCTTCACAGTCAAACAACACATAAGCCCAGAAATACTTTTACAGCTAATTTTATACAAAGTGGTAAAGATGCCGCTTTCCGTTACAACTTGAATATTTGTTTTCCTTTTCCTACTCTCACAGAATTCCAGTGTTTCCCATTCTCCCGTTTTCTCCCCATCAACAATAATTTTGACAACTGCCCAACAATAACCAAGGAAATAAGATCATGACCAACCTATGTAAAATAGCCACAAAACAGCCAAGAGGACACACTAACTCTAAGCCCACGGAGGCTTCCAAGCACAGAAAAACACAAACAACCCAAAATAATGGCAATCTTAAAGTAAGTGTGTAGCACAAATTTAGCATTCTGGACAGAAATAAAGGAAGGGTCATAAGTTGAGGACCTCAAAAACTTGATGAATGAACAACTAAGTATATGAAACTATCATGAGAATGGGGGTTCACTAAGCCCCCATTTTGCAGTTACTGTGACAGAAGAAGTGGTCACACTTGCATAGCTCTTCATTTACTTCTATAAGAATTGAAAACATAGCCAAGGGAGTAATCAATATACATTCCATAATACAGGGATGTTCATTCTCAAGATAAATGCAGGTTCTGAAGAAGGGGATCCCAGTAATTGGACAGCTCGTACCTTCTTACAAAAAGTGATTGTATAAAGATTAATGACTCCTTAACCAAAGTTGAGCTAAGTTAAAGGGATTCTATCATTAGAATTCCATTTTTAGCTAAACCCACATCAGAATAGCCTTAAGAAAGGCTGTTCTTCCCCTACCTTTAGAAGTCTTCTCCGCGCCGCCGTTCAGTATATATTCCCAATTTCTTCATTATAGTAATGAGTTTGGTAATGGTCCTCAGTGCTCAAACAGCACTGGGGGCATCCCCTGTGCTGCGAGAAAACTCTCCAGCGCTGCCGCCTACTTGTTCTCCACTAGAGATGAGCGAACAGTGTTCTATCGAACTCATGTTCGATCGGATATTAGGCTGTTCGGCATGTTCGAATCGAATCGAACACCGCGTGGTAAAGTGCGCCATTACTCGATTCCCCTCCCACCTTCCCTGGCGCCTTTTTTGCTCCAATAACAGCGCAGGGTAGGTGGGACAGGAACTACGACACCGGTGACGTTGAAAAAAGTAGGCAAAACCCATTGGCTGCCGAAAACATGTGACCTCTAATTTAAAAGAACAGCGACGCCCAGCTTCGCGTCATTCTGAGCTTGCAATTCACCGAGGACGGAGGTTTCCGTCCAGTTAGCTAGGGCTTAGATTCTGGGTAGGCAGGGACAGGCTAGGATAGGAAGGAGAAGACAACCAACAGCTCTTGTAAGAGCTAAATTCCAGGGAGAAGCTTGTCAGTGTAACGTGGCACTGACGGGCTCAATCGCCGCAACCCAGCTTTCCCAGGATCCTGAATGGAATACACTGTCAGTGTATTCCCGTATACCCGATATATACCCCGATACCCGTTCCAACGGTGTGCCCCCCCACCTTCACCCCAGAAATACCCTGCAAGTCCCCTAGCAATAGAATTGGGGCTATATACACCCACAATTTTTACTACTGGTATACAGTGCCATTGTCTGACTGGGAATTCAAAGAATATATTGGGAATACAAATACCCTCATTTCTTGCTACTGCCATATAGTGCCAGTTTCTGACTGGTAATTCAAAGAATATATTGGGGTTACGTGCACCCACAATTTTTACTACTGGTATACAGTGCCATTGTCTGACTGAGAATTCAAAGAATATATTGGGAATACAAATACCCTCATTTCTTGCTACTGCCATATAGTGCCAGTGTCTGACTGGGAATTCAAAGAATATATTGGGGTTACGTGCACCCACAATTTTTACTACTGGTATACAGTGCCATTGTCTGACTGGGAATTCAAAGAATATATTGGGAATACAAATACCCTCATTTCTTGCTACTGCCATATAGTGCCAGTGTCTGACTGGGAATTCAAAGAATATATTGGGGTTACGTGCACCCACAATTTTTACTACTGGTATACAGTGCCATTGTCTGACTGGGAATTCAAAGAATATATTGGGAATACAAATACCCTCATTTCTTGCTACTGCCATATAGTGCCAGTGTCTGACTGGGAATTCAAAGAATATATTGGGGTTACGTGCACCCACAATTTTTACTACTGGTATACAGTGCCATTGTCTGACTGGGAATTCAAAGAATATATTGGGAATACAAATACCCTCATTTCTTGCTACTGCCATATAGTGCCAGTGTCTGACTGGGAATTCAAAGAATATATTGGGGTTACGTGCACCCACAATTTTTACTACTGGTATACAGTGCCATTGTCTGACTGGGAATTCAAAGAATATATTGGGAATACAAATACCCTCATTTCTTGCTACTGCCATATAGTGCCAGTGTCTGACTGGGAATTCAAAGAATATATTGGGGTTACGTGCACCCACAATTTTTACTACTGGTATACAGTGCCATTGTCTGACTGGGAATTCAAAGAATATATTGGGAATACAAATACCCTCATTTCTTGCTACTGCCATATAGTGCCAGTGTCTGACTGGTAATTCAAAGAATATATTGGGGTTACGTGCACCCACAATTTTTACTACTGGTATACAGTGCCATTGTCTGACTGGGAATTCAAAGAATATATTGGGAATACAAATACCCTCATTTCTTGCTACTGCCATATAGTGCCAGTGTCTGACTGGGAATTCAAAGAATATATTGGGGTTACGTGCACCCACAATTTTTACTACTGGTATACAGTGCCATTGTCTGACTGGGAATTCAAAGAATATATTGGGAATACAAATACCCTCATTTCTTGCTACTGCCATATAGTGCCAGTGTCTGACTGGTAATTCAAAGAATATATTGGGGTTACGTGCACCCACAATTTTTACTACTGGTATACAGTGCCATTGTCTGACTGGGAATTCAAAGAATATATTGGGAATACAAATACCCTCATTTCTTGCTACTGCCATATAGTGCCAGTGTCTGACTGGGAATTCAAAGAATATATTGGGGTTACGTGCACCCACAATTTTTACTACTGTATACAGTGCCATTGTCTGACTGGGAATTCAAAGAATATATTGGGAATACAAATACCCTCATTTCTTGCTACTGCCATATAGTGCCAGTGTCTGACTGGGAATTCAAAGAATATATTGGGGTTACGTGCACCCACAATTTTTACTACTGGTATACAGTGCCATTGTCTGACTGGGAATTCAAAGAATATATTGGGAATACAAATACCCTCATTTCTTGCTACTGCCATATAGTGCCAGTGTCTGACTGGGAATTCAAAGAATATATTGGGGTTACGTGCACCCACAATTTTTACTACTGGTATACAGTGCCAATTTCTAACTAGGAATTCAAAATGCGCAAGGCTCCCGGAAAGGGACGTGGACGAGGCCGTGGGCGAGGTCGGGGGAATGGTTCTGGGGAGCAAGGTAGCAGTGAAGCCACAGGGCGTCCCGTGCCTACTCCTGTGGGGCAGCAAGCATTGCGCCACTCCACAGTGCCAGGGTTGCTTGCCACATTAACTAAACTGCAGGGTACAAACCTTAGTAGGCCCGAGAACCAGGAACAGGTCTTGCAATGGCTGTCAGAGAACGCTTACAGCACATTGTCCAGCAGCCAGTCAGACTCTGCCTCCTCTCCTCCTATTACCCAACAGTCTTGTCTTCCTTCCTCCCAAAATTCCGAAGCTTTACAGAACAATAACCCAAACTGTCCCTGCTCCCCAGAGCTGTTCTCCGCTCCTTTCATTGTCCCTCAACCTGCCTCTCCACGTCACGATTCCACGAACCTAACAGAGGAGCATCTGTGTCCAGATGCTCAAACACTAGAGTCTCCTCCATCTCCGTTCGATTTGGTGGTGGATGACCAGCAACCCACCCTCATCGACGATGATGTGACGCAGTTGCCGTCAGGGCATCCAGTTGACTGGCGCATTGTGCGGGAGGAGGAGATGAGACAGGAGTTGGAAGAGGAAGTGGTGGATGATGAGGACACTGACCCGACCTGGACAGGGGGGATGTCAAGCGGGGAAAGTAGTGTGGATGTTGAGGCAGGTGCAGCACCAAAAAGGGTAGCTAGAGGCAGAGGCAGAGGTCAGCAGCTTAGGCGAAGCCAGGCCACACCCGGAATCTCCCAAGATGTTCCAGTTCGTACCCAGCCCCGAAAAACTCCCACCTCGAGGGCACGTTTCTCGAAGGTGTGGAGTTTTTTCAAGGAATGCGCCGAGGACAGATATAGTGTTGTCTGCACAATTTGCCTCTCGAAATTGATTAGGGGCTCTGAGAAGAGCAACCTGTCCACCACTTCAATGCGCCGTCATTTGGAATCCAAGCACTGGAATCAGTGGCAGGCAGCAACGGCAGGACAAAGGCCGCCTGCCGTTCACGCCACTGCCACTGCCTCTGCCTCTGCCTCTGCCACTGCCACTGCTGACTGTGCTGGCGATGCACTCCAGAGGACGAGCCAGGACACCACTTCATCTGCCTCCGCCACTTTGTTGACTTCTACCTCATCCTCCCCTGGTCCTGTCTTATCTCCTTCTCCTGCACCATCAAAGGCACCATCAGGCGTTTCTTTACAACAACCCACCATCTCTCAGACATTGGAGCGGCGGCAGAAATACACTGCTAACCACCCACACGCGCAAGCCTTGAACGCCAACATCGCTAAACTGCTGGCCCAGGAGATGTTGGCGTTCCGGCTTGTTGAAACTCCCGCCTTCCTGGACCTGATGGCAACTGCGGCACCTCGCTATGCCGTCCCTAGCCGTCACTACTTCTCCCGGTGTGCCGTCCCCGCCTTGCACCAGCACGTGTCACTCAACATCAGGCGGGCCCTTAGTTCCGCGCTTTGCACAAAGGTCCACTTGACCACCGACGCGTGGACAAGTGCATGCGGACAGGGACGCTACATTTCACTGACGGCACACTGGGTGAATGTAGTTGAGGCTGGGACTGCTTCCCAAACTGGCCCGGTGTACCTCGTCTCCCCGCCTAACATTCCTGGCAGGGACACGAGAAGAACACCCCCCTCCTCCTCCTCCTCTACCGCCTCCTCCTCCGCCACCGCCTCCTCCTCCGCCACCGCCTCCTCCTCCGCTGTTAGATTGACCCCAGCTACGAGTTGGAAACGTTGCAGCACTGGCGTTGGTAGACGTCAGCAGGCTGTGCTGAAGCTGATCAGCTTGGGGGACAGACAGCACACTGCCTCCGAGGTGAGGGATGCCCTCCTCGATGAGACGGCAATATGGTTTGAGCCGCTGCACCTGGGCCCAGGCATGGTCGTTTGTGATAACGGCCGGAACCTGGTAGCAGCTCTGGAGCTTGCCGGACTCCAACATGTTCCATGCCTGGCCCACGTCTTCAACCTAGTGGTGCAACGTTTCCTAAAGAGCTACCCCAATGTTCCAGAGCTACTGGTGAAAGTGCGGCGCATGTGCGCCCACTTTCGCAAGTCGACAGTAGCCGCTGCTAGCTTAAAATCTCTCCAGCAACGCCTGCATGTGCCACAACACCGGCTTTTGTGCGACGTCCCCACACGCTGGAACTCAACGTTTCAGATGTTGAATAGAGTGGTTGAGCAGCAGAGACCTTTGATGGAATACCAGCTACAAAACCCTAGGGTGCCACAAAGTCAGCTGCCTCAGTTTCACATCCATGAGTGGCCATGGATGAGAGACCTTTGTGACATCCTACGGGTCTTTGAGGAGTCCACAAGGAGGGTGAGCTCTGAGGATGCGATGGTGAGCCTTACAATCCCGCTCTTGTGTGTTCTGAGAGAATCCCTGATTGACATCAGGGATAACTCAGATCACACAGAGGAGTTAGGGATAGCATCCGATCCGTCACAGCTGGAGAGTAGGTCCACACATCTGTCCGCTTCACTGCGTTTAATGGAGGAGGAGGAGGAGGAGGAGGAAGAAGAGTTGTCCGATGATGTGATGGTGATACAGGAGGCTTCCGGGCAACTTCGAATCGTCCCATTGTTGCAGCGCGGATGGGTAGACATGGAGGATGAGGAGGAAATGGAGATTGAACTTTCCGGTGGGGCCAGAGGAGTCATGCCAACTAACACTGTGGCAGACATGGCTGAGTTCATGTTGGGGTGCTTTACAACCGACAAGCGTATTGTCAAAATCATGGAGGACAACCAGTACTGGATCTTTGCTATCCTTGACCCCCGGTATAAAAACAACATCTCGTCTTTTATTCCGGTAGAGGGGAGGGCCAATCGCATCAATGCTTGCCACAGGCAATTGGTGCAGAATATGATGGAGATGTTTCCAGCATGTGACAGTGGCGGCAGGGAGGGCAGTTCCTCCAGTAGGCAACCAAGTTCTCACCGGTCCACACAAACGAGGGGCACACTGTCTAAGGTCTGGGACACCTTGATGGCACCCCCTCGCCAAAGTGCCGCCACGGAGGGTCCTAGTGTCACCAGGCGTGAGAAGTATAGGCGCATGTTGCGGGAATACCTTTCCGACCACAGCCCTGTCCTCTCCGACCCCTCTGCGCCCTACACGTATTGGGTGTCGAAGTTGGACCTGTGGCTTGAACTTGCCCTATATGCCTTGGAGGTGCTGTCCTGTCCTGCCGCCAGCGTCCTATCTGAGAGGGTGTTCAGTGCAGCCGGTGGCATCATCACTGACAAGCGCACCCGTCTGTCAGCTGAGAGTGCCGACCGGCTCACTTTGATAAAAATGAACCACCACTGGGTAGAGCCGTCATTTTTGTGCCCACCTGTGTAAAGCACCCCAACATGAAACTCCATGTCTGTACTCAACCTCTCCAATTCCTCCGCATCCTCATACTCATCCACCATAAGCGTTGCACAATTCTGCTAATACTAGGCTCCCTCCAACATGATTTCCCCCAACTCTGCTGGTTAGAGGCTCCCTCCACCCTGATTTCCACCAACTCTGCTGGTTAGAGGCTCCCTCCACCCTGCTTTCCCACAACTCTGCTGGTTAGAGGCTCCTTCCACCATGAATTTGCCCAAACTGGGCTGTTTAGAGGCTCCCTCCACCATGAATTGGTCCAAACTGGGCTGGTTAGAGGCTCCCTCCACCATTAATTGGTCCAAACTGGGCTGGTTAGAGGCTCCCTCCACCATGAATTTCCCAAAACTTGGCTGTTTAGAGGCTCCCTCCACCATTAATTGGTCCAAACTGGGCTGGTTAGAGGCTCCCTCCACCATGAATTGGTCCAAACTGGGCTGGTTAGAGGCTCCCTCCACCATTAATTGGTCCAAACTGGGCTGGTTAGAGGCTCCCTCCACCATTAATTGGTCCAAACTGGGCTGGTTAGAGGCTCCCTCCACCATGAATTTGCCCAAACTGGGCTGGTTAGAGGCTCCCTCCACCATGAATTTGCCCAAACTGGGCTGTTTAGAGGCTCCCTCCACCATGAATTGGTCCAAACTGGGTTTTTTAGAGGCTCCCTCCACCATGAATTGGTCCAAACTGGGCTGGTTAGAGGCTCCCTCCACCATGAATTTCCCAAAACTTGGCTGTTTAGAGGCTCCCTCCACCATGAATTGGTCCAAACTGGGCTGGTTAGAGGCTCCCTCCACCATTAATTGGTCCAAACTGGGCTGGTTAGAGGCTCCCTCCACCATGAATTTGCCCAAACTGGGCTGTTTAGAGGCTCCCTCCACCATGAATTTGCCCAAACTGGGCTGGTTAGAGGCTCCCTCCACCATGAATTGGTCCAAACGGGTTTTTAGAGGCTCCCTTCACCATGAATTGGTCCAAACTTGGCTGTTTAGAGGCTCCCTCCACCATGAATTGGTCCAAACTGGGGTGGTTAGAGGCTCCCTCCACCATTAATTGGTCCAAACTGGGCTGGTTAGAGGCTCCCTCCACCATTAATTGGTCCAAACTGGGCTGGTTAGAGGCTCCCTCCACCATGAATTGGTCCAAACTGGGGTTTTTAGAGGCTCCCTCCACCATGAATTGGTCCAAACTTGGCTGTTTAGAGGCTCCCTCCACCATTAATTGGTCCAAACTGGGCTGGTTAGAGGCTCCCTCCACCATGAATTGGTCCAAACTGGGTTTTTTAGAGGCTCCCTCCACCATGAATTTGCCCAAACTGGGCTGTTTAGAGGCTCCCTCCACCATGAATTGGTCCAAACTGGGTTTTTTAGAGGCTCCCTCCACCATGAATTGGTCCAAACTGGGCTGGTTAGAGGCTCCCTCCACCATGAATTGGTCCAAACTGGGGTGGTTAGAGGCTCCCTCCACCATTAATTGGTCCAAACTGGGCTGGTTAGAGGCTCCCTCCACCATTAATTGGTCCAAACTGGGCTGGTTAGAGGCTCCCTCCACCATGAATTTGCCCAAACTGGGCTGGTTAGAGGCTCCCTCCACCATGAATTGGTCCAAACTGGGGTGGTTAGAGGCTCCCTCCACCATTAATTGGTCCAAACTGGGCTGGTTAGAGGCTCCCTCCACCATTAATTGGTCCAAACTGGGCTGGTTAGAGGCTCCCTCCACCATTAATTGGTCCAAACTGGGCTGGTTAGAGGCTCCCTCCACCATGAATTTGCCCAAACTGGGCTGTTTAGAGGCTCCCTCCACCATGAATTTGCCCAAACTGGGCTGGTTAGAGGCTCCCTCCACCATGAATTGGTCCAAACTGGGGTGGTTAGAGGCTCCCTCCACCATTAATTGGTCCAAACTGGGCTGGTTAGAGGCTCCCTCCACCATTAATTGGTCCAAACTGGGCTGGTTAGAGGCTCCCTCCACCATGAATTTGCCCAAACTGGGCTGTTTAGAGGCTCCCTCCACCATGAATTTGCCCAAACTGGGCTGGTTAGAGGCTCCCTCCACCATGAATTGGTCCAAACTGGGGTTTTTAGAGGCTCCCTCCACCATGAATTGGTCCAAACTGGGGTTTTTAGAGGCTCCCTCCACCATGAATTGGTCCAAACTGGGGTGGTTAGAGGCTCCCTCCACCATTAATTGGTCCAAACTGGGCTGGTTAGAGGCTCCCTCCACCATTAATTGGTCCAAACTGGGCTGGTTAGAGGCTCCCTCCACCATGAATTTGCCCAAACTGGGCTGTTTAGAGGCTCCCTCCACCATGAATTTGCCCAAACTGGGCTGGTTAGAGGCTCCCTCCACCATGAATTGGTCCAAACTGGGGTTTTTAGAGGCTCCCTCCACCATGAATTGGTCCAAACTGGGGTGGTTAGAGGCTCCCTCCACCATTAATTGGTCCAAACTGGGCTGGTTAGAGGCTCCCTCCACCATGAATTGGTCCAAACTGGGGTTTTTAGAGGCTCCCTCCACCATGAATTGGTCCAAACTTGGCTGTTTAGAGGCTCCCTCCACCATTAATTGGTCCAAACTGGGCTGGTTAGAGGCTCCCTCCACCATGAATTGGTCCAAACTGGGTTTTTTAGAGGCTCCCTCCACCATGAATTTGCCCAAACTGGGCTGTTTAGAGGCTCCCTCCACCATGAATTGGTCCAAACTGGGTTTTTTAGAGGCTCCCTCCACCATGAATTGGTCCAAACTTGGCTGTTTAGAGGCTCCCTCCACCATTAATTGGTCCAAACTGGGCTGGTTAGAGGCTCCCTCCACCATGAATTGGTCCAAACTGGGTTTTTTAGAGGCTCCCTCCACCATGAATTTGCCCAAACTGGGCTGTTTAGAGGCTCCCTCCACCATGAATTGGTCCAAACTGGGTTTTTTAGAGGCTCCCTCCACCATGAATTGGTCCAAACTGGGCTGGTTAGAGGCTCCCTCCACCATGAATTGGTCCAAACTGGGGTGGTTAGAGGCTCCCTCCACCATTAATTGGTCCAAACTGGGCTGGTTAGAGGCTCCCTCCACCATTAATTGGTCCAAACTGGGCTGGTTAGAGGCTCCCTCCACCATGAATTTGCCCAAACTGGGCTGGTTAGAGGCTCCCTCCACCATGAATTGGTCCAAACTGGGTTTTTTAGAGGCTCCCTCCACCATGAATTTGCCCAAACTGGGCTGGTTAGAGGCTCCCTCCACCATGAATTGGTCCAAACTGGGGTTTTTAGAGGCTCCCTCCACCATGAATTTGCCCAAACTCTGCTGGTTAGAGGCTCAATCCACCCTGATTTTCAAAACAAATGTTGGTGCCAACCTCAACTTACTACAAGGGCCAAATTCACTGCTGGTGACAAGCTCTCCTCACTGCAAGTGCCAAATACACATGTTTCAAGGTGTTTTCCTACTGTCAGAGAGGTGGTATTGAGTGTGTAAAGTGTGTAGTTGTTAGGCTGTGATGTTGGGGTAATAGAGGGTCTTTGGTGTGTTAGATGCCCCCAGACATGCTTCCCCTGCTGTCCCAGTGTCATTCCAGAGGTGTTGGCATCATTTCCTGGGGTGTCATAGTGGACTTGGTGACCCTCCAGACACGGATTTGGGTTTCCCCCTTAACGAGTATCTGTTCCCCATAGACTATAATGGGGTTCGAAACCCGTTCGAACACACGAACATTGAGCGGCTGTTCGAATCGAATTTCGAACCTCGAACATTTTAGTGTTCGCTCATCTCTATTCTCCACCTCTTCTCTCCTGTTTGGCGCCCACTGCGCATGTTGGTCGGCCATTTTCCTGTGGCCAAACAGGAGAGAAGAGGCGGAGATGGAGAACAAGAAGGCGCCAGCACTGGAGAGTTTTCTCACAGCACAGGGGACGCCCCCAGCATTGCAAGAAAACTCATTACCATAATGAAGAAACCAGGAATATATACCGAATGGCAGCGCGGAGAGGTCTTCTACAGGTAGGGAAAGAATGGCCTCTCTTAATGCTATTCCGATGTGGATTTAGCTAAAAATGGGATTCTAATGATATAATCCCTTTAAAGAGGGCCTTTCACCACCTCCAGTTCTTTGAATCTACCAATAGGTACTGCCCCTCTGAGTCTAGAGTAGTTGATTTTTTTTTTCTAGTCCACATCGCTCCTGAGTGGTCATTGCAATTACGTTTGGTGCCTGAAATGATCCTTACACTTCTACTGTCAGGTGGGAGGTCTCAGACAGGAGCACTAGATTTATAAATGGATGCAAAGAACTGAAGTTGGTGGAGGTGGCGAAAGGACCTCTTTTAAAGGGTAGACATTACCATCACATCAATTATGACATCACTCTGACATCACACAGTATTTTGTCTCTATACAATTTATAAACAAGTAATACGTTTATGACTGTATCACTGTATGCAAAGTGAGTAAAGTGAAATGGAACAAACCAAATACCTTATATGGGTATTTTGCTGTGGGAAATCAGAAGTGGATTTTCAAAAAAATTTCCATAGTAGATATGGAAGTGCTATAATTCTTTTCATCACAAAGGGTACATGGTGCAGTAAAAACCTGTTGCATAAATTGACATGGTGGGATAGAAAACCTGCACCAGGCATCAAATTGCACTGTGTTTTTTTTTGTGTAGCATAAGGATGAGATTTGCTTAAATCAATTCTGCAATGCAACCGCTTAGCTAGTCGCCGGTCTTCAGGTGGTTAATCTGCTGTGTGTAGGTCTTTTGTGGACATACCCTTTGATAGAAAATGTCAGTTATTTGCAGAAAACACAAGTAAAGGTACGGTCTGTGGAAGATTTAGGTCAGAGCAAGTAATTGGGAGAGATGTACTTTATTATTAGAGATGCTTTCTCTTTAATAACATGATAGATGTCTTTGTAGGGATGTTTTTTAATGACATGAAGACTACAGTTGAAACTTTTTATTTAAATTACTTGAATCGGTAAACTCACTTCATTAAACAGAATAAAAAATGCCTCACACACACATTAATATGATAAATTGTTAGTTCCAGCATGTTTTAAATTCAATGTGTTCTGCTGCATCATAATGAATTACAAGAACAAACCTGTGGTGACTAGTCTTAAGTATTCAATTATTAATAAATAAAAAGAAATATGACACAGTCGTCCCAAACATAAAAATAATGATAATTTAGGTTCAATGTAGGACAGTATAAATCAAGTTATAAATATATATATATATATATATATATATATATATATATATATATATATATATATATATATATATACAGTCCTATGAAAAAGTTTGGGCACCCCTATTAATCTTAATCATTTTTAGTTCTAAATATTTTGGTGTTTGCAACAGCCATTTCAGTTTGATATATCTAATAACTGATGGACACAGTAATATTTCAGGATTGAAATGAGGTTTATTGTACTAACAGAAAATGCGCAATATGCATTAAACCAAAATTTGACCGGTGCAAAAGTATGGGCATCCTTATCATTTTATTGATTTGAATACTCCTAACTACTTTTTACTAACTTACTGAAGCACAAAATTGGTTTTGTAACCTCAGTGAGCTTTGAACTTCATAGCCAGGTGTATCCAATCATGAGAAAAGGTATTTAAGGTGGCCAATTGCAAGTTGTTCTACTATTTGAATCTCCTCTGAAGAGTGGCATCATGGGCTACTCAAAACAACTCTCAAATGATCTGAAAACAAAGATTGTTCAACATAGTTGTTCAGCGGAAGGATACAAAAAGCTGTCTCAGAGATTTAACCTGTCAGTTTCCACTGTGAGGAACATAGTAAGGAAATGGAAGACCACAGGGACAGTTCTTGTTAAGCCCAGAAGTGGCAGGCCAAGAAAAATATCAGAAAGGCAGAGAAGAAGAATGGTGAGAACAGTCAAGGACAATCCACAGACCACCTCCAAAGAGCTGCAGCATCATCTTGCTGCAGATGGTGTCACTGTGCATCGGTCAACTATACAGCGCACTTTGCACAAATAGAAGCTGTATGGGAGAGTGATGAGAAAGAAGCCGTTTCTGCACGTACGCCACAAATAGAGTTGCCTGAGGTATGAAAAAGCACATTTGGACAAGGCAGCTTCATTTTGGAAACAAAAATTGAGTTGTTTGGTTATAAAAAAAGACGTTATGCATGGCGTCCAAAAAGAAACAGCATTCCAAGAAAAACACATGCTACCCACTGTAAAATTTGGTGGAGGTTCCATCATGCTTTGGGGCTGTGTGGCCAATGCCGGCATCGGGAATCTTGTTAAAGTTGAGGGTCGCATGGATTCCACTCAGTATCAGCAGATTCTTGAGAATAATGTTCAAGAATCAGTGACGAAGTTGAAGTTACGCCGGGGATGGATATTTCAGCAAGACAATGATCCAAAACACCGCTCCAAATCCTCAGGCATTCATGCAGAGGAACAATTACAATGTTCTGGAATGGCCATCCCAGTCCCCAGACCTGAATATCATTGAACATCTGTGGGATGATTTGAAGCGGGCTGTCCATGCTCGGCGACCATCTAACTTAACTGAACTTGAATTGTTTGTCCAAAATACCTTTATCCAGGATCCAGGAACTGATTAAAAGCGACAGGAAGCGACTAGAGGCTGTTATCTTTGCAAAAGGAGGATGTACTAAATATTAATGTCACTTTTCTGTTGAGGTGCCCATACTTTTGCACCGGTCAAATTTTGGTTTAATGCATATTGCGCATTTTCTGTTAGTACAATAAACCTCATTTCAATCCTGAAATATTACTGTGTCCATCAGTTATTAGATATATCAAACTGAAATGGCTGTTGCAAATACCAAAATATTTAGAACTAAAAATGATTAAGATTAATAGGGGTGCCCAAACTTTTTCATAGGACTGTATATATACACACACACTGTGCACATATACACATACATACACACATGAAAGAATGAAGGAACATATATGGAATGAAGTGTTGGACAAATCAATGTTAAACAAAACATAAGAGTATTCTAGATTCTAGATTCCTCCCCTTTAGGCATCTTTAGGCAGTAGTTCTCAAAGCTTTCTAAATGGACTAACCATCATGCCTTAAAGGGGTTGTCTGGGAACTTAAATTTACCTTGATTTATCTGTCGGCTTCAAGGTCAATTTAACCCTTTAAAGTAATGATGGATGTTATACTGTGTGGCAAAAGGGGGCATGATACACTGCGGAACTGGAGAGATTGAACAGTGTGGAACATTAAGAGTCATTGTATTTTGAGTGGGCACTTTTGGGAATAATGGTCTTCTTGCCATCAATCCTCCACTGTTTGCTTTCACTCAATCATATGTATGACTTTTTGACAAAAGCAATAGTGCAGCCCCAAAGAACGGAAACCTGAACACTAGTGTGAGTCTAGCATCAGTCTTGAGTGTGGTGATCAAAGAGTCAGGATCAGAGGTCCTTCCAAACCTGACCTTTGGTTTTCATGCTAGCTGACACACATCTAAACTTCTAATACAACCAGCCAGTACCCTTATCCGTACTGATGAGAGGCAACAACCTTGAAACAACTATGTGCAGATGGGACCCTCTTCCTTTTAGAGGAGTTAGGGTGCATTCAGACTACGTAACGCCGGGCGTGTATGAGAGCCGTACACGCCGGCATTACGGCAGACTGCCGAACACTTCCCATTCACTTCAATGGGAGCGCTCGTAACAGCGGCGTTTACGAGCGCTCCCATTGAAGTGAATGGGAAGTGTTTGGCAGTCTGCCGTAATGCCGGCGTGTACGGCTCTCATACACGCCCGGCGTTACGTAGTCTGAATGCACCCTTATGCTGGTTTAGCTATTATTCCCAGATTATGCAATTAGGTTTTATGAACAACCATGCAGAGTTACATTCCAAAAGGTGGCGCTAGGAGCAAGTCTTCTTTTCTACCGATTAGGTCTTATTTGCATATATATATATTACCCAGAATTCTTTGCAGGGCATGCATGGTCGAATACATCCCTGTACTGTCTGTTCAAAATAAGACATTATACCTCTTCTGACCCAGCTTATTATTAGACAACCTTGCAGCTGCTTCAAAAGAAAAACAGGACAGGGCACCAAGGATAATAACCACTATAAAAGACAGCTTTTTGAATGCAACACCCCTCTTTATTGGGACAAGGGAAGGACACACGCCAGCCCCTATAAAATTACATCTAAGCCTGCTAGATGCCAGAGCACTCCCGCCATGCCCAGGTGATATTCCAGCTCTTCCAGAACTCAGTAAGGTAACCTTTTCTTGGAAGAGTTGGCAAGTTTGGGTTAAGAACATCTTGTAGACATCTGCAATACACTGCACACTTGTCTGGTGACAGTATGCTACATTTAGGGTTTAATTAATAACCTGATCTGAATGCTCCTTCTAACAGTTAATAAATAATAGATTTTCTCGGAAGCCGGTGGACAATGACAAATTCATTGGTTAGCTACGTCCTTCTAGATAAGATATATTGCTAGAAATATGAACACCAAGATGATTTATTTGTCTTTGTATGATAAATAGTTATTTATAGATGAACTTTTAAGCCAATGGAAAAAGTTGAATACCGTGCAACCTTCACACTTTGCAACTCCTCCACTGGATCTAGCCACATACACCTACCATTTTATATTGTGATTGATGCCCTGAGGATTTGCCATACTGTCTTGGCATTTATGCTTTCTGAATGTGGTCTTTGGACGTGTAATGATAACAACTCATAAGAGTGAATTTGCTTTATTTAAACTACAGCACCACTAAAATGTTTATTTGCTCATTACATCCATTTAATTTATAGTACTGCTGTTTTCCCATTACAGCTTCTCTTACACTCCAGATGGCTTACTATTCATAATGCATTTATAATACTGTATTACTTTGTACATCGCAAATCTCTTAGGGCCCAAACTAGATAAGGATTAAAATTGACCACAGCAGTGGCCCACATTTATCAATCTCAATTGCCCACTTCTTACATTGCCTTTCATACCAAAGAGAATGAAAGATTATACATCATGCTCTATTTTGTGATTACTGCTGGACAAGTGGGCATGGCTATGGGTGGGACTTTCAGCCTTATTTAAGGAATGCTAATTTTTAAATCTCCATATATAGCCAACATGATAGTATACAATTTACGCTACAAAATTAAGGAAAAGGCACTGCTTGTCTACCAAATGGAATGCAGCATATGAGAATTAAAAAAGAAAAAATGTATCAAACACATTTACTAAGTTAATATTAGTCTCTGCTTTCAGTTGTTCTGGTTCATCAAATGATCAGAACAATGAATAGCTAGATTGCTAAAATAGTGGTTACATATGGAGTCTGACAGACTCAATATCTATAATGGGGTCCATTGGGTGATTGTTTTTTCAAAACAAAGCATGAAAAAGTTGTGCGTGCAGGGACTTTTTCATCTGCTGATTTCAGGTGGACGTGACAAGAGAGTCCAAAACACAAGTGAACTTTATTTTTTACACCTATTTGGTATATATTGTTCTTATCTTAGGACAACTAGACAAGAATTTTCTGTTTATTGTTGCTTATACAGGCTATACATTTCCAAAGGGTTCTACCACCTATGACTGGGGTTGGCTAATTTCATACACCATATCAAAGGAGAAGTGACCTATTTGGGGAATATGCCATAATGCTAGTTGGGTATCTCATATGATGTGTCCAGGTTCCCCAGACATATTTCTGCATGCTAATGGTTATGAAACCTGAATTATGACACATATTCCATGTTATGTTCTCCTTTGTGCGATATAGGTTCAGGTAGTAGGTTGAAAGCAGCAGCTGGCCTGTCTGTTCTAAAAAGTACACACCACGCCTCCTGGCTTCTTTGTACTAACATGCAAAATTGGCTGCCTGCCTTCAATTAACATCCTTTTAAACTTAGCATTCTGAGCTGTGGATTGAAAATTGGAATTAACATATACATTAACAGGGCCAGATCCAGGTTGGTGTGAGTGCCCTTTGTGGTGCAAAGCATATAGCCGCATTGTGTTATTTTTCAGAATTGTACAATGATTGGTCTCAGTTTCTGCCTTATATAGAGTTTGCATAAATTAATTCCTGTCATGTATCCATTAATATCTCTCACTTCTCCGTAATTCTAGTTTTCATCCTAGGGACCCATTTACACAGAAGAATTTCACACAGATTTTGAGAACCCCAAACCTTGTGGAATTTTTTAAGGCAATAACTTCCTTTATAGGACTATTGCTCCAGTAAAGCTGAGCGAAGAGTCATCAAGCATAAGGCTATGGCTTTCCTGGCTTGAAATAATAAATCAAGAAGAAAGATTCTTGTGTGATGCTCCTAGACCTCATCATGAAATATATTTAAAAAGACAAATTCCTAGAGATAACGGAATGGGCGCAGCAGTGAACTCAGACACGAGTTCTTTCCAATAGTCCTGACTATCTTGATGTTCCCACACCATATATCAAAAGTCAGAGTGGGAACATGGGATTCTCCCCATTCTGTGTAAGCAGACTGGAATCAGATAACATAGATGTGATATATAAACTGGAATAAACTTATTGTTAGCTGAAAGGGACACATTTCTTGAAAAGTTTCATCAAGCTCACAATAAGGGCATGTCACCGCACCAGGGTGGGTATATCTGATCATGATATTGTAGCAAAAATCAGATGGGTCGATCCAAACCCAATGTCCTTAATATTTCAACTCTAAGCGAAACACCCTTCCCCCACCTACCTTCTAACTTAATTTACAAAAAAAATATAATTACCTAGAAAGACACTTATATGGTCAGCCCATTTAGTTCAAAGCAATGGTACTCTAGTCCCCAAAAAGTCTAGCTTCAACAAAGAGCAGCAGCCCTTGGCTAAGTGTATGAGGTCCAATATATCTACACCCATATAGAGCTTCTAACCAGGTCAATCAGGCTACCACAAGTTTTGGTCAGTTAAACATTGAGGGCATTGCTGTGTAGATGCTCCATATGAAATAAAATAATTTTTTTAAAAATAAAATTTGTTTGAGAGGAGGATTTTAAGAGCAGATGTTAATAGTGCAGATATAATGGCAACTAAAACTTCTCTTCAGAAACTAATAAAAAAGGATTTGTAAATTTAAAAAAAATCAATTGCGTAGCCTAATTTTTCTTCTGCCCAGGTGCATTGAAATGGTTTTTCATCACTAAAATATGAATGAACTTTATCAGTATCAGACTTGTAGGGTGTGAATGCCAGGACCCCCATCAATCAGCTAAATCAGCAAACTGCAGTTTTCAAATGAGCACTGAGGCTTCTTAACTGCCTACCAAGCACACTGCTTTACATCTTCACTGGAGTTCACATGAGTTGTGGGGAATCAATACAAAAATACTTGATCTCTCTAAATAATAATAATAATAATAATAATAATAACAATAATAATAATAATAATAGTTATTATTATTCACCCACAGTAGCACCACAAATTCAATGACAACCTACCATAAAGGCTTGTTTTCCAAGGGCTCACACACTTGCAGGAAGTCTTACGTTACCCCCTCCCATCTCTACATAATACCAATTTATCTTACAGAACTACTGCTATATCCTCCAAACCAGGCATGTCAAACTCAGGGTACCCCGAGGGCCACATGAGTAACAAGAGGTTGTTGCGAGGGCCGCACACAGCAGCTAATGTCACACACGTATTTTAACAGCAGTCATGAAAACAAGATATGAAGTAGTAATATGAAACAGCAATATATATTTGCAATGCGCAACAGCAACTAATATATTTAACAAAAATACATCAATTAAAAACTAAACATTTATTTGCTATCATTTTTTTCAATCTTTTTTTAGTGTTTTGTCCTGAGGCTTGACACCTCTTTGTGCTAACAATTGTTGGTATATCAGGCTGAAATGACAACGCAGTGCCTACTTTGATCAAAGATGATAAGTGGTGATCAGTCAGCCTTGTTCTCTGAGAAGATTTTGTTAGTTTCATAAAAGAAAATTATCTGTTTACATATACACCCTTCATCTGCCCCCAGTTTCATGTCCCCCCTCCATCTCTGCCCCCAGTTTCATGTCCCCTCCATCTCTGCACCCAGATTCATGTCCCCACATCTCTGCCCCCCAGATTCATATCCCCCATCTCTGCCCCCAGATTCATGTCCCTCCATCTCTGCCCCCAATGTCATGCTGTCCTCTCCATCTCTGCCCCCAGATTCATGTCCCTCCATCTCTGCCCCCAGATTCATGTCCCCACATCTCTGCCCCCAGATTTATGTCCCCTCCATCTCTGCCCCCAGTGTCATGCCGTCCTCTCCTTCATCTGCCCCCAGTTTCACGTTCCACCTCTATGTGTACACATATTAAACTTACCTTCTCCGACGACTCCGAGTCCTCGCTCCTCCGCTGCTCTCTCTCTCTCGTGCACTAACAGTTGTAGACGCAATGTGACATCATTACATCGCGTCTACAGAGCGAGTAGCAGCGTGAGTTTTGTACATCTGCGGCCTGCACAAAAGTCTCAAACTTTGTCTCTAAACTTTAGAGACAAAGTTTGAGACTTTTGTGCGGGCCCAGATATGCCTGTAAAGGGCCACATGCGGGCCGCATGTTTGACATGCCTGCTCCAAACTATTATCTGGACAGGTAGTCTTATGTGTGCCAAGCTTAGCACATGGGCCTGATCAAGACCAAAACAGAACGTTTTGAAGGGAGTTTAATATAATGAAGAGAGTCACAATGCTTATACATAAAAAGCGGTAAAAAAAAAAGGCACATAGTAATATGATGCAAAACAGTTTCTTAAAATAAAAGGAAATAAACCAGAAACCTAACTCTCAAATAGATGAGTTTAGTATCTGGTGACTAGGCAGGCAGAGACAAGGGCAGACTTTTACTTCCAGTGATCCCCTAAGAAATGACACCCAACCCTGGTCTCTTGAAGATTATGAACTTCTTCGCTTTAGTTTTATCCCTCCTCCTTCGGATGTTATGGAGGGGTTTGGACTTCTTGCATTTTATAATCCTCTTTAGTGATACTGTACAGCTTCCAGCATAAACCTTATTTGTGTTGTGAGGTGAACACAATTCCCAGATCAGAAGTGACAAGACCAACAAAGTCCACAAATAAATCCTCCTAAGGCTTAGTTCACACGTAAATTACATGTGGCTTATTTTGGCACCGGAAAAAAAAAACGCTTCCTAATTAGGAAGCGTTTTTTGGACATTGGCCCGCTTTTTGTGGAGCTTTTTTTTGTAAAAAAAAACGCTTCCAACAAGGCCAGGCGGTTTTCCCATCCCTTAAAAGAGAATGGGCTGCGCTTCCCATTCACTTCTATTGCTTTCTTCATGCGGAAAACGCCTGAAGAAAGGTCATGTCGCTTCTTTTTTCACCTAGCGTAAAAAAACGCTAGCGAAATAAAAAGGAAGCCCTCTACATAGACTATCATTGTATGGAGGCGGATTATGACGTGGATTCCGCTGTCAAAATCCGCTTCCATGTCCCCGTGTGAACTAGCCCTAAGGCTGAGGCCTCACATTGCGGAAACGTAGTTTTTTTGTTGCAGATTTTGTTGCTGTTTTTTGAGCCAAAGCTAAGAATGGCTACAAAAGGAATGAGAAATATATAGTAAGCTTCTCATGCTTCTATCTTTTGCTCAATCCACTCCTGGCTTTTGCTCAAAAAAATGCAACAAAATCTGCAAGAAAAAAAGCTGCGTTTGCCGCAAAGTGGGGCCTCAGCCTTTGTGAACGCTGGATAAGTCAGGCCCAAACAGGATTAATATTTTCCTACTGAATATCCATAACCACCCCAGGATCATTTTTCTCCCATGTGATGCTGTGTGTTAGTAGGTGCAATCAAATAGAACTACAGTAAATCCTGCACACTAGAATGACTAAGTGCTTTGTAAGCATTAAGCCTATATACACAGTAAATGAAGTACCTTTGCTCCACAGCTGATGTAAAATCTCTTTGTCCAGTGGTTGATTGAGAATAATAAGTCCACATTTCAAGTGTTCTGAAAGAAATTACAGAGAATTTACTTTTCAAGTAGAACATAAAGAACTGGATACAGTTGAAATACAACTCGAGAAATTATACGTAATTGTATGTAAGAAAAGACATGCCACATTCACATTAATGGAAATATTTCTTATAAACATCATCTTATAGCAAGCTATTACGGTAAAGCAAGACCTAATTGGATTAGTGTTTTTCAATCTAAGCTTCCACGGAATAAAATGTACCGTTTCCTTTTAAAACAAATGCTTATGGTATCTTTAGATAAATTCTAGAACACCCACACACAAGTACAAATGCTGGGGCTGCCGCAAACAGATTGATACATGCTGACTGTGACCAAGCATCCATTTTCTTCATTAAATGGGTTATACAGGATAAGAAAATAGGTATTTTCCCCCCCTCAAAAACAGCATCTGTCTAGTCTATGGGCTATATCTGATATGGCACTGAGCTGCCAGACTGAGGATGAGAGAGACCTTGTTCTTGGAAAAATAGTTGAGCCTCTTGTTATAATTTTGGATAATCTCCAGTTTTGGGAGGGGGTGTACATAAAAGAGGAGGCCTATTTTCAAAACGGGATGCGTTTACACACATAATTTGTTTATTTTGTACCATCAGTCCCACTTCATAGATCGCTTATGTCGTAGTAACAATGGCTGCCAATGGCTAAAGGGGATGAATTCAACTTGAGCTGCCCACGTCTCTCCTTGATGCTTGGATTTTATATATCAATAGTAAGAAACTTAAAAGGGCTCTATCAGCAAAATCATGCTGATAGAGCCCCACATATGCATGAATAGCCTTTAAAAAGACTATTCAGGCACTGTAAAAGTTATATTAAACTACCCCCCAGTTTTAAAATAATACCCTAAAAAAGAATGTGATCTACTTACCCATTGTGCACGCTGGGTGGGCATTCAGGGTGCGCCGTCTTCTTCATCCACGCCTCCTCTTCCTCCGATGTCCTCAGGTCACGTCTTCCTCCGGCGCTCGCGAGCTGAAAGTGATTTAAAAAAAAATGGCCTGAGCGCATGCGCAGTAGCATGCGGCTTCTACTACGGCTACTGCGCATGCGCCCAGGTCATTTTTTTTTATCAATGTCAGTTCGCGAGCGTCGGAGGAAGACAGGACCCGTGGACATTGGAGGAAGAGGAGGCGTGGATGAAGAAGAAGACACACCCTGAATGCCCGCCCAGGGTGCGCGATGGTAAGTTTATCACATTCTTTTTTAGGGTATTATTTTAAAACGGGGGGGGGGGGGGACAGTTTAATATAACATTTACGGTGCCCGAATAGCCTTTTTAAAAGCTATTCACGCATATGTGGGGCTCTATCAGCGTGATTTTGCTGATAGAGCCCCTTTAACTTCGTCATAACACTAGTACCATAATTCTAGGAAGCAATAAGCAACAAGTTACACTAAGCTTTTTTTTATTCAACTCAAACACCAGAGTTCTACATTTTTGTGACTGCAATGAAAATTTTCATATATTTCAAATAGAGAAGCATCAATAGAATTTAGGCAAATGATGATAACGACATTTCTATCTATAGACTGATGATAGATCGATCGAGCGATCGATAGATAGATAGAAACATAGGTCATCATAAAAGTTGGTATGACTAAAGTACATGTGAACCTATAGCTTACTTTGGTAGGTGCAGCAATATTTTTTCCATAATATTTTTTTTTCTGTAGCTTTCCTTTACTTCTCATTATCAGAGTAGGAACCATCCTTAGCCCGCTCTGAGAAACCCCCTAAAAACCATTGGTACCCACATAAACAAATAATGTCATTTATAAATTCCCAAGATGGCAGCAATGTCCTCTACTAAGTGTTCAGCACAGGATCAGAAACAGGACAGTCATTTCTTCCCTATATATTCTGTATGTGTACCTCTGAATGCTACAGTACCTAAGCAGTTATAGGCATCCCAGCATACAACAGGGGGCTTCTTTTGCCATTACATGTTAGTGTATGGGATATCTTAAATGATTGCAGAAAAAAGGCAACCATTTACGGTTCCATATTGCATACCGGTATATGAGAAGTATATGAATGATAGTGACGATTTTGCGTTTCCTGAATTTTATTACCAGAAATTTAATTAGTTTTTAAATGAGGAAAAATGGCATCCTATTCTGTATTACAAATCACTGCAGAACGTTTTGTACCAGAGATTTACAAGATATTTTATCAAAGAAAAGATGTGTTCAAAGTAATCATTTATTCAGATATGCCAGAACATGTAAACATACTTATCTGTTGTTTTAATGTAATTTGTGATAATGAATCCATACCATTAACTATGTAATTGATTTTAGCTTTCACTGACTCTTCATTAACACAACACTTACAAAATAGAGGACCTTGTACATAGCAATTAGGAGGAAAAGGAAAGAGTAACTCCTCCTTATTACACTGCTTTAATGGAGTATGTGGATTCCAAAGCTGTACAAAAACACAATACGCTTTAAAATACAGAATACAGCTTATCGCTCAATAATACTTCAGGCGTACTTAAAGGAAAAAAAATAAATGATATTCTAGGTTAAAATATCAAAAAAAGTTCTTAGTTTTCAAATAACCCAAATCCCCAATGTCAATTGTTCTCTGATCTACAACCTACTACTACACAGTCCAATCACATTAATGTGACCACCTGTCAAAATCCAGAATAACCACCATTCGCAGAGTGGACCAGTTCAAGACGTGCAGGATGTTGTGATTGTGTTCATTGGGATGTTGAGCCATGCCGACTCCAGTGCTGTGGCCAGCTGTGCTAGGTTACGCGGCTTAGCATCCATGGTGCGAACAATCCGATCGAGGTGGTCTCACAGATTCTCGATTGGGTTCAAGTTTGGGGAATGTGCTGGCCAAGGGAGTACGGTAAACTCATCTTGGTGCTCCTCGAACCACGCACGTACACTGTGAGCTTTATGACACCTCGCATTGTCCTGCTGGTAGATGCCATCATCCCGAGGAAAAAAAATTTGCATGTAGGGGTGAACATGGTCTGCAAGGATAGATGCATACTTGTGTTGTTCCATCGTGCCTTCCACAAAGATGAGTGCACCCAGATGGCTGATGACACGTGCCTCCTTCGATTGGTTATTTAACATTGACGTCAAAAGTAGGCGATGGTCAGATTAATGTGACTGGGACCTTGTATAAGGATAATGTCATGTCAAATTTAGTGACATCAGCAAGGTTAACACAGTCTACTTATTTCTTCCTTCCTTGGTCTCCTAATAATGTTTCTGCTATTATATCCGGCCTCTCTCATCCATCTGCTGATCAACAAAATATTTCTAACAAATCCAAACCATCCCTTTCCCTTTTATAACATGCCAGCAAAAAAAATATGCAGTCATTGGGATCTAGCAATGAATAACTGGTCACAATAAGGCTAAGTTCAGATGTTTGTCAGAGGCTCTTTACGATCAGGATTGCAGAATTCATTAACCCCTTAGTGACCAGCCTGTTTTGGACCTTAATGACCAAGCCAAATTTTGGAAATTTGCCCTGTGTGACTATCAGTGAATAATTATGTAACAGTATAGCACATCCAAGCGATTCTGATATTTTTTTTTTTCATGACATGTACTTTACTGAGAAGGTAAGATTAGACTGATATAACTTGCGTAAATTTATTTAAAAACTCGCAAATGCTGAAAATTTTGAAAAGTTTTCAATGTTTTCCATTTTTAGCTGCAATATCTCACATATACTCAATAATACAGGGCAAAAAAGTTAGTAGTTATATATTTCCAAATGTTCCTTTTGTGTTTCAAGCATATTTGAAATAATTTTAGCATATTTGAGTAACTTAGACAATTTACAAGTTTATCAAGTTTATAAGCAAATTTTGGAAATTTTGAGTTTGTCATTTTTTCCTGTACCAAGCTATGTTTGCAGACAGGAATTGGTGGCATAATGACAGAACCTCCCATTAAATGGGATTCAAATTAAATTTGGAAAACTAGACCCCTTCAGGTATTCTTTGAGGGGTAAAGTAAGCATTTTGGTCAAACAAATATTATTTTGCAAGAAATATTACAAATGATGAAAAAAATTACATTTTCGTTTTCTTCAAATATATGTCATTTTAAAGCCAGGTTTTCTTGCACACAACACATCAAAAAGAAAAAACACACCCCAAAATATATCACCCCACTTCTCCCGTGTTAAAAAAATGTCCATTTTGTGGCCTTAGTCCTATGTACGGACATACAGTAGGGCCCAAGAGGTAGGGAGGGCCAATTGGATTTCAAAACACAAATTTTGCTTGCAGATATTTTAGGCCCATTGCGCATTCAAACAAGATTTGAGTTACCAAAGCAATTGAAAACCCCCATAAATGACCCCATTTTATAAACTAGACCCCCTAGGGTATTCATTGAGGGGTATAGAGAGTACTTTGACCCCATAAGTTTTGAGAAAATTTGCGTCAAACTAAAAAAAAAATTCATATATTTTTTTTTTTTACACAAGTGTCATTTTATAGGCAGTTTTTTTTGCACATAACACATGAAAATGAAGAAAAACACCCCAAAATAGATTACTCCATTTCTCCCATGTTCAAAAATGTACACTTTGTGGCCTTAATCCTATGTACGGATGCAATTTTTGCTTCAAAATGTTTCAGGCCCATTGCTCATGATTTGAGTTACCAAAATAATTGAAAACCCCCATAAATGACACCATTTTATAAACTAGACCCCTTGAGGTATTCATTGAGGGGTATAGTGAGTATTTTGACCCCATAGGTTTTAAAAGAATTTGCGTCAAACTAAAAATTCTCATATTTTTTACACAAAAGAGTAATTTTAAAGGCAGTTTTTTTTGCACATAACACATGAAAATGAAGAAAAACACCCCAAAATAGATGGCCCCATTTCTCCCGTGTTCAAAAATGTACACTTTGTAGCCTTAATCCTATGTACGGACGCACGGCAGGGCCCAAAAAGAAGGGAGCACCAACTGGATTTCAAGACACAAATTTTGCTTGCAGATATTTCAGGCCCATTGCACATTCAATCAAGATTTGAGTTACCAAAACAATTGAACCCCCCCATAAATGACCCCATTTTATAAACTAGACCCCTTAAGGTATTCATTGAGGGGTATAGTGAGCATTTTGACCCTATAGCCGTTTCACAGATTTTACTAACTTAGGGATGTGTAGGTTAAAAATTACTAAAATGTCCCTTTATCCCCAAAGTTTTCATTTTCATAAGGGGTTAAAGGAGAGAAAGCCCCCCACAGTTTGTTACACAATTTCTCCTGAACACGGAAATACCCCATATGTGGCCATAATCTGCTGTATGGGGACATGGTGGGGGTCAGAATGGGAAGAGCACTATTTGGCTTTTGGAGGGCAGATATTGCTGGAATAGTTTTCAGGTGCCATGTCGTATTTGCAGAGCCCCTAAAGTACCAATACAATGGAAACCCCTCAAATGTGACCCCATTTTAAAACTACACCCATCAAGGAATGTATCAAGGGGTATTATCATTTTGAGCCTAAAAATGCTTCCCAAAAATGAATGTACAAAATGAAAATTGAAATTTTTAAAGAAATCTGCCAGAGACCTGCACTCCTAAAACTATTAAGGGGCCATCCCGAGGGGCAGAAAATTATATATGTGGGTGTAAACTGCTGCTTGGGCACACAGCAGGGCGCAGAAGGGAAGGAGCACTGCGCTTTATAGCTATTGGGGTACAGAGTTAGAGGGACTTTCGGGGTGCCATGTTGTTTTTGCAGAGCCCTGGAGGTGACAGTAAACTGGAATTCGCCAAGAAGTGACCCCATTTTGTAGGGGAAATTTTAGGGTTTTGGCAAATATGACATGGTGTCCAAACACCAACAATCTAAATCTGCACTCCAAAAGCACATAGCGCTCCTTTCACATCTGCGCCCTGCTGTGTACCCAAATGGTGGTGTATGCCCACATGTATGACACTGGTGTACCCCGGATATCGGACTTAATGCCATATGTGGGTAGAAAGGCTGTTTGGGCACAGAAGGGAAGGAGCGCTATTTTGGTTTTTGGAGCACAGTTTGGTTTTTGGACGTCACTTTTGCAAAGCCCCTGAATTGCCAATAAATTGGAATCTGCAGACATGTCACCCCATTTTAGACACTAGCCCACTGATGGGATTTATCAAGTGGCGTAGCGAGCATTTTTAACCCTTGAGTGTTGCATTTATTTGGTTTTCAGAAATGAAATTGCGGCTGATAATGAGAAGTTAAAAATGAAGTTTTCCAGAGATTCGCCATTTCAGTATCTGATATGTTGTGCCCGACTTATGTCAGCAGAGATACACACTCCAAAAACTGGTAAGCGGGTATCCCGGGCACAACAGCTTTCAGAGGGTTCATCTCTGATACAAGTCGGGCACAACATATTACGCACTGAAATGACGGGTTCCTGGAAAAATGGTCATTTTCACCTTTCACAATCAGCTTCGTATTCATTTATGGATAATAAGTTATAGCAACATTTGGGGGTTAAAAATGCTCTCTGTACCCCTGGATAAATCCTTCAGGGGTGTCGTTTCCAAAATAAGGTCTCATATCAGGGGATTCCACTTTACTGGCGCTTCAGCTCTGCAAAAGTGTCATGGCATCCAAAAACCAAACCGTCTGTGCTCCAATAACCCTTCTTCCCTTCTGTGTCCGGCTGTGCCCTAATATCAGTTTATACCCACATATGACATTACGTACATTATCCCGGGTACACCAGTGTCATACATGTGTCATACATGGGGCATAATCTGCAGTTGGGGTACACAGCAGGGAGCAGAAGGGAAGGAGCGCTATGCGGCTTTTGGAGTACAGATTCAGATGTTTGGTATCCGGACGCCATGCCATGTTTGTAGAGTCTATAACGTACCAGAAAACTTGATTCCCCAAAGGAGTGACCCCATTTTGAAAACTGCACCCCTCAAAGAATGTATCAGGGGGTGTAGTGAGTATTAGTATCCCAGACGTGACTGCATAGCGGATGGTGAAGGGGAATATATAAGCGGTGCGGAGGACATTGGGAACACCAAATTCCCTACTATGTCCCATGATTGGCGGAGTTACTCTGGGGGTCACTTCTGGTGTCTTTTCCCTCATAAGCTGTAAATCTGGGGTGTCCCCTGATATTCACTCGCACAGCTTATATATTCTCTTCCTGCCGCAGTCAGTTGTGTTCTAATGATTTGGCGATTTTGGGGTTGTTTGTCTTCACATTACTAGATGCTATATTTTCTTTATTTTTCTGGTGACGTGGCCATATAAGGGCTTGTTGTTTGCGGGATGAGATGCATTTTGTAATGACACCATAATTGGGTGCCTACAACTTATTGAATACATTTTATTAACTCTTTTTTGCTGGATTTTTTAAAGAAAAATCAATTCTGGCATTGCATTCTACCTTTTAAATTTTTTGCCATGTAGCGTACAATTAAGCAACATGTGACCTTTATTCTGCCGGTCGGTGCGATTACGGCGATACCTCATTTATATTATTTTTTTATGCGATACTAATTCTGTAGAATAAAAACACATTTAGGGACATAAATCAATGTTTTTTGTATCGCCATCTTCTGAGAGGCGTAACATGTTTATTTTTTGGTTGACAGTGTTGGTTGAGGGCTTATTTTTTGCGGGACAATGTGCGCTTTTTATTGGTACTGTTGTGCGGTGATCATTACTTTTTGATCACCTTTTATAGCATATTTTGTAAGGTGAGATGGCGAAAAATCACTACTTCCGGAGGGTTTTTTCCGTTTTTTTTTCCGAAGTTCACCGTATACATTAAATATTGTTGCAGTTTTATTGTTCAGATTGTTACGGACGCGACGATACCAAATATGTATTGTTTTTATTAACTTTTAGGTTTTTTTTAATATAATTCATTTTCTAAAGAAAAAAAGGGAATTTTGGGGCTTTATAACTTTATTCATTTTTATCAGACACTTTATTTATTGATTTTTTACTTTTTTTTTTTTTTACTTTTACACTTTTTACTTTAGAAAACTTGAATTAGTGATGCTTTGATAAAAGCATCACTAATTCTCTATTAGACGCTGCAGGACACAGCAGTCAGTGTCTTGCAGCGTCTGGGGAAGTCAGACGCAGGGGCTGCCTAGTTGCATATGCACACATGTATATTACATATTACTATTTAGATTTTTATATCGTGTATCACATCTATGTGATTTATTACCTATACTCTTTCACATTGGCTACCTGTATTGAACTATTTTAATTGCCCCCTTCTTTTCTTTGTTACTATACTATCATGGTGTATGTGATTTTATTAAACATTTAATAAAAGTTGTATTTTTATACATTAGTGGGATTGATTTTTGGGGGTAGTTTGCACTTTTGCAATATATAGTAAAATTACATTAGATAAAGTACTGTGCAAAGTTTTTAGGCACAGAAAAGAAAGAAAGAACTTGTAAATAGATAATGTAAATAGTTTATGTTTGTGAATTAACATGTTTTAAAGTGAATGAATAAAAACTAAATCTAAATCAAGATAAGATTTGGTGTGACAATCCGTTGACTTCAAAACAGCATCAGTACTTCCTGGTACACTTGGAGGCTGAGGTCCCACGTTGCAGAAATGCAGCTTTTTTTGTTGCAGATTTTGCTTCGTTTTTTTGAGCCAAAGCCAAGAATGATTATAAAAGGAATGGGAAATATACAGGAAGTTCTTATACTTTTACCTTCTTCTCAATCTACTCCTGGATTTGGCTAAAAAAAAAAAAAAAATCTTCAACCTAAAAAGTTGCATTTCCACAATGTGGGGCTTCAGCCGCAGACAGTTTTTGTAGGAACTTGGTAGGGAGATTGTTGAAGAACTAACCACAGATCTTCTGTGGATGTAGGACTTGTTTAAATCATTATGTCTCATCATACAACCCCAAATGAACTCAGTGTTAGGATTAGATCTTTGTGGGGGTCATATCATTACTTTAAAGGGGTTGTCCTTGATAAAATGATGTCCCCCAACTACCTTCTAAATTACTTAGGTTACAAAAAATCTATATTTACCTAGATCACAGGCACTTTTTCCAGAGATGTTGAGTTTCTGGAACCCAACACCCTTTTAACTCATCATACTTACCTGACTTCCTGTCTGGATCTTCTGGACACTGAGGCAATCAAGGATCAGCAAGGGGGTGAGATCAGTCCATGGGTCTCTGTAAGGTTGATAACATGATGGAGTTGTATTCATTGGAATTTTGGCAGAGTAACCAATAGTCCCATGTCTTCGTGAAGATGGTCATGCAGTTGGGCTATTGGGACTTCCATTAAACACAACTCTTCTACTTTTTGAAACCAGAGTTTGAGGAAGGGATCAAGACATCTCCACAGGGCCAGCATTGATCTGATGACTCACAATAAATACTTTGTAGGACTTTAGAGGAATATCACTCAGATGAAGTAGGAAGTGTAAAAACCAAGGAGTCCTTACAGGTGAACCCAAGTTAAACCAGTTTGGTAGCACAGTAGTTCCATGATACACTGTATGTTATAGGTGATCATACCAAAATATTGACTTGATTTACATTTCTATTTTATCGATTCATTCCGCATTTTGTTAATTTACAATACTAAACTATTCAAACTTCTTTAGCCCTGTGTCCCACATCGCGAAAACACTGCGTTTTATAGTGCCTGGATTGAGATTGGATGAGATTCTGGCCAATTCCATCCACACATTGCAAAAAACAAAAAAAATATGTACAGCAGAAAAGCTGTGATTTAAAAAAATGCTCATGCTTTTGAAAATCTCAGCATGTCAATTACACCTATAGGAACGCTGGCGTTTTCCTTATCAGTATAGTAGGGGCAGAAAATCTGCAGAAGAAAAGTTTTGTGGACTTTCTGTGAAAAACATTGTAGGTTTTTCTGCAGCATTTTTTGGCTGTGACACGCTACATGGGGGTCTTAGCCTTAAGTGTTTTTAAATGATTCATACTTTGTAGCCTTTTTCCACACCTAAAAGAAACTTTTGCACAGTACCGTGGAAGATAAACAATTTTCCTCTTTTCTATGGCCATAAATGTATAAATAAAAAAAGATAAATTAACGACACAGCCACTTCAGTATAGAATACCCCCAACCTGTATGATAAATATTTAGTGTTTGTTGTAGTGGGAGATAAATGAGCTTTTAATTAAATTAATGTTCTGGTATTTCAAATGATTAGTTGCTGATTAGTGATTTCCAACAGGAAGAAAATTAAACATCCAATTTCAAAGCTTTTGAAGGACTGCATTTTAAGATTAAATGAAAACCTATTGTACATATTTTTCTACATTGTTATAGATGGAGCTTTCTTTCAAATAAGAACTAATTAAACATATGTGTTTCTGGATAATCCTAGGCAAAATATTAAGTGTAAAAAGGAAACAAAGTATATAATGGGAGAATAGACATACAATTTATTTTTCAAATAATTAAGCTTGGAAAACAAATCATTTGCACTGTTACTAATTTAAAATCTCCATAATACAAAGTAAAGTATTGACCTTTTTTAAACATTTAGCTTAAAATAAGAAACAGTAGCGATAATTGCTTACCCCATCTAGAAAACTTTAGGGAATAGAGAATACAAATGCGCCAGGGACAACAAAATGACATACAACACGGAAAAAGCACAAGCCAATAACAATCACAACATATCTATAAAAAGTATCAAAATATTTTATTGTATCAGGTAAACAAAAATACCATAAAAACAAATAAAAACATGGTATTTTTGTTTACCTGATACAATAAAATATTTTGATACTTTTTATAGATATGTTGTGATTGTTATTGGCTTGTGCTTTTTCCGTGTTGTATGCTGAGCTATATATCTGAGCCAGTATTGTTTATATTATGAGGAAAACTGTGTTTAAACAACAAAATGACATTACTAGTGAATACTGACTAATCTAGACCAAAAATGAAAACGCATTATAAAAAATGTATGTGTGTATTACAAATGACATACTGTACATCTGTACAATATACACAAACGTTAGGAGAATTCTATAAACAAAGGAAAATAAAAACAAAACAATTAAAGTAAATTAAGGCTTGTTCACACTACAGTTTTTGTATCCACTGTGCTGATCCATCAGAGAATCAGACACACAGTGGTATGTTTCTGCCCAAAAATCAGAAAACTGTGTGCACTTTTGAGCAAATCATGCAATTTTAAAAACGTATGTGAGGGTTTCAAAAAGGTGTGTAGTTTTATCATAATAATACACGATGTGAACACAGTCTTACTGAGAAGTGTTGTATCATGGGACCAGATTGTGCGCTTTACTGACAGGAAAGAAAGGAAAATAAAACTTCACTTCAGGCTGAAAATGAACAAAATAAAATACATCCTTAATTTCAGGAAAAAGTTACACAAAATCCTGCTCGTTGGGGGCAACACGGTGGCTCAGTGGTTAGCACTGCAGCCTTGCAGCGCTGGAATCCTGGGTTCGAATCCCACCAGGAACAACATTTGCAAGGAGTTTGTATGTTCTCCCCGTGTTTGCGTGGATTTCCTCCCATTCTACAAAGACATACTGATAGGAAGAAAGAACAAAATATATACATTGTGATCCCTATATGGGGCTCACAATCTACATTAAAAAAAATAATAATCCTGCTCGTCTGAGCGACTAAATAAACAGAAATCATAACCTAACTGTACGTGTGGCTTACTATCAGGCACAGGAACAAAACAAGCACAATATAAGACTCCCATTGACTTCAATGGGTTCCATTTAACGTGCGGAACACACTAAAGTCGATGGGAGTCTTTATCAGCGCTGATTCTGACGCGAGTTATCATGGCAGAATCAGCGCCACTTTACTCCATGTGAAGGCCCCCTTATAGCTTCTCTAACCAGCAAAACTGTTCTCAGCTGTGCTAACATACTTGCACAAGGGTTTTCTAAACATCCATTAGACTTCTTCCTCAGTCAGCAAACACAATGTACCATTAGAACACTGGAGTGATGGTTGCTGGAAATGGGCCTCTATACACCTATGTAGATATTGCATTAAAAACCCGATGTTTGTGGCTAGAATAGTCATTTACCACATTAACAATGTACAGAGTGTATTTCTGATACATTTAATGTTATCTTCATTGAACAAACTGTGCTTTTCTTTCAAAAATAAGAACATTTCTAAGTGACCCTAAACTTTTGAATGGTAGTGTATACTGAAAAATGAATATTTATTATTATTGAAGAATACAATTTATTCATATAGTGCCAACATATTCCGCAGCACTTTTTAAAATTTTAGGGTTCAAGTACAGACATAAAGGGACATTACAGAGTAAAAGTTAATTCACACAAAGGGACTGAGGGCCTTGCTTGCAATCTATGAGGTATAGGGGGTGACAGGAAAGTTAACAGGGGCGAAATCAAAGATAACATTGCTTGTACAATGGTCCAGTCTTTTCTGTTATTGAGGTTACTTTCATTACACATAAATAAAGCTGTATGAGCAGTCACAAGTCAGTGTCCTTTGATGTGCAGATAGTGCCTGGACATATAAAGTTACAGTCCGATATAACATCATATCCTGTCGGGTAATGAGGGAGCACGAATAGGAGGTTTTGTTTTAGGGATTTGAACTGCAGAAGGGTTTATATTACGAATTGTGATAGGACTGTCTTTAGTTTGCACTTGAAGCTGTAGAAATTGGGAGATAATCTGATTGTCTCGGATAAAGCATTCCAGAGGAGTGGTGTAACTCGGGAGAAGTCTTGCATATGAGCGTGGGAGGTTCTGGTAATAGAGGATGTTAGTCTTAGGTCACTGAGTGAATAGAGAGCACAAGTTGGGCAGTAGACAGAGATAAGGGAGGAGATTTAGGGAGGTGCAGCATTATGGAGAGGCTTGTGGATGATGGGGGTGATATGTTTATATTGTATTTGTATTAAACAGGCAGCCAATGTAGTGACTGACACAGACCAGAGGCATCGCTTTAGCGTCTAGACTGACACTGTAGATGAGCCTGGCTGCTGCATTCAGAATAGATTGTAGAGGGGAGAATTTAGTATGGGGAAGAACGATTAGTAAGGAGTTACAGTAGTCAAGTCAAGAGTGAATCAGGGAGACAATAAAAGTCTTTAATGTATCTGTGGTAGAGAAGGGATGATTCTGGAGATGTTTTTGAGGTGGAGTTGACACAAGCGTGTGAGTTATTGGATATGGGCGGGGGGGGGGGGGTGAAAGAAAAGTCAAACACAATCCCAGGGTAACAGGCATACTGTCTAGGAGTTATGGTAAGGCCGGGCCGGAGACTTTATATGATTATAGGGGCAGTTATCTTGCCCTAGCTACTGCAATATCAATTCCAGAGATACATTTTACAGTATATTCAAATGTATCAGATTTGTTGCAATAATTTTTGCCATTCTCTGATTCAATGAAATGTGACTTACAAATCAGGGCTGTAGAGTCAGAGGAAATCTGAATTAAAAAAAAAAATTACTGACTCTAGCTTCAAAATATAATATATATATATATTTTTTTTATCTTAGACAATTATTAATATTGTATAATTAATTAAGTGCATAGTTTGCTAAATATTTAGTCAGTGGTTTGGCTTTCCAATTCTAACGTTCTGATGGGGTTAAGGGGATATCGTCACTCCTTAGGTAGAGACCACCATTTAGGTGTGTGGAGTCTTATTAAGCCATAGACGCTCCCACTGTGAAGAGGATCATGGGAAGAAAATGCAAATCTGTCTTCCATGATGTAAATAGGAAGACAGTGTCTCAGGGCGCTCCCTTTAACATCATGCCCGACCTTCCCAGAGTCCTTTGCTGCTGAGAAGACTCGCTTGGTAAAATCCCACATCATTTGCAGCAAAGGCCTCTGGGAAGGTCCGCATGATGTTAAAGGGAGCGCCCTCTATTGGGCTGCATGACTGAGGCACTGTCTTCCTATTTACATCATGGAAGACAGATTTGCATATTCTGATAGAAATCCATGTGTTTGCTGCAACAACAATCCTAATTCACATTTATTAAATATACTTTCAGACACAGGAACTTCTGCAACCAAACTTTTACTTGTCTATACACCGAGACATTGGCAAATAAAATTGCTAATTGGATTCTATGGGAGATTGTTGTGAGCGTGCTCTGTGGCATGTACAGGCATTAGGTGTAGGAAGCAAAAGTAGACATTCAGATTGTAACTGTGTGATCCTGTACTAAAATCTCTATTATAAAGCTAGAATCTGATACTTTGCATAATCCTGCCTTTAATAATCATGAATGAGATTGTTGCTAGGATGTGATCTCTACATACAATAAAGTGTTCACTTACTACAAGGGGTTAGTAACTAATGTAAAAATCAGCAAACTAATTTTAATATAGAAAATAAGCAACTTTTCTAAATTAGAAAAAATATTATATTTTTATTTTTTTACGTTAGAAAAAAATATGGAAATGTTATTTTTCCCAAGATTAGATTTACATAAAGTGCCAAGGAGTTGTATGTAAATCCCGTAATGATACGCAGACATAATAAATTATTAAATCTTAATTTTATTAATAAATATTCAAGTTTCTCCAGTGACCAGAAGCAAAAAATAATTCCAGAATTTGGATTTTTTAGCAGGTGTTTTCTTCTAACCTTAATAGATTTCTTTGCAACAAGACCTTTATATCCATGCATTACCATGTATTATTTAATTCACGATAATAGTTAGTCATTAGTTTTTGTACTTTTCAATAAAGTCTAAATGGTGGCATATATAAAGGCATTTCACTTAACAGCTTCTTCATAAACGTGCAAATGAAGTATAATTGCTGGCGAATATAGAAGGATAGATGCATTGTGTTTGGCTTTTCACCATCTAGCCATAATTAAGATCGCAGGACAGGTATAGGTGCCGACAGACGTAGTATCTTTATTTATTAGTTATGACGAGCCACGGTGCACATCATGTATAATTAAAGCAACTACTGCTTCTCTATCCCCAAGAAATACAGCAAAACCTGTAAATAAAGACTAGCTATGGGACTACAAGGAATTGGTCTTGTTTTCAGCCTGTCTTCTCAGCCATTTCCTTTAGTCTCAACACTAAAGCTGTCAGACTTAATTAAGAATTATTGAGAATAAGTATTTCAGCCCTATAAATCTACATTTGGCCAAAGTAACTTGGGCGTCTTTGCGAACATTTCTTTTTAAAGAAGCAATATCTCTTAGTGAAGCCTAATTTAGGTTCTTGTTATAAAACTTTATGCTATAAGTGGCTTTATAACTTTTCACACAAAACAAGTCTTGTCAGGGAATAATTCTGATTATATTTCTGGTTTATTACTGTACTTAAGGTTGACTTTGGTGCATTTATGCTTTGAACATTATTGGCTGTGATCACTTTATCAACCTCATTTAGTGTCTTTAAGAGGGCTTATGGTGAGACATTAGTTCAGAATACATAGCTTTCATTTTATACTAAGAAAAGCTGATAAATGGAAATGCAGGGAAGGAAGAAAATTCAGTGCAGTTCCTTGTATCATTATGTTCTCTTTATATTTTAACTTCGGATTTGTACTTGTTTATCTATATATTACAGCAAATTGTAAGGATTTTAACTATAACTGTAAACTATGGGGAGCTGTTATGTATATGTAATGGACAATAATCTTGTAAAACTAATGAAACAAATTAATGGGGTTCTCTGGGAGGCTGATACCATGCACCCCCACAGATCAGCTGCACATAGACTCAGACAACCCCTTTAATCCAAAATTTCTCAATTACAAATCAAATTATCAAAATAGCAGAAGATTTTAGAATCTGCTTTTCTGATAAGTGTGCCCTCAAGCTGGCATGGACTCCCCATGTATGTGCACAATATAATGACTCGTGTTATCTCAGTATGCTTTGTGAGTGCTCTGACTAGTGTGGTTTAGATAAGATAATCCTTTACTAGTCCCACAGTAGGGAAATTTCAGTATGTTACAGCAGCATAGAAATACAGAGACAGGATACAGTAATATATTATGGAAGCAGACACACAAGCTGAGAAGAGAAGATATACTAGGAGCTAAGGAACAGAAGAAGAAAGAAGGAAGACTTCATAATTATAATCATTATATGATGTCCTTGAATGCTTGGTTTCTTGACTACATTATGCTGCTAAAAGGACTACTTGCTCTATTTTTTGTTTTTTAATCTAGTTCTTTGAAACATGTTTGGGGTCATTGTCCTATACTTGTAACAGCCATTTTCCCTTAGTAATATATTTATGCCAGCTGCCATCCTGCTGACGCCACACTTGCACAGGACTGACGGTGTAATATAGCCATGTCAGACAAAATCACCGGGCACTCATATACCAGAAAAGAAACTTTACCGAACTTCATTTTAGAGGATTTGCATACAGCACAGCACTTCAATCACAAGACAATGGGCATCATTCCTGTTCTCACCGGCAACGCTCCCACCTACACTCACAGACTAGGCCTCCAGTTCTTTGTAATATTGTAGCTGCTTTCCAGATCAACTCAGACCTGACCAACGAAGGAATGAGTTAGACTTGACTCCCGAAAAGAGCAGCCCTTATATACAGCAAGCCCTTATCCCAGCATAACCCACGCATCACACCATAGGCAGCATGAGGTAAGACCACAGGATGTGCCAAAACTTCTTCCTTTCTTAGTAGATTATATCAACACTACGGTCAGCAATAGGTACATAACACCAAATACAGGCAGAGAATGTAAAAGGCCATCTACAGTAATACACCTAAGGATGTAAAAGGGAAAGGTTTGCCTCCGCACCTACATACTTAAGTCAAAGGGTGAACAGTAGGGTGTCATTATTGAATGAAGTGACACTTCCTTTATCAATAGTAGAGACAGTGCAGGTGTCTGACTCCATGGAAGGTATAAGACTCCCTCAGATAGCTTGCAGTCCTTCTACTTCTGACATAGATGAGATGGCTCCTTCTGCTCTGTCACTACCTCCTCATAGTAGCCCATTAATATAGATATATAATGTAGAGGAGGAGGTTGTACAAAGCAGATTGGAGTATGGGTAGGATGAAAAGCATCTGTCTATTGCAAAAGCAGAGCATATAGGTTATTATATAGATTACACAGGTCAACAAAAAATAAAAAAAAATTACTGGTGTCCAAAATATTTTAATGAATTTGGGGTATTTTTGGGGTGCTGATTCTGAATATGCTATCAGTTTTGCCAGATTGGCTCAAGTTTTTGAGATTTTTGGTATCTTATTTATAGCACTTGTTGGTAAATGCGACGCATCATCTCATTAATTTCTTTGGATTAGTACTTGAACTGAGCAGTTCTCAATATAGTTTTTTGTTAATTAGTGTTCTAAAAGTTTGTTCATAGCTTGATTTTTGCACTAACTTTATGTTGTTGTCTGTTTTCCAATGAAAAGCATGAACTCATCAAGAAGAAGTTGTCTTAACGATCCAGACTCATTCTGTTACATTTGTGGTGAATATACACTGCAAAAACATAGAAGAAACATAACAGACTTCATAAAAAAAGTGTATTTGGCCTATTTTGAGGTTATGCTTGGGGACCAAGACAAGTCTTGGGCACCACACATAGTGTGCAAAGCATGTATCGAATTATTACGAAAATGGAGCAAAGGACAAAGAAAAAGCTTCAAATTTGGTGTTCCAATGGTGTGGAGAGAGCAAAAAAATCATCATGATGACTGTTATTTCTGTGCAGTGCAAGGATTCAATAAGCATAAGAAACGAAAATGGGAGTATCCTAACATGGAATCTCAAATCTCAAAAACTTGAGCCAATCTGGCAAAACTGATGACATATTCAGAATCAGCACCCCAAAGTTACCCTAAATTCGTTGAAATATCTTTGGCCCCAAAAATGCTGTTGACCTGTGTTATAGGTTTAGTTTCAATTCACCATACCAGACAATAGGTCTATGATGAACACAGTGCATAGTGACTAGACAGATTATTCCATTTTACCACAAAATAAATGATTCAAAGGCATCCATAGTAGATAATAATTCATCATAAAAAAATATAATGTATATATGTTAATGGTGAATACAGTTCACAATATATGTATGGACTACATACTTGGGCTGAGTTTTCTAATCATACAAACAGTTATTCAAAATGTTATTTTACACATCATTGTACGGTCAATATTTAGAACGGTAAGTCCTTGGGTGGTATTCATATTGACTTGCTCGCTAACACATTTTAATGAGAGCTGCTGAGATAATCAATTGTACGGTTTGATTCAATTAACTAGCGTCCCATCACTTCAGCAGATGGCTCAAACCATTTGACTTTTACGAGGTGTCTTCTATGGAGCATAAAAGTAATTGAAAGAACTTACTGGTACGCACTTGATGTATTCAAACATAAACGAGAGATAATCTGAAGATGCTTGCTAAATATGGAGATGAATGCAGGCAGCTGTTTTGCAGGATATACTTTTTGGCTTTCAGCTTGTGCTTTCGGGAATAAAAAATAATCAATATACTATTATCATGGAAGTGAGAAAAATACTATGATGTACTTGTGGCCGTATGCTACACAGCTCACTGTGTTACATCAATGACTGGACAGATCTAGTCGATTAGAATAAGTTTAGTCTTATTATTTACAGTGATATTCAGCATCCACTGCGTATGGGTAGTTATTCTACCTTTATGTTAGTCCATGATTACAGGATGTGTATACATTAGCCTAAAGCATCATTGGATATCCCTTTTTTAAACTCATTTTATTGAAGAAAATACACCAGACATAATTATAAAATACTAAACATAAGATAAAATGGTATAAGCAAAGTATACGTGAATACATAAGCAAGAGCATACCTGAAAGACTAACAAAACAAAAGAAAGAAGGAATAGAGTCGCAAAGAAATATATCACTTCACCACCTCCCTATCCAAATTGGGTCCATAATACAATCCTCTTGTCACCAGCCCTTTGACACTTCCCAGAAGTCGGAGCAATATAATATTTAATACAAGCTCGCAGATAATACCCTCAAATAATGAAATTGAATAACAAAAAGGGACACAACAGATTGGGTGAAAGAGAAATTGGAAAAACTCCAGACTACCCCATACTCCCAGGCAAAAAAGAAAGGTATATCCGATCACATGGATGGGGTAGTATACTGGGTTGCAGGGGAATTACACCACTGCCCCCATACTTTGTAAAACTTCTGGGGACATCCTCATCCCTTGTATACAATCTGTTTTAAAGTAAGGATGGAATTAAGAAGTTTCCTCCACATTGACACTGATGGAAGTCACTGAGCCATCCAGCGTAGTGTGATGGCCTTTCTGGCATAGAACAAAGACTCCTGCAGGAAGACTCTGACATGGCCTTGCCAAACCTCCTCATCCAGAATGCCAATCATTGGCTAACCTTAACAAATTAATGAAATTATATAGTAAAGCAATGCCCATATGCAAATCTTAGCAATATAGTCCGATAGAGTAAAGTGTTTACTTCTCTCAATACAGTATTGTCAAAAAATGCTACTCTTCCTTCTAGCCAGGAAAACCAATTTCTGCTTGCTAGTGCTGTCCTACAACACTGCAGGGGCATGGCTAGGGGAGACTAGGGCATATGCCGTGGGTGTGGTTTCTTCAGGGTGTGCCAAAAGGGCCACTTTATGTATTTATATCTAGAGTAAGGGTAGTGAACTAAGCCTTTGCGTCAGGTGAAGGTAAGTCTAGTGACAGCGCTGAACACTGAAAGTGAAAAAGTCAACAAGCAGTAATGGTATATCCATGCTGGTTGGTCACACATGTTCTCAGGAAAACTGCCAAAGTATGGAACGCATACCTATCATCCATCCTGTTACTACACAAACAACCATGTACCACGTTGCTAACCTAGGTAATGTCAAAGTCAGAACCATTGCTCAGGAACTTCATGAATTATTTTCTGGACTACACATAAGCCTCACATTTTATGTGCAATGCTAGGTGTTGGCTGGTTTTAAAGGACCCTTCCTGATGAAAAGTCTGGATTTTGTAGTGTTAAAATCAAATCCATGAATAAGCTTTCCTGTAACATTTGGTGAAATAATATTTCATGTAGGACTTGCAAAATCGCAAGTATTGTACCTACATTATGGTTAATGTATTATTTAGGTCTTGTCCCCTTTAACCCTTTCCCTGCTGCCTACGTATCTATACCTTTTCTCAGGGTGACATTTTTCTAGCAGAGGACATATCTTATACACTCACCGGCCACTTTATTAGGTACACCTGTCCAACTGCTCGTTAACACTTAATTTCTAATCAGCCAATCACATGGCGGCAACTCAGTGCATTTAGGCATGTAGACATGGTCAAGACAATCTCCTGCAGTTCAAACCGAGCATCAGTATGGGGAAGAAAGGTGATTTGAGTGCCTTTGAACGTGGCATGGTTGTTGGTGCCAGAAGGGCTGGTCTGAGTATTTCAGAAACTGCTGATCTACTGGGATTTTCACGCACAACCATCTCTAGGGTTTACAGAGAATGGTCCAAAAAAGAAAAAACATCCAGTGAGCGGCAGTTCTGTGGGCGGAAATGCGTTGTTGATGCCAGAGGTCAGAGGAGAATGGCCAGACTGGTTCGAGCTGATAGAAAGGCAACAGTGACCCAAATAGCCACCCGTTACAACCAAGGTAGCCAGAAGAGCATCTCTGAACGCACAGTACGTCGAACTTTGAGGCAGATGGGCTACAGCAGCAGAAGACCACACCGGGTGCCACTCCTTTCAGCTAAGAACAGGAAACTGAGGCTACAATTTGCACAAGCTCATCGAAATTGGACAATTGAAGATTGGAAAAACGTTGCCTGGTCTGATGAGTCTCGATTTCTGCTGCGACATTCGGATGGTAGGGTCAGAATTTGGCGTCAACAACATGAAAGCATGGATCCATCCTGCCTTGTATCAACGGTTCAGGCTGGTGGTGGTGGTGTCATGGTGTGGGGAATATTTTCTTGGCACTCTTTGGGCCCCTTGGTACCAATTGAGCATCGTTGCAACGCCAAAGCCTACCTGAGTATTGTTGCTGACCATGTCCATCCCTTTATGACCACAATGTGCCCAACATCTGATGGCTACTTTCAGCAGGATAATGCGCCATGTCATAAAGCTGGAATCATCTCAGACTGGTTTCTTGAACATGACAATGAGTTCACTGTAATCCAATGGCCTCCACAGTCACCAGATCTCAATCCAATAGAGAATCTTTGGGATGTGGTGGAACGGGAGATTCGCATCATGGATGTGCAGCCGACAAATCTGCGGCAACTGTGTGATGCCATCATGTCAATATGGACCAAAATCTCTGAGGAATGCTTCCAGCACCTTGTTGAATCTATGCCACGAAGAATTGAGGCAGTTCTGAAGGCAAAAGGGGGTCCAACCCGTTACTAGCATGGTGTACCTAATAAAGTGGCCGGTGAGTGTATGTTGCTAATACTGATGCCCATATCTCAGGATCCATTAGGGCTATGAAGATGAGCTTGGAATCATTTTAAAGAAGATAATCTTTATATCATATCATTATAGCCCTTACAGATCCAGAGCAATTTGTTATTGACAACACTATTCGGCATTGAGATCCCAATGCAGATCTCAATTCCTGACAGCATTTCTAATAACAGATTGCTCAGAATATTTAAGGGCTATGATGACGATCTAGGTATCATTTTAAAAATCAATCCAAGCTCATCTTTATAGCCCTAGTGGATCCTGAGATATGGGGCTCTGAAGAGTCCTCCTCCTTCCTGCCTCAGGCAGCATATTAAGAACTGCTGAATGGGAAAGGGGTTGAGGGGGAATGGAGCTGCAGAATGCACAGAGATGATAAATTATCATCATCTGTGCATGACCTATACGTGACCGGGGGGGGGGGGGGGAGCAGGGTCTTCTGTCCATTTTATCTCCTCTTCTATCAATCAGAGAGAATACTATATTTTTGTCATGTAGAGGGATAATGTTGTACCCCTCTGAGCCTTATCACAGGCAGTGGCATAACTAGGAATGGCGGGGTCTCGTGGCAAACATTTGGCATGCCCTCCCTGACCGATCGCCATTCTCCCATTTTATTTTTTACATTAAAGTGAATCATGACTGATGAAGACAGAATGTACTCCATCTGCATCCGTCATTCTGGCTAAGGCCCCAAGTTGTGGAAAAGTTGCACTTTTGTTGCTGCAGATTTTTCTGCAGTTTTTTGAGCTGAAGTGTGTCCTTTATATTTCCCATTACTTTAGTAGCCACTCTTGGATTTGTTTTGTTGGCCTCAAAAAACCGTGACCAAAAAATAAATAAAAAACCCAGCTTTTCTGCAACATAGGGCCTAAGCCTCTGCCGTCTTTTTAATCTGCAGTTCTGAACCTGCAGCCAGTGTGAATGTATCCTCCATTAGAAGGAAACTCTTAACTGACAATATTACATTCTATATAACAGTGTGCTTTGAAGGCCTTAGTTTTTGAATGTGTGCAAAAAGACTGCAAAAGTACTCATAATACTGTATGCTGCAATTCACACCATTTTTCTGGTGTATGTTTTGGAAAAAAAAATGCTGGATACGCTACTTTGTTTCCTATTGCAGAGGGCTTGGAGACTGACAGTCTTCGGGTCAGTCTCCTCCACAGACTTATGGACTTAGTATAAATATGAAAAAAAAAAAAAAAAAACACTCCATTTATTTTGGACATAATCTTTCATATGTCCATGTGATTCTAGTCTAACATTATGGTAATTTTTTTTTTTTAGCTCAGCATGGCCCCCTATACTAGACAAATATATATATATCTACAGTTTGGCATTGAATCAATATAGTCTGAATCTTAATCTTTGGAAAATATTGGCACAAATACTACAACACAGGCTTGTGCCCAATTACTATGCTCAATTGTATCAATACTTATAACAATGTTTCAAAAGTTTTGGAAAACCTCTCTTTTATCCATTCTAAGTAGAGAAAGTTTATAACATTATTTAAAGTTTACGCACAATATGACAATAGCAAAAGAAGTAACACAATACCAATGGTCTACCGAACCAAAGCTGTAGCTATTTACTATGATACATGTGCCTCGGCTCTGTTTTATGCTTCATTGCAGTCACATGGAATAAAATATTCTTTATTTGTTCAACACTGCACTGAGCCCAGAGCTCAAAATATAGCATTTATGCAAAAAAAAAAAAAAACTTAGCACGTGATGGAGCTGAAAAGGAAAGGATTAGAAAATATCTCGAGATAACCAAAACAACATTTGAAAATTAATAGCTTGGAGACTCTGCAGTAAAACAGGAAGATCTTGACATTTTCTCATTTATCGCAAAATCTCTTAAGTATGAGCAGAACTATTTTTAATTAAACGGATAGTACTTAAGGCTAATCCTCTACTGGATACCAGTTGTGCAAATAGAAACGGCAAATGCCGGCATCGGAAAACAAAATAAGACAATAAAAATCAACGGAGGAAAGAGAAGCTGAAGCTCTTATTATCTGTTGGTTGCTTTACGCTTCACTAGGAAAGTTTCAATAGTCAAAAATGTGTACTGGGATAATGAAAGCATTGGTATGTGCTGAAACGTCAGGTTTGCTTCAAAAATAAAAAAAAAAAATAAGGAAAAAAAAAAAGATAAAACTTATCAGGGATGAATAATTAAAACCCTTAGAATGCTAAACTGATATAAATGCCAGTTTTGTGCAGCCCCTATAATAGCATTTGTGAATCCATTTGCCAATTTGCACCTGGCAGTGCGTAGGATCAGGAATATCTATAATTGATAGTTAAGAAAAATATACTTAAAATAGAATAATCATCAGTCTGGCTTCATTCTGGCATAAAGAGAATCTTGCCGTAACAGATATTTATTTAATAATTACTATATTTTGTAACAGTCTATATGCCTTCAATAGCTTCCCCCAGTCACCCAAGGCACAAGCCCCACCAATACCTTTCTAGCTATAACTTTCTTAGCAGGGGACCATAGAACTATTGATACTGGAGAGGCAGGATCTATGATATTGTGCCATAAGCAACTGAGAATTTGGTTTTCTTATAGACCCCCAAAAATCCCACTGCATATCCTATAAGCAAACATTATTTATTTGGGGGTCTGCAGACACATTTAAGGGTCCATCATAATGTTGTTACAGTTTAATTCATTACAATTATTTATTCTAAGGTCACCAATGTAAGCTGAAGTTAATGTAACCTGAGGCTTAAACGGTTGCTCAGTTACTATTGACTTGGGAGAGTGCTGGTCCTATGGTTTCAACTGCATGATGGTCAAAGCCTCTCCATTATAATGTAGGTATAATGGTTTAAGGTTGTATGATTGCCTCGATAACAGTACTGCCAGACTTGTCAGCTGTATCTCCTATCAACAGATATGTAGGTTTTTTAACCCCTTAGTGACCAGCCTGTTTTGGACCTTAATGACTAAGCCACATTTTGGAGATTTGCACTGTGTGACTTTATCAGTGAATAATTCTGTAACAGTATTAGTCATCCAAGCGATTCTGATATTGTTTTTTCGTGACATGTTGTACTTTACTGAGAAGGTAAAATTAGACTGATATAACTTGCATAAATTTATTAAAAAACTCTCAAATGCTGAAAATTTTGAAAATGTTTCAATGTTTTCCATTTTCAGCTGCGATATCTCACATATACACAATAATACAGGGCAAAAAAGTTAGTAGTTATATATTTCTAAATGTTCCTTTTGTGTTTCAAGCATATTTGAAATACTTTTAGCATATTTGAGTAATTTAGACAATTTAGAAGTCTATCAAGTTTATAAGAAATTTTGAGTTTGTGATTTTTTTTTACTGTATCAAGCTACAGGAATAGGTGGCATAATGACAGAAACTACTATTAACCCCTTCCGCTGTTAGGATCACATCCTCCATCTTGTATTTTTGTCAACCATCTTGTAACCTTTTTCTTATATAAGCTTCATAAGGATGTCAGTTTAGAGTCTAAGAGACCCCTTTAGGGGATAAGGCGTGTGGAATGTTGATGGTTGGGTTATAACTCCTTATCTGTTTGTGGTGATCCTTAGCCACAAACCGGACTGGGCAGACAGCATGTGATCATTATCTCTCTTGCTGTGATATATACATCTAGAATTAGTGTTAGGGGGAGTTCACACGGAGTTACGTGCCGCGAGATTTGGCACGTAGACGCCGCGGGACCCTTTGCGTGCCGTACACGCTCCCATTGTGTTCAATGGGAGCGGGGATCGTATGCGCCGCGCTAGTTTGCGGCTGTGAATAAATGCACAGCCGCAAACTAGCGCATACGATCCCCGCTCCCATTGAACTCAATGGGAGCGTGTACGGCACGCAAAGGGTCCCGCGGCGTCTACGTGCCAAATCTCGCGACACGTAACTCCGTGTGAACTCCCCCTAAGATGTTGGTTTACACATAAATATTGTAAATTCTTCTGTATGTCATGAGAAAGGTCATCCCAGGTTGGAGTATAATAATGAGATGCAGACCTTATGCAATAGTCATGTGCCACAGCTTATGTTATAACCAATCATGTCAAAGTCCAACCTGCTTTTGTCTGTATAAATGCTAACTTTCTGTAACAATAAATCAGAATCCATTTTGATACACTACCATCTGTGTCTTTGTGGTTCTCCAGGCTAAGGATGGCTGTAGCCGATCTTGGCCTGTTATTTAAATTGAAACTACAACAGCATAAGCTCTAGGGCTATTATGACCCCAACAGAAATTGGCACCCAACGTGGGGCTTGAGAAATGAGGAGACGGTTTGCTGATCCCCCGGACGACCAGATTACAGGAGTGCCTGGAAATACAGATCCAACAAAGTCAGCGCTGCAAGGTAAGAACTTTTATCTTACCAGTTTGATCTGTTTCTAAGTACTTTTGTATTCCTGTCCGAGTGTGAGGTAAACACATATGTTCCTTATATAGATAGCTCAAGTTTTTTTGCAAAGAACCTAAAAGATAGTTTATGTTGTTGTAGCGGGGTGGGAATGTTATATCTCATTCTTTGTATACTGTCCATGCTGTCATTTGACTGATACATCTGTTATAAAGTGTATATGCATGCTGACTATATGCTGTAGCCTCCCTACAGGAGGGAGAGTCAGTCTCTATCCTTAATCCATAAAATTGTGTAGAGGTCTGTGTGGCCCTAGAATTGTGGAACGGTCTGTGTGGCCGTGGAAAGATCAGAGGTCTGTGTGGCCCTAGAAGTGTAGAACGGTCTGTGTGGCCGTGGAAAGATCAGAGGTCTGTGTAGCCCTAGAATTGTAGAACGGTCTGTGTGGCCGTGGAAAGAGAAATAGAGGTCTGTGTGGCCCTAGAGAAATAAAGGTCTGTGTGGCCGTAGAATGGTCTGTGTGGCCGTGGAAAGGTCTGTGTGGCCCTAGAAAAATCTGCGAGAGGTCTGTGTGGCCCTAGAATTGTGGAAAACGTAAGTTGCCGCCCAAAAGTAAAAATGAAAATTTTTAAGAGATAGGAAATTTTGGGAACCAATGGAGATTAGATCATGCAGGATAGATACAGGAGCATAAGTTACAAAGAGGAATATGCTCTAATTGAAGAACAGAATGGGAGGAGTGCAGAGTCAGCCGGTATGGAAATCAGCCCAAGAGATAGTTTAAAGAAAGAGCAGTTAGAAAAGGAGGTGATGAACTGCTGATAAGATGTTGGATAAAAATTAACCCCTTCCCGACATGCGCCGTAATAGTACGGCGCGTGTCGGGTCTGTAACTATGGCGACCGCCCGGGAGCCGGGCGGCCGTCATAGCCGCCGGGTGTCTACTGCTTTAAGCAGTAGACAACCGGCTCTGATGCCTCCGATCGGTCCCCGGACCGATCGGAGGCATTAACCCCTCCGGTGCTGCTGTCAAAGGCGCCGGAGGCGCCATCTTCCCGGCGGCGCATGGGCGCCGCCATTTTGGCAGGGATCGCCGGCTCCTGGAGCATGCTCCAGGGCTGACCCCCCGTTGCCATGACAGCCGGGAGCCTTGTTAAGGGCTCGCAGCCAGTCTGCAAATTCTCTCTTTTGCAGGCTGGTGTATACAGCCTGCAAAAGAGATGATGATTTTTTGCAATGCATTGCAATGCATTAGCATTGTAATGCATTGCATTAGTGATCAAACCCCCTGGGGTTCAACACCCTTAGGGGGTCTAATAAATGCAGAAAAAAAATAAAAAAAAAAGTAAAAAAAAATATTAAAAAATATAAAAAGTATTAAAAGTTCAAATCACCCCCCTTTCCCTAGAACAAATATAAAAGTAGTTAAAAACTGTGAAACAAATACATGTTAGGTATCCCCGCGTCCGAAATCGCCCGCTCTACAAATCTATAAAAAAAAATTTCCTGTTCGGTAAACACCGTAGCAGGAAAAATAGTCAAAAGTGCCAAACCGCCGTTTTTTCACTGTTTTAATTCTGATAAAAATTTGAATAAAAAGTGATCAAAGCAATAACATTTCCCGAAAATGGTAGAACTAAAAAGTACACCCGGCCCCGCAAAAAAAGACGCCCTATGCATCCCCGTACACCTATGTATAAAAAAGTTACGGCCGTCGGAATATGGCGACTTTTAGAAAAAAAATTTTTTAACACCGTTTTGGAATTTTTTTTAGGGGTCAAAATGTAAATAAAACCATATAAATTTGGTATCCCTGGAACCGTACCGAAACACAGAATACAGGGGACATGTCATTTTGGCTGCACAGTGAACGCCGTAAAACCAAAGCCCGTAAGAAAGTCGCAGAAATGCATTTTTTCTTCAAATCCACCCCATTCTGAATTTTTTTCCTGCTTCCTAGTACATTATATAGAATAATTAATGGTGGCATCATGAAGAAAAAATTGTCCCGCAAAAATTAAGACCTCATATGACTCTGGGAGCGGAGAAATAAAAAAGTTATGGGGTTTAGAAGGAGGGGAGTCAAAAACGAAAAACGAAAATCAAAAAATGCCATCGGCGGGAAGGGGTTAAGTAAGGAATGGTTACAGAAATAAGGTATTAAGTGTTTGTATATTTTCCTTAGTGTAAGGGATTGTATAGTGAGCACCCACTCACAGTCCAGGTAAAGGGTTAATGTGGTCTGCATTGTGTTGTTAGCACTAAATGAGTGACTAGATAAAGATATAGGGAGAGTCCGCTGAAGTATATTGTGGCAGACTACTCACCAAGGTAGTAGATTCTGGGTAAAATCAGGTCTATAATACTTTGAAAAACACCGTGATTGTTGAAGCATTTATGCAAGGAAAAATGGCAGAAAAAGATCAGAAGCTTCTGTGTGTCTCTAATTGAGGTCAGGATAATCCACGATGAAGGTCAGGCCCCTCCCCCCAGTGTGACTCGTATATCTCGACACCAGTGATATACAGGATACAGGTTTTGCTAGAATTCAACAGAAGGGAGGAGGGGAGACACGGCAGGTAGCTAAGATTTCAGCTATGAGTGATACGATGTAACATCATTGGTATAATGTATGGAGAATTAGGAATATATGGTTTAATAATTTGTAACTGTATAGTGTAAGCTGTTTTCAGTCAATGCCAGTGTTTGATTTTAAAAACTTGTGTAAGATTATTGTGGTGTGTTACAGTGGTAAAAACTTTGATTGGAATCTTGTAAAGGAAAGTGGTAATTAGATGAGTGGGGTTTGCCATGGAAATATTCAAAAACTGCACAGAAATATTAATATGTAATGTTGGTATCAGTATTGGCTGTTTAAATCATATTTAATGTCTTTAGAATTGGATTAATGTCATAAATTTTAGATAATCATTATTATGTTTATTTTCCAGTGATATACACATTCATGAGAAGATGAAGCCATCTAATGACATGTTTTGTTTATTTTTCTTCAATATTCAGCTGTGCAGGAATTATAACTAACCCTGTGATTATTTGTAGGAAAAGAAGAATAAGATGATATCACTGTACAAAATAGATGAAAACTTGACAAGTTCTTTATGATTCAATGGATGTGTGTGTTGTCTGGAGCTCCAGTGTGAAGTTTGCATGTATGTATGGAAGTGAATGGGCCCATATGTGTTACATGTATTTGCTATATGCACATGCTCTGTTTGCCTATGTCTGTATTGTTACATTTTCAGTCTCCACAGGTAGCAGATGAAGATATTGATAACCCCATAGAGGGTGGTGACAAGTAGATATGAGTTCCTTTCCATCGTTGAATATATATATATATATATATATATATATATATATATATATATATGTCTTCTGGTAAATATGAGATGTACTTGATATAACATGTACTATGTACTAGGTAATCAGTGTTTATTGGTTATGGGTTTATACTATAAATCCATGAATGTTAACAATCGGGAATTATTTTGTGAAAAAGTTGTATCTAATTAATTAATTAGTTGTAATTCTGGAGTGTTTAGAAGTTTTAGAGAACTGAATTTACTTGGGATTGTATAAACAAGCTGCTGGGATATGTAGTACTACAGGTATAACAAGTTTGGGAAAAGCCAGCTCAGCTGCTTCCATGATAAGACACAAGGGTTGCTTGCAGTGGAAACAAAGATAACAATCTCAGACTGCAGTGTCTTATTTATGTCTTCTAATGTAAGCTTTGCATTCTGTGATGCACTACAAGTCCCATCTAAACCTGTTAACAATAGTTTCAGGGGAGGGAGAGTCAGATAACTTAAAATTAATTTTATTTTTGCTGATTTGGTTATGTAAATGATGAATCTATTGCTAACTCTGATGAGAGTTCTTTATTTTAGATGATTCTCGATTTAGGAATGATGGTGGATTCTGCACCAGATATGTCATGGTCACTGAATATGAGGTAAACCAAGGGTGAAACCAAGCACAAGTAGAACCATTATGGAATTGTATGGGTCTCAGCTCATGAAGCTGAACTAGAAGCCATCACTGAGACAGGGTACAATGTCTGAGGGTAGGTGTTTGATATAGTGGGACTATGGTCCAATCTGGAAAGCGAGAGCTTTCTGTAGGGTTAATGTTAAGCTTAAAAGGATTTCCAGGCTATTCAGATAGTGATGGACCCTGCTGCTGCCCCCACACAGGTGGGTATAGTCAGAAGTGAAGGCACACACTAAGGCTGATATGAAAGAAAGTAGAGGTAACATGTGGGCAGACACTGCCACTAACCCAGCTGCAGAGGCCTAGGGGATATGCTTTACTGAGAAGTGGTCACTATACTAGGCCCAAAAACCCCTTTTAGCTCTCTTTTCAGGTTTTACAACACTGAAGCACCAAAAATGGTCCAGGACTGAAAGAGGATGTACAAGTCCTGATCTCCAGTGGTAAGAGAGTATTTTTACTGATAGCATTTGTCCCCACTGATGGCATAAGCAGCTCATTTCTAAGTGCACTGTTTAGTAGTAGCCATGTGTGACCTGGTGAGCAGAGGATGGGCGGCTGCAGGATTTAGTATCACTACTGACAGATATATGTAAGCCTGCATGGCATGTGGTAAATGCAAAAGTGTCTTTTAGCCATGCCCAGAGCCCTTGTACCTGTTCCAGAGATTGCAGGTTAAATATGATATAACTATAACTTTAGTAACTACTAAAGGTGAGACGGTATAAGTACGTGCTTGTGTATATAGTGATATCTCTTCAGGATGGCCTGGGGCATATCTGGTGAAGAAAGCTATCATAAACAGGGCTGCAGATAGACGGCTACTAAAGAAGTAGTGTGTCACTTGCATTTGTATTTTCTGTAAGGTACCCTCCTGACAGAAGAATTGGATTTAGCCCATAGAAAACTTACTTTGAGTCAGCCCCTAGGTTAGAGTTGTATTATGGTGTACTGACTGACTATGTGATGTCTTGGCAAAAACATCTGACTAATGTATAGTTTTGAGTTTTCTCCTCACTCTCAGATTTTAAGTTAAGTGGACGGGACCTATTCATTTGAGCCAAGAGATTGATGACACTTGAGAAATCCTCTTGAACCAAGATTTGATGATTCCCTTCAAGTGCTGCTAACTAGAGATGAGCGAACAGTGTTCTATCGAACTCATGTTCGATCGGATATTAGGCTGTTCGGCATGTTCGAATCGAATCGAACACCGCGTGGTAAAGTGCGCCATTACTCGATTCCCCTCCCACCTTCCCTGGCGCCTTTTTTGCTCCAATAACAGCGCAGGGTAGGTGGGACAGGAACTACGACACCGGTGACGTTGAAAAAAGTAGGCAAAACCCATTGGCTGCCGAAAACATGTGACCTCTAATTTAAAAGAACAGCGACGCCCAGCTTCGCGTCATTCTGAGCTTGCAATTCACCGGGGACGGAGGTTTCCGTCCAGTTAGCTAGGGGTTAGATTCTGGGTAGGCAGGGACAGGCTAGGATAGGAAGGAGAAGACAACCACAACAGCTCTTGTAAGAGCTAAATTCCAGAGAGAAGCTTGTCAGTGTAACGTGGCACTGACGGGCTCAATCGCCGCAACCCAGCTTTCCGCGGATCCTGAATGGAATACACTGACAGTGTATTCCCGTATACCCGATATATACCCCCGATACCCGTTCCAACGGTGTGCCCCCCCACCTTCACCCCAGAAATACCCTGCAAGTCCCCTAGCAATAGAATTGGGGCTATATACACCCACTATTTTTGCTACTGCCATATAGTGCCATTGTCTCACTGGGAATTCAAAGAATATATTGGGGTTACGTGCACCCACAATTTTTGCTACTGGTATATAGTGCCATTGTCTGACTGGGAATTCAAAGAATATATTGGGGTTACAAATACCCTCATTTCTTGCTACTGCCATATAGTGCCAGTTTCTGACTGGTAATTCAAAGAATATATTGGGGTTATAAATACCCTCATTTCTTGCTACTGGTATATAGTGCCATTGTCTGACTGGGAATTCAAAGAATATATTGGGGTTACAAATACCCTCATTTCTTGCTACTGCCATATAGTGCCAGTTTCTGACTGGTAATTCAAAGAATATATTGGGGTTACGTGCACCCACAATTTTTGCTACTGGTATATAGTGCCATTGTCTGACTGGGAATTCAAAGAATATATTGGGGTTACAAATACCCTCATTTCTTGCTACTGCCATATAGTGCCAGTTTCTGACTGGGAATTCAAAGAATATATTGGGGTTACAAATACCCTCATTTCTTGCTACTGGTATATAGTGCCATTGTCTGACTGGGAATTCAAAGAATATATTGGGGTTATAAATACCCTCATTTCTTGCTACTGCCATATAGTGCCAGTTTCTGACTGCTAATTCAAAGAATATATTGGGGTTATAAATACCCTCATTTCTTGCTACTGGTATATAGTGCCATTGTCTGACTGGGAATTCAAAGAATATATTGGGGTTATAAATACCCTCATTTCTTGCTACTGCCATATAGTGCCAGTTTCTGACTGGTAATTCAAAGAATATATTGGGGTTACGTGCACCCACAATTTTTGCTACTGGTATATAGTGCCATTGTCTGACTGGGAATTCAAAGAATATATTGGGGTTACAAATACCCTCATTTCTTGCTACTGCCATATAGTGCCAGTTTCTGACTGGGAATTCAAAGAATATATTGGGGTTACAAATACCCTCATTTCTTGCTACTGGTATATAGTGCCATTGTCTGACTGGGAATTCAAAGAATATATTGGGGTTATAAATACCCTCATTTCTTGCTACTGCCATATAGTGCCAGTTTCTGACTGCTAATTCAAAGAATATATTGGGGTTATAAATACCCTCATTTCTTGCTACTGCCATATAGTGCCATTGTCTGACTGGTAATTCAAAGAATATATCGGGGTTATAAATACCCTCATTTCTTGCTACTGGTATATAGTGCCATTGTCTGACTGGGAATTCAAAGAATATATTGGGGTTACAAATACCCTCATTTCTTGCTACTGGTATATAGTGCCATTGTCTGACTGGGAATTCAAAGAATATATTGGGGTTACAAATACCCTCATTTCTTGCTACTGGTATATAGTGCCATTGTCTGACTGGGAATTCAAAGAATATATTGGGGTTACAAATACCCTCATTTCTTGCTACTGGTATATAGTGCCATTGTCTGACTGGGAATTCAAAGAATATATTGGGGTTATAAATACCCTCATTTCTTGCTACTGCCATATAGTGCCAGTTTCTGACTGGTAATTCAAAGAATATATTGGGGTTATAAATACCCTCATTTCTTGCTACTGCCATATAGTGCCATTGTCTGACTGGTAATTCAAAGAATATATCGGGGTTATAAATACCCTAATTTCTTGCTACTGGTATATAGTGCCATTGTCTGACTGGGAATTCAAAGAATATATTGGGGTTATAAATACCCTCATTTCTTGCTACTGGTATATAGTGCCATTGTCTGACTGGGAATTCAAAGAATATATTGGGGTTACAAATACCCTCATTTCTTGCTACTGCCATATAGTGCCAGTTTCTGACTGGTAATTCAAAGAATATATTGGGGTTACGTGCACCCACAATTTTTGCTACTGGTATATAGTGCCATTGTCTGACTGGGAATTCAAAGAATATATTGGGGTTACAAATACCCTCATTTCTTGCTACTGGTATATAGTGCCATTGTCTGACTAGGAATTCAAAGAATATATTGGGGTTACAAATACCCTCATTTCTTGCTACTGCCATATAGTGCCAGTTTCTGACTGGTAATTCAAAGAATATATTGGGGTTATAAATACCCTCATTTCTTGCTACTGGTATATAGTGCCATTGTCTGACTGGGAATTCAAAGAATATATTGGGGTTACATATACCCTCATTTCTTGCTACTGGTATATAGTGCCATTGTCTGACTGGGAATTCAAAGAATATATTGGGGTTACAAATACCCTCATTTCTTGCTACTGCCATATAGTGCCAGTTTCTGACTGGTAATTCAAAGAATATATTGGGGTTACGTGCACCCACAATTTTTGCTACTGGTATATAGTGCCATTGTCTGACTGGGAATTCAAAGAATATATTGGGGTTACAAATACCCTCATTTCTTGCTACTGCCATATAGTGCCAGTTTCTGACTGGGAATTCAAAGAATATATTGGGGTTACAAATACCCTCATTTCTTGCTACTGGTATATAGTGCCATTGTCTGACTGGGAATTCAAAGAATATATTGGGGTTACAAATACCCTCATTTCTTGCTACTGTCATATAGTGCCAGTTTCTGACTGGTAATTCAAAGAATATATTGGGGTTACGTGCACCCACAATTTTTGCTACTGGTATATAGTGCCATTGTCTGACTGGGAATTCAAAGAATATATTGGGGTTACAAATACCCTCATTTCTTGCTACTGGTATATAGTGCCATTGTCTGACTGGGAATTCAAAGAATATATTGGGGTTACAAATACCCTCATTTCTTGCTACTGCCATATAGTGCCAGTTTCTGACTGGTAATTCAAAGAATATATTGGGGTTACGTGCACCCACAATTTTTGCTACTGGTATATAGTGCCATTGTCTGACTGGGAATTCAAAGAATATATTGGGGTTACAAATACCCTCATTTCTTGCTACTGCCATATAGTGCCAGTTTCTGACTGGTAATTCAAAGAATATATTGGGGTTACAAATACCCTCATTTCTTGCTACTGGTATATAGTGCCATTGTCTGACTGGGAATTCAAAGAATATATTGGGGTTACAAATACCCTCATTTCTTGCTACTGCCATATAGTGCCAGTTTCTGACTGGTAATTCAAAGAATATATTGGGGTTACGTGCACCCACAATTTTTGCTACTGGTATATAGTGCCATTGTCTGACTGGGAATTCAAAGAATATATTGGGGTTACAAATACCCTCATTTCTTGCTACTGGTATATAGTGCCATTGTCTGACTGGGAATTCAAAGAATATATTGGGGCTACGTGCACCCACAATTTTTGCTACTGGTATATAGTGCCAATTTCTAACTGGGAATTCAAAGAATATATTGGGGTTACAAATACCCTCATTTCTTGCTACTGCCATATAGTGCCAGTTTCTGACTGGTAATTCAAAGAATATATTGGGGTTACAAATACCCTCATTTCTTGCTACTGGTATATAGTGCCATTGTCTGACTGGGAATTCAAAGAATATATTGGGGTTACAAATACCCTCATTTCTTGCTACTGCCATATAGTGCCAGTTTCTGACTGGTAATTCAAAGAATATATTGGGGTTACGTGCACCCACAATTTTTGCTACTGGTATATAGTGCCATTGTCTGACTGGGAATTCAAAGAATATATTGGGGTTACAAATACCCTCATTTCTTGCTACTGGTATATAGTGCCATTGTCTGACTGGGAATTCAAAGAATATATTGGGGCTACGTGCACCCACAATTTTTGCTACTGGTATATAGTGCCAATTTCTAACTGGGAATTCAAAATGCGCAAGGCTCCCGGAAAGGGACGTGGACGAGGCCGTGGGCGAGGTCGGGGGAATGGTTCTGGGGAGCAAGGTAGCAGTGAAGCCACAGGGCGTCCCGTGCCTACTCCTGTGGGGCAGCAAGCATCGCGCCACTCCACAGTGCCAGGGTTGCTTGCCACATTAACTAAACTGCAGGGTACAAACCTTAGTAGGCCCGAGAACCAGGAACAGGTCTTGCAATGGCTGTCAGAGAACGCTTACAGCACATTGTCCAGCAGCCAGTCAGACTCTGCCTCCTCTCCTCCTATTACCCAACAGTCTTGTCCTCCTTCCTCCCAAAATTCCCAAGCTTCACAGAACAATAACCCCAACTGTCCCTGCTCCCCAGAGCTGTTCTCCGCTCCTTTCATTGTCCCTCAACCTGCCTCTCCACGTCACGATTCCACGAACCTAACAGAGGAGCATCTGTGTCCAGATGCTCAAACACTAGAGTCTCCTCCATCTCCGTTCGATTTGGTGGTGGATGACCAGCAACCCACCCTCATCGACGATGATGTGACGCAGTTGCCGTCAGGGCATCCAGTTGACCGGCGCATTGTGCGGGAGGAGGAGATGAGACAGGAGTTGGAAGAGGAAGTGGTGGATGATGAGGACACTGACCCGACCTGGACAGGGGGATGTCAAGCGGGGAAAGTAGTGTGGATGTTGAGGCAGGTGCAGCACCAAAAAGGGTAGCTAGAGGCAGAGGCAGAGGTCAGCAGCTTAGGCGAAGCCAGGCCACACCCGGAATCTCCCAAGATGTTCCAGTTCGTACCCAGCCCCGAAAAACTCCCACCTCGAGGGCACGTTTCTCGAAGGTGTGGAGTTTTTTCAAGGAATGCGCCGAGGACAGATATAGTGTTGTCTGCACAATTTGCCTCTCGAAATTGATTAGGGGCTCTGAGAAGAGCAACCTATCCACCACTTCAATGCGCCGTCATTTGGAATCCAAGCACTGGAATCAGTGGCAGGCAGCAACGGCAGGACAAAGGCCGCCTGCCGTTCACGCCACTGCCACTGCTGACTGTGCTGGCGATGCACTCCAGAGGACGAGCCAGGACACCACTTCATCTGCCTCCGCCACTTTGTTGACTTCTCCCTCATCCTCCCCTGTTCCTGTCTTATCTCCTTCTCCTGCACCATCAAAGGCACCATCAGGCGCTTCTTTACAACAACCCACCATCTCTCAGACATTGGAGCGGCGGCAGAAATACACTGCTAACCACCCACACACGCAAGCCTTGAACGCCAACATCGCTAAACTGCTGGCCCAGGAGATGTTGGCGTTCCGGCTTGTTGAAACTCCCGCCTTCCTGGACCTGATGGCAACTGCGGCACCTCGCTATGCCGTCCCTAGCCGTCACTACTTCTCCCGGTGTGCCGTCCCCGCCTTGCACCAGCACGTGTCACTCAACATCAGGCGGGCCTTAGTTCCGCGCTTTGCACAAAGGTCCACTTGACCACCGACGTGTGGAAAAGTGCATGTGGACAGGGACGCTACATTTCACTGACGGCACACTGGGTGAATGTAGTTGAGGCTGGGACTGCTTCCCAAACTGGCCCGGTGTACCTCGTCTCCCCGCCTAACATTCCTGGCAGGGACACGAGAAGAACACCCCCCTCCTCCTCCTCCTCTACCGCCTCCTCCTCCGCCACCGCCTCCTCCTCCGCTGTTAGATTGACCCCAGCTACGAGTTGGAAACGTTGCAGCACTGGCGTTGGTAGACGTCAGCAGGCTGTGCTGAAGCTGATCAGCTTGGGGGACAGACAGCACACTGCCTCCGAGGTGAGGGATGCCCTCCTCGATGAGACGGCAATATGGTTTGAGCCGCTGCACCTGGGCCCAGGCATGGTCGTTTGTGATAACGGCCGGAACCTGGTAGCAGCTCTGGAGCTTGCCGGACTCCAACATGTTCCATGCCTGGCCCACGTCTTCAACCTAGTGGTGCAACGTTTCCTAAAGAGCTACCCCAATGTTCCAGAGCTACTGGTGAAAGTGCGGCGCATGTGCGCCCACTTTCGCAAGTCGACAGTAGCCGCTGCTAGCTTAAAATCTCTCCAGCAACGCCTGCATGTGCCACAACACCGGCTTTTGTGCGACGTCCCCACACGCTGGAACTCAACGTTTCAGATGTTGAATAGAGTGGTTGAGCAGCAGAGACCTTTGATGGAATACCAGCTACAAAACCCTAGGGTGCCACAAAGTCAGCTGCCTCAGTTTCACATCCATGAGTGGCCATGGATGAGAGACCTTTGTGACATCCTACGGGTCTTTGAGGAGTCCACAAGGAGGGTGAGCTCTGAGGATGCGATGGTGAGCCTTACAATCCCGCTCTTGTGTGTTCTGAGAGAATCCCTGATTGACATCAGGGATAACTCAGATCACACAGAGGAGTTAGGGATAGCATCCGATCCGTCACAGCTGGAGAGTAGGTCCACACATCTGTCCGCTTCACTGCGTTTAATGGAGGAGGAGGAGGAGGAAGAAGAGTTGTCCGATGATGTGATGGTGATACAGGAGGCTTCCGGGCAACTTTGAATCGTCCCATTGTTGCAGCGCGGATGGGTAGACATGGAGGATGAGGAGGAAATGGAGATTGAACTTTCCGGTGGGGCCAGAGGAGTCATGCCAACTAACACTGTGGCAGACATGGCTGAGTTCATGTTGGGGTGCTTTACAACCGACAAGCGTATTGTCAAAATCATGGAGGACAACCAGTACTGGATCTTTGCTATCCTTGACCCCCGGTATAAAAACAACATCTCGTCTTTTATTCCGGTAGAGGGGAGGGCCAATCGCATCAATGCTTGCCACAGGCAATTGGTGCAGAATATGATGGAGATGTTTCCAGCATGTGACGTTGGCGGCAGGGAGGGCAGTTCCTCCAGTAGGCAACCAAGTTCTCACCGGTCCACACAAACGAGGGGCACACTGTCTAAGGTCTGGGACACCTTGATGGCACCCCCTCGCCAAAGTGCCGCCACAGAGGGTCCTAGTGTCACCAGGCGTGAGAAGTATAGGCGCATGTTGCGGGAATACCTTTCCGACCACAGCCCTGTCCTCTCCGACCCCTCTGCGCCCTACACGTATTGGGTGTCGAAGTTGGACCTGTGGCTTGAACTTGCCCTATATGCCTTGGAGGTGCTGTCCTGTCCTGCCGCCAGCGTCCTATCTGAGAGGGTGTTCAGTGCAGCCGGTGGCATCATCACTGACAAGCGCACCCGTCTGTCAGCTGAGAGTGCCGACCGGCTCACTTTGATAAAAATGAACCACCACTGGATAGAACCTTCATTTTTGTGCCCACCTGTGTAAAGCACCCCAACATGAAACTCCATGTCTGTACTCAACCTCTCCAATTCCTCCGCATCCTCATACTCATCCACCATAAGCGTTGCACAATTCTGCTAATACTAGGCTCCCTCCACCCTGATTTCCCCCAACCCTGCTGGTTAGAGGCTCCCTCCACCCTGATTTCCACCAACTCTGCTGGTTAGAGGCTCCCTCCACCCTGCTTTCCCACAACTCTGCTGGTTAGAGGCTCCCTCCACCCTGCTTTCCCACAACTCTGCTGGTTAGAGGCTCCCTCCACCCTGCTTTCCCACAACTCTGCTGGTTAGAGGCTCCCTCCACCCTGCTTTCCCACAACTCTGCTGGTTAGAGGCTCCATCCACCCTGATTTCCACCAACTCTGCTGGTTAGAGGCTCCCTCCACCCTGCTTTCCCACAACTCTGCTGGTTAGAGGCTCCCTCCACCCTGATTTCCACCAACTCTGCTGGTTAGAGGCTCCCTCCACCCTGCTTTCCCACAACTCTGCTGGTTAGAGGCTCCCTCCACCCTGATTTCCACCAACTCTGCTGGTTAGAGGCTCCCTCCACCATGAATTGGTCCAAACTGGGCTGTTTAGAGGCTCCCTCCACCATGAATTGGTCCAAACTGGGGTTTTTAGAGGCTCCCTCCACCATGAATTGGTCCAAACTGGGCTGTTTAGAGGCTCCCTCCACCATGAATTGGTCCAAACTGGGGGTTTTAGAGGCTCCCTCCACTATGAATTGGTCCAAACTGGGCTGGTTAGAGGCTCCCTCCACCATGAATTTGCCCAAACTGGGCTGTTTAGAGGCTCCCTCCACCATGAATTTGCCCAAACTGGGCTGTTTAGAGGCTCCCTCCACCATGAATTGGTCCAAACTGGGGTTTTTAGAGGCTCCCTCCACCATGAATTGGTCCAAACTGGGGTTTTTAGAGGCTCCCTCCACCATGAATTGGTCCAAACTGGGCTGGTTAGAGGCTCCCTCCACCATGATTTTGCCCAAACTGGGCTGGTTAGAGGCTCCCTCCACCATGAATTTGCCCAAACTGGGCTGTTTAGAGGCTCCCTCCACCATGAATTGGTCCAAACTGGGGTTTTTAGAGGCTCCCTCCACCATGAATTGGTCCAAACTGGGCTGTTTAGAGGCTCCCTTCACCATGAATTGGTCCAAACTGGGGTTTTTAGAGGCTCCCTCCACCATGAATTGGTCCAAACTGGGCTGGTTAGAGGCTCCCTCCACCATGAATTAGCCCAAACTGGGCTGGTTAGAGGCTCCCTCCACCATGAATTTGCCCAAACTGGGCTGTTTAGAGGCTCCCTCCACCATGAATTGGTCCAAACTGGGGGTTTTAGAGGCTCCCTCCACCATGAATTGGTCCAAACTGGGCTGGTTAGAGGCTCCCTCCACCATGAATTTGCCCAAACTGGGCTGTTTAGAGGCTCCCTCCACCATGAATTGGTCCAAACTGGGATTTTTAGAGGCTCCCTCCACCATGAATTGGTCCCAACTGGGGGTTTTTAGAGGCTCCCTCCACCATGAATTTGCCCAAACTGGGCTGTTTAGAGGCTCCCTCCATCATGAATTGGTCCAAACTGGGGTTTTTAGAGGCTCCCTCCACCATGAATTGGTCCAAACTGGGGTTTTTAGAGGCTCCCTCCACCATGAATTGGTCCAAACTGGGGTTTTTAGAGGCTCCCTCCACCATGAATTTGCCCAAACTCTGCTGGTTAGAGGCTCAATCCACCCTGATTTTCAAAACAAATGTTGGTGCCAACCTCAACTTACTACAAGGGCCAAATTCACTGCTGGTGACAAGCTCTCCTCACTGCAAGTGCCAAATACACATGTTTCAAGGTGTTTTCCTACTGTCAGAGAGGTGGTATTGAGTGTGTAAAGTGTGTAGTTGTTAGGCTGTGATGTTGGGGTAATAGAGGGTCTTTGGTGTGTTAGATGCCCCCAGACATGCTTCCCCTGCTGTCCCAGTGTCATTCCAGAGGTGTTGGCATCATTTCCTGGGGTGTCATAGTGGACTTGGTGACCCTCCAGACACGGATTTGGGTTTCCCCCTTAACGAGTATCTGTTCCCCATAGACTATAATGGGGTTCGAAACCCGTTCGAACACACGAACATTGAGCGGCTGTTCGAATCGAATTTCGAACCTCGAACATTTTAGTGTTCGCTCATCTCTACTGCTAACTACTAATACTTCTATGAAACTTGAAGGACAGAGTAACTGTATCCATGCTTCACATTGCAAAGAAGTCTCTACACACAGCGAAGAAGATTCTCCTGATGTTACTGTTACAGATGGTCCTGGCAATAAGCCCACATAGAACATTTGACAATAAGTGGGACAATAAGTTTTTTTCTTTAAACATCATATGATCTTGAATGAAGATCTGAATGTGTCAGATTGTAGGATATGTACTCATAGCCCCATATTAGCATCAGTCATGTTACATATAGCTGTTTTCATAACACAACAGGAAATGTTTGAAGTAATGATACATAGTATAAGCAAGTGAATGTCAGTAAAGTTGCAGTAATAAGCTTATGTTTATTTTGTTTGAGAAATACAAAGCAGACTGAAAATAACAGGCCAGAACTATGATTGAGATTAATTTGGAATACAGGAATATATGAGGGGAATTTGGAAAGGTCCAGCAGTAGACGTTATGTCACTGAAGTACCTAAATATGAATTCCTGTATCCAATTATCTCAAAATGGGGGAATTGTTAGGATCACATCCTCCATCTTGTATTTTTGTCAGCCATCTTGTAACCTTTTTCTTATATAAGCTTCATAAGGATGTCAGTTTAGAGTCTAAGAGACCCCTTTAGGGGATAAGGCGTGTGGAATGTTGATGGTTGGGTTATAACTCCTTATCTGTTTGTGGTGATCCTTAGCCACAAACCGGACTGGGCAGACAGCATGTGATCATTATCTCTCTTGCTGTGATATATACATCTAGAATTAGTGTAAGATGTTGGTTTACACATAAATATTGTAAATTCTTCTGTATGTCATGAGAAAGGTCATCCCAGGTTGGAGTATAATAATGAGATGCAGACCTTATCCAATAGTCATGTGCCACAGCTTATGTTATAACCAATCATGTCAAAGTCCAACCTGCTTTTGTCTGTATAAATGCTAACTTTCTGTAACAATAAATCAGAATCCATTTTGATACACTACCATCTGTGTCTTTGTGGTTCTCCAGGCTAAGGATGGCTGTAGCCGATCTTGGCCTGTTATTTAAATTGAAACAACAACAACATAAGCTCTGGGGCTATTATGACCCCAACACCGCCGATGGCATTTTTTGATTTTCGTTTTTGACTCCCCTCCTTCTAAACCCCATAGCTTTTTTATTTCTCCGCTCCCAGAGCCATATGAGGTCTTAATTTTTGCGGGACAAATTTTTCTTCATGATGCTACCATTAATTATTCTATATAATGTACTGGGAAGCAGGAAAAAAATTCAGAATGGGGTGGATTTGAAGAAAAAATGCATTTCTGCGACTTTCTTACGGGCTTTGGTTTTATGGCTTTCACTGTGCAGCCAAAATGACATGTCCCCTATATTCTGTGTTTCGGTACGGTTCCAGGGATACCAAATTTATATGGTTTTATTTACATTTTGACCCCTAAAAAAAAATTCCAAAACTGTGTTAAAAATTTTTTTTTCTAAAAGTCGCCATATTCCGACGGCCATAACTTTTTTATACGTAAGTGTACGGGGATGCATAGGGCGTCTTTTTTTGCGGGGTTGGGTGTACTTTTTAGTTCTTCCATTTTCAGAAAATGTTATTGCTTTGATCACTTTTTATTGAAATTTTTATCAGAATTAAAACAGTGAAAAAACGGCGGTTTGGCACTTTCGACTATTTTTCCCGCTATGGCGTTTACCGAACAGGAAAAATATTTTTATAGATTTGTAGAGCGGGCGATTTCGGACGCGGTGATACCTAACATGTATATGTTTCACAGTTTATCTACTTTTATATGTGTTCTAGGGAAAGGGGGGTGATTTGAACTTTTAATTCTTTTTATATTTTTTTATATTTTTTTTAACTTTTTTTTTTAATTTTTTTTTTGCATTTATTAGACCCCCTAGGGGTGTTGAACCCCAGGGGTCTGATCACTAATGCAATGCATTGCAAAAAAGCATCCTTTCTTTTGCAGGCTGCATATACCAGCCTGCAAAAGAGAGGATTTGCAGACAAGCCTGGGAGCCTGTACAAGGCTCCCGGCTGTCATGGCAACGGGACGTCAGCCCTGGAGCATGCTCCAGGAGCCGGCTATCCCGCCTTTGACCGCGGCGCCGGAGGGGTTAATGCCTCCGATCGGTCCGGGGACCGATCGGAGGCATTAGAGCCGGTTGTCTACTGCTTAAAGCAGTAGACACCCGGCGGCTATGGCGGCCGCCCGGCTCCCGGGCAGTCGCCATAGTTACAGACCCGACATGCACCGTACTATTATGGCGCATGTCGGGAAGGGGTTAAATGACCCAATTTGTAAAAGTAGACCCCTTCAGGTATTCTTTGAGGGGTATAGTGAGCATTTTGATCAAACAAATATTATTTTGCAAGAATTATTACAAATGATGAAAAAAATTAAATTTTCATTTTCTTCAAATATATATCATTTTAAAGCCAGTTTTTTTTGCACACAACACATCAAAAAGAAGAAACACACCCCAAAATATATCACCCCACTTCTCCCGTGTTAAAAAATGTACACTTTGTGGCCTTAGTCCTATGTACGGACATACAGTAGGGCCCAAGAGGTAGGGAGGGCCAAATGGATTTCAAAACACAAAATTTTGCTTGCAGATATTTTAGGCCCATTGCACATTTCAACAAGATTTGAGATACCAAAGCAATTGAAAACCCCCATAAATGACCCCATTTTATAAACTAGACCCCTTAAGGTATTCATTAAGGGGTATAGTGAGTACTTTGGCCCCATAAATTTTGAGAAAATTTGCATCAAACAAAAAAATTTCATATTTATTTACACAAAAGTGTCATTTTATAGGCAGGTTTTTTTGCACATATCACATGAAAATGCAGAAAAACACCCCAAAATAGATGACCCCATTTCTCCCATGTTAAAAAATGCACACTTCGTGGCCTTAATCCTATGTACGGACGCACGGTAGGGCCCAAAAAGAAGGGAGCACCAACTGGATTTTAAGACACAAATTTTGCTTCTAAATGTTTCAGGCCCATTGCGCATTCAAACAAGATTTGAGTTACCAAAACAATTGAAAACCCCAATAAATGACACCATTTTATAAACTAGACCCCTTGAGGTATTCATTGAGGGGTATAGTGAGTATTTTGACCCCATAGATTTTAAAAGAATTTGTGTCAAACAAAAAATTCTCATATTTTTTACACAAAAGAGTCATTTTAAAGGCAGTTTTTTTACACAACAACGCATGAAAATGAAGAAAAACACCCCAAAATAGATGGCCCCATTTCTCCCGTGTTCAAAAATGTACACTTTGTGGCCTTAATCCTATGTATGGACGCACAGTAGGCCCCAAAAAGATGGGAGCACCAACTGGATTTCAAGACACAAATTTTGCTTGCAGATATTTTAGGCCCATTGCACATTCAAACAAGATTTGAGTTACCAAAACAATTGAAACCCCCCATAAATGACCCCATTTGATAAACTAGACCCCTTAAGGTATTCATTGAGGTGTATAGTGAGTATTTTGACCCTATAGCCGTTTCACAGATTTTACTAACTTAGGGATGTGTAGGTTAAAATTTACTAAAATGTCCCTTTTAACCCCTTGTGAAAATAAAAACTTTGGGGATAAAGAAAAAAAGGCCCCCATAGTTTGTTACACAATTTCTCCTGAACACGGAAATACCCTATATGTGGCCATAATCTGCTGTATGGGAACATGGCGGGGCTCAAAATGCAAAGAGCGCTATTTGGCTTTTGGAGAGCAGATTTTGCTGGAATAGTTTTGAGGTGCCATGTCGCATTTGCTGAGCCCCTAAAGTATCAATACAATGGAAACCCCTCAAAAGTGACCCCATTTTAAAAACTACACCCTTCAAAGAATGTATCAAGGCATATTATCACTTTGAGCCTAAAAATTCTTCCCAAAAATTAATGTACAAAATGAAAATTGAAATTTTTAAAGAAATCTGCCATTTCGGTGCCCAATACATTGCACCCACTTTGTGTTGTCAGAGACCTGCACTCCTAAAACTATTAAGTGGGCCATCCCCAGGGGCAAAAAATTATATATGTGGGTGTAAACTGCTGCTTGGGCACACAGCAGGGCTCAGAAGGGAAGGAGCACTGCACTTTTTAGATTTTGGGGTACAGAGTTAGAGGGACCCTCTGGGCACCATGACATTTTTTCAGGGCCCTGGAGGTGACAGTAAACTGGAATTCTCCAAGAGGTGACCCCATTTTGTAGGGGCAATTTTAGGGTCTTCGCAAATGTGACATGGTGTCCAAAAACGAAGAATCTAAATCTGCACTCCAAAAGCACATATCACTCCTTCACATCTGTGCCCTGCTGGGTACCCAAATAGCAGTGTATGCCCACATGTATGACACTGGTGTACCCCAGATAACGTACTTAATGCCATATGTGGGTAGAAATGGCTATTTGGGTACAGCCGGGCACAGAAGGGAAGGAGCGCCATTTTGGTTTTTGGAGCACAGTTTGGTTTTTGGAAGTCATGCCACTTTTGTAAAGCCCCTGAATTGCCAATAAAGTGGAATCCGCAAACATGTCACTGCATTTTGGACACTAGCCCACTGATGGGATTTATCAAGTGGCGTAGCGAGCGTTTTAACCCTTGAGTGTTGCATTTATTTAGTTTCCAGAAATGAAATCGCAACTGATAATGAGAAGTTAAAAATGAAAATTTTCCAGAGATTCGCCATTTCAGTGCGCAACATGTTGTGGCCAACTTATGTCAGCAGAGATACACACTCCAAAAACTGTTAAGTGGGTATCCCGGGCACAACAGCTTTTAGAGCGTTCATCTCTGATACAAGTCGGGCACAATATATTACGCACTGAAATCACGTATTCCTGGAAAAATGGTAATTTTCACCTTTCACAATCAGCTTCGTATTCATTTATGGATAATAAGTTATAGCAACGCTTGGGAGTTAAAAATGCTCTTTGTACCCCTGGATAAATCCTTCAGGGGTGTAGTTTCCAAAATAACGTCACATATCAGGGGATTCCACTTTACTGGCGCTTCAGCTCTGCAAAAGTGTCATGGCATCCAAAAACCAAACTGTCTGCGCTCCAAAAACCCAATAACCCTTCTTCCCTTCTGTGTCCGGCTGTGCCCTAATATCAGTTTATTCCCACATATGACATTCCGTCCATTATCCCGGGTACACCAGTGTCATACATGTGTCATACATGTGGCATAAACTGCAGTTTGGGCGCTCAGCAGGGCGCAGAAGGGAAGGAGCGCGATGCGGCTTTTGGAGTACAGATTCAGATGTTTGGTATCTGGACGCCATGTCATGTTTGTAGAGCTTGTAAGGTACCAGAAAAGTGGATTCCCCAAAGGAGTGACCCCATTTTGAAAACTGCACCCCTCAAAGAATTTATCATGGGGTGTAGTGAGTATTAGTATCCCAGACGTGACTGCACAGTGGATGGCAAAGAGGGAATATATAAGCTGGGCGGAGGACATTGCAGACACCAAATTCCCTACTATGTTCCAGTAGCTCCTATGACTGGGGGAGTTGCTCTGGGGGTCACTTTGGGGGTCACTTCTGGTGTCTTTTCGCTCATAAGCTGTAAATCTGGGGTGTCCCCTGATATCCTCTCGCACCGCTTATATATTCCCTTCCTGACGCAGCCAACCGTGTTCTAATAATTTGGCGATTTTGTTTTTTTTTGCCTTCACATTGCTAGATACTATATTTTCTTTATTTTTCTGGTGACATGGCCATATAAGGGCTTGTTGTTTGCGGGATGAGATGCATTTTGTAATGACACCATTTTTGGGTACTTACAACTTATTGAATACATTTTATTAACCCTTTTTTGCTGGATTTAAAAAAGAAAAAAATCAATTCTGGTATTGAGTTTTACCTTTTAAATTTTGTGCCATGCAGCGTACAGTATAAGTAACATATCTTTATTCTGCGGGTCGGTACGGTTACAGCGATTTATATTATTTTTTTATGCGATACTAATTCTGTAGAATAAAAACACATTTGGGGACATAAATCAGTGATTTTTGCATTGCCATCTTCTGAGAGGCGTAACATTTTTATTTTTTGGTTGACAGTATTGGTTGGGGGCTTATTTTTTGTGTGACAACTTGAGCTTTTTATTGGTACTATTGTGGGGTGGATATGACTTTTTGATCACTTTTTATAGCATATTTTGTAAGGCAAGATGCGAAAAATCACTACTTTCTGCGTTTTTTTTCTCTTTTTTTTTTCCGACGTGCACCGTGTACATTAAATATTGTTTCAGTTTTATTGTACAGATTGTTACGGACGCAACGATACCAAACATGCATTGTTTTTATTAATTTTTAGGTTTTTTTTATATAATTCATTTTCTATTAAAAAAAAAGGATTTTTGGGGCTTTATAACTTTATTCATTTTTATTATAAACTTTATTGATTTTTCACTTTTTTTCTCTTTCTTTTTCATGTGTCCCTTTAGGACACTTGGATTAGTGATGCTTTGATAAAAGCATCACTAATTCTCTATTAGACGCTGCAGGACACAGCAGTCAGTGTCTTGCAGCGTCTAGAGGAAGTCAGTCGCAGGGGCTTCCTGCGGCTGACTTCCTCTTAACTTGGGCAGGATCAAGCAGGTATCGGGGGTCTTTAGCAGTCTGGGGTCACTGGCCAGACCCCAGACTGCATGTTGGAGACACTGGCACCCCCCCCCGATCTCGCCGCGGGGGGTGCCTATACCGCCGGCACCATCACGGAACCGCTTCAGTTCCGTGATCATGTTTGATCACGGAACTGAAGGGGTTAAAAAAACCCGATCGGAGACCCCTCCGATGGGGGGTAATGCAGCAGGGTCTTAGCTGTAAGATACAGCTAAGATCCGCTCCATTTACGTCGGCACTGACAGGGAATCCTTCCCTGACTACCCGACATAATTTTACTATAGGGCAGTCAGAAAGGACCTGTCAGTGCCGACGTAATTTTACTATGGGCCGGTCGTTAAGGGGTTAAAGGAACGAGAAGACCAGAAAAAGGTACCCTGTAAGAAATTCAGGGCAACAGGGACATTCATAAGTTTCCCATGGATCTTTGCTTCTACTACTTATTCATCTATAAATGAAATAGACAGAGGTTTCCGGCACTTACAGACCTAAAACATAATAGTTCACCAACCTTTCATACAACTTAATTTCATCTAGTAGAGCCAGTGACTAGCTAGTGGGGTGGGGGAGCTGAGGGGGCAGCTGCCCGGCCTACCGACTCTGTGAGGCCCACATTGGGCCCGCCATTGATACATTCTTTACTTTTAGCTAGTGAATCCCCGCTGACCAGCTGTATGAAGGGGCCATGGCGATTGTTTATATCACACACTGTCTGTTTTATAGTGACTGTGTGATGTAATTACAGTTTTGTCACATAGATACGTATAGGACGAGGCTGGAGTTACATTACATGGCTGCTATAAAATAAATGATACTATGTAAACAGAGAAGGGGGTCACAACACTTATATAAACAGAGAAGGAGCCACGACGTTTACATATGTACCACAGTTTATTCAAACAGCTGATCAGTGGGGGTCCCGGGTTTTGGAACCCCACTGATTTTTTTATTTTTTTTTATTGCTGACCAGTAAAATGAGTGTACGGAGGAGTGGCTAGTCTCTTCACAATGTGAATAGATAAGAGAGGGGATGGTTTACTCAAGCAAGTTAGCAAACAATTATCTTTGTTCACTGGACTGAACATCTTACAGCTTAGAAAACTTTACTATACACTTGTATTTACTTCAGGCTGCCTGCGTTACTGCTGATGGGATGTTTGTCAGACAGCTTTCCTGACTGTATTCATACGGGATCTTTTTAGCTGCATCATTCCTGCATGTATTTGCCCTATATTTGCAGTTCATTATTCCAGGCTTCACTTAGGCTTTTCTGAGCTATGTGTTTGCTATTGTACAATAACTTCTGGCAGTATTATAATCAAACCAGCAATAGTGATACTGGATAGGAGAGGGGTCAGACTACACCTATTTGTCCACGGCCTCAGAGAAAAATGTAAAATGTGCTACAGCCATAATGCTGATAAAAGCAGTAGAAAAAGTGTGAGATCATCATGTATGATGGCTTATACAGTTAGTCATAGAATAGACCGCCTAGCAAGAACCTGCAGATATTTCAACTTTTCATCAGTTACCATTTAAGGTTGTTGTACTTTGTTGATCCGTTTTTGATTGTACTCAGGTTTAGTTTTACCATGGAAATCAAACCCTTAAACAATGGTGATTTTATTATACACACACACCCTGTATATCTTTACATTGACTACAAAAAGGTAACATCTTGGTGAAAATGTATCCCATGAGGTTACATTATTCATTCAGCATGTATTGTATATTAAACAGCCTTATAAAATCCAGTGCTACTATTCAATCAGACGCAGAAGAATGCATGCATTTTAGTTAGCATTTCATGTCATTAAATTAAAAGGTTATCTACAAGTTACTAAACTAAGTTTTACATAAGAATTTTAGTTCATAAAACACAAACTTTGAAATTTGTGTTCAAATTCAAATGAGATATTTAAAATCTATGGAACAATAATATTTAATATATGCAGTTTTATCTGTTCAGTCAGAGCCTTGTCATTTAGAAACATATTTTCCCCAAATTAAGTAGGATATGTTTCTGCAAGGTCACAATTTTTGCAGTTGAAAACTATTCTAATCTTGGTGGACACATCAAGTATTCAGCACCCTGCTGCAAACCTGTATAAATACAATGTAATTAATCTGTTCTGGCTTTGGAGTTCCATCGTTCACAAGTACAGAGAAAAAAAACAGATAAATAATAATTATTGAACTGACAGTATACATCATTATGGTAGAAGGATATTGTCGTCCTTATACAGAACTGTAATACCGTACAATGAAGCACTGAATACACTTTAGCACTATGCGAGAATTTCAAGACTTGAATGTGGATCCTTATGGTTACAATCAGTTTTGCCCTGACTAGACTCAGGCTAGGTTCACAACTGTCTTTGGGTTTCAGTTCGGGGGTCTGCTTGGGGACCCCACGAACGGAAACAATCGCATAAAAAAGCGGTTATCTTAGGAGAACCGCAGACCCTTAGGCCGAGTTCACATGGAGTATTCTGGCTCGTGATTTGGTACGTAGACGCCGCGGGATCTTTTGCAGACCGTATACACTCATTGTTTTCAATGGGAGCCGGTACCGTATACGCGGCGTTATTTTGCGACGGCCGCAAAATAGCGCCGCGTATACGGTACCGGCTCCCATTAAAAACAATGGGAGCATATACGGCCCGCAAAAGATCCCGCGGCGTCTACGTACCAAATCACGAGCCAGAATACTCCGTGTGAACCCGGCCTTACACTGTAATGGGGTCCGTGTGGTTTCCGCCCGAAAAGGGCTTCCTGCACTTTTTTCTTTGCATCTTTCATGCAGAGAGGGGGACGGAGTCCCCAAATGTTGTGCAAGCGATGATGTGAACTCATCTTAAGGCACAAAGTATTTTACTCTTAAGCCCTCAAGGAGGTGCAATAAGATCCCCTAGAGAGCAGCAACCAAAACAGTCATTAGTAGACAGCAGCAATGACAGGTGAAGAGAAAGCCCAGACATGGAAAAGGTATAGGGACACAGCAGCAGGACTGGAAGTGGACAAAGGAGCAGGAGAGGAACAGGGTTTATTATAGAGCCAGGTATTACCAACAAAAAAAAAAGGCTGCAGTGGAGCCAGGCTACTATTTATAATTTGCAGCAGGTTAGGCACCAGCATTTCTATTTGCTAACCCACTGTGAACGTGCAAAGTGCGGCTCCAGACAACTGATACAATAAACATAATTCAGTGAAAGAAGTTTCTGAAAATAAATATTATTGTTCATATAATGAAAAGTTATACAGTTTTTCAGTTATATTTTCTGTATCAATTCTTCACAACTTTCTCTGCTTGCTGTCATCCTTTGTTTACTTCCAGTGAATAAAAGTAAGTCCATGATCATGTAAGGGGGTGTTCCAGTAACTAGGAAAGGTAGGAGCCCGTGGTGAACTTTTCACATGCCCCAACCCCCCCCCCCCCACGAGGCGTACATGGGCATGCAGGCTGTATGTGAACAAGAGGGTGACGTGGGGTGCAGGGTGTGTCTAAGCAAGAAGGGAAACGGGGGTACAAGCAAGAGGGGGAATGAGGGTGCAAGGTGTGTGCAAGCAAGAGGGTGATGTGGAGGAGGAAACCCCTCATTCCACCACACTCTTGCTCACACACAGCCTGCACCCACAAGTCACCCTCTTTGCTCACACATAGCCTGCACGCCCATGTACCCCTCTTATATAGGGCGGAATGGGGGATGTAGACTGTGAGCAAGAGGGGTACATGGGTGTGGAAGCTGTGTGTGAGAAAGGAAGGAATGGGGGTGCAGACTCTCTCACACACAGCCTGCACACTCATGTACCCTTCTTCCTCACAGATAGCCTACAACCCATTCCCCTTTATTGTACTCAATCCTGTTAGCTCTGCCCACACAATACTTTGATTCTATCTTAGTTGGTTAAAGGACCTTTGATGACATAATGTCACAGGTAATGTAACCTACTAGTATAGATGCCGGCACAGGTCTTGGGGACAGTAGGCAGGAAATAGAAGTTTCTCCTGCCTGCTGTCATTATGCAAGTGCTGGGAGGTAGGGGCTCGGACAGCAGGCACACGGGAAAACCAATTTTTTTTTTTAGTAGACACAGTCAGACATATAGGACTTTGTGTCCATCCAAAAAAAACTATTTCCCTGCGGAGAGGCTGCATACAGACACTGGTGGTTTGCTTTAAAGGAACTGATAAAGAAAGTACATTGGAAAATAGTATAACTTCACATTATATAAAACAGTGAGATTTACCGTATATACTGTATAAGCTGACTTTTTCAGCACAATTTTTATACTCGAGTCAGGGTCCACGGAGCACAGAGACCTGCAAGGACCTGCATAAGTTAAACAAAGGGGAAGGTCCTTTAGTGTACTGCTCTGTGATTGGCTTGTCATGTAGGTGACGTGACTGTGATGTCATCAAAGGTCCTGTAGCCACTAGAATGTAACATCTGCAGATAAGTCAGTGGCCATTATATGCAGGATTCATTGTGTCTTATAGAAGAAGTCTGCCGTATCGAGGAGAGGAAGCTACAGTAAAGTGAAAGTAAAACACACAGGTACATGCTGAGGTTACTATTCCTAGTAATGTCAGGCATTTGGGGTTATTAACTTTGTTTCAGTAACTCCATGTGCCTCACATTAATAGCAGTTAACCCCATCATATCCCTCATATTAACCCCAGTGTGTGGGTACTAATAAAGGACCTTAAATATGAAGATACCTCATTATTACCTCCATATGTCCCACATATCAGTAACTCTTATGTGAGGCACACAGGGGGTTAATGTGAGGGACATGATGGGGTTAACTGCTATTACTATGAGGCACATGGAGTTATTAAACTTTAATGCACATGACCAGACATTTTATCTGCAATGGTGGATTTATACTCGAGTCAATAAGTTTTCCCAGTTTTTTGTGGTAAAATCAGGGGCCTCGGCTTATATTTGGGTCAGCTTATACTCGAGTATATATGGTAATTGCTGAAACAGGACAACCCCTTTAATTAATTGTTTCATTTGTCAGATAATATGTACAATGTATTGGAAGTTTTTAAAGCCTGCAAATAAAAGTCAACCAATGATGGGCTTACAGAGAAGCCAAAGTGAATATGCTTATCAACAAATCTATCACATTTCCATATCTTTCCTATTGTGATTGGGAACAATTCTTTATATATATATATATATATATATATATATATATATATATATATATATATATATATATATATATATACATACACACTCACCGGCCACTTTATTAGGTACACCTGTCCAACTGCTCGTTAACACTTAATTTCTAATCAGCCAATCACATGGCGGCAACTCAGTGCATTTAGGCATGTAGACATGGTCAAGACAATCTCCTGCAGTTCAAACCGAGCATCAGTATGGGGAAGAAAGGTGATTTGAGTGCCTTTGAACGTGGCATGGTTGTTGGTGCCAGAAGGGCTGGTCTGAGTATTTCAGAAACTGCTGATCTACTGGGATTTTCATGCACAACCATCTCTAGGGTTTACAGAGAATGGTCCGAAAAAGAAAAAACATCCAGTGAGCGGCAGTTCTGTGGGCGGAAATGCGTTGTTGATGCCAGAGGTCAGAGGAGAATGGCCAGACTGGTTCGAGCTGATAGAAAGGCAACAGTGACTCAAATAGCCACCCGTTACAACCAAGGTAGCCAGAAAAGCATCTCTGAATGCACAGTACGTCGAACTTTGAGGCAGATGGGCTACAGCAGCAGAAGACCACACCGGGTGCCACTCCTTTCAGCTAAGAACAGGAAACTGAGGCTACAATTTGCACAAGCTCATCGAAATTGGACAATTGAAGATTGGAAAAACGTTGCCTGGTCTGATGAGTCTCGATTTCTGCTGCGACATTCGGATGGTAGGGTCAGAATTTGGCGTCAACAACATGAAAGCATGGATCCATCCTGCCTTGTATCAACTGTTCAGGCTGGTGGTGGTGGTGTCATGGTGTGGGGAATATTTTCTTGGCACTCTTTGGGCCCCTTGGTACCAATTGAGCATCGTTGCAACGCCAAAGCCTACCTGAGTATTGTTGCTGACCATGTCCATCCCTTTATGACCACAATGTACCCAACATCTGATGGCTACTTTCAGCAGGATAATGCGCCATGTCATAAAGCTGGAATCATCTCAGACTGGTTTCTTGAACATGACAATGAGTTCACTGTACTTCAATGGCCTCCACAGTCACCAGATCTCAATCCAATAGAGCATCTTTGGGATGTGGTGGAACGGGAGATTTGCATCATGGATGTGCAGCCGACAAATCTGCGGCAACTGTGTGATGCCATCATGTCAATATGGACCAAAATCTCTGAGGAATGCTTCCAGAACCTTGTTGTATCTATGCCACGAAGAATTGAGGCAGTTCTGAAGGCAAAAGGGGGTCCAACCCGTTACTAGCATAGTGTACCTAATAAAGTGGCCGGTGAGTGTATATTATGGTTACTGTTTACTTAATCCCTTCATGTTTTACATAAAGCACCTCAAAAATCATAAGCACACTTTAAATATGTACTATCTAAACTTTTTTGAGCAAATCAATGAAAAAAATGAACTTGAAAAATGTGTTCTGGAACCACGGTAACTGCAAACAATGAAATGTGACAACATTTCATAAACGATATAGTGGAGGTGACGATGTTAATTACATATATTTCTAAGTAGCTCTAAGATTAGCAGTGGGAAGAAAACTGGTGTGTGAAAGAAGCATGAAATGTAATCCATAGCAGCTGTCTAATTTAGCAGCAAGAGAAAAAAAAAAAACTGACTCATTCTTCATAGACATAAAATGACTCCTTGTGATATGAAGTGACCTAGAACCTGCCTTCTGAAGTGAGTCAAAAGAATAAATCCTCTTATTTTACCATTTTTGCACATTTATCTATTATGAAGAGCAGTTCTTTTCCGTGGTGTAACACATTGGGACAACAGGGAAAAATGGCTGGCCAGTAATACATTTTAATGAAATCTCTGATGAGGAAAAGCTTTTCTTTTATTAGTTGAGGATGGACATCTAGGTTTGGAGAGAATTACAAAGAAATGAAGTACTAGTTCATCATCTATACAAAGCCGGTAATTGGTCATTATGTTTTCTACACGGTGTTAGAAGGAGCAAGAAGGGATCGACAAGCAGGTCAGAGAGAAAAGTCTCTAGATTTATTAGAAAAACCATTAGTGGCTAAAGTTAAACAAAGTAACTTTTTATATTATTTATTTATTTTGTGCTGAGTTGTGGTTTCTTCTAAAAAGGTAGCTGCAATTTTGCTTTTTTTTTTTTTTCCCATGCCTTTCCACCCTACTCTGTAAATATACAGCATTGGGAGCCCCTACCCATGCCCCACTGCTCTGATCATATACTACCTCATCTCCGCTGCGCTCTGCTTCCTATGTGATATCACATATAGAAAATACTTGGAAAAGGGGACCACACGGTGGCTCAGTGGTTAGCACTGCAGCCTTGCAGCACTGGAGTCCTGGTGTTCAAATCCCGCCAAGGGCAAAAAACCATTTTGGATGGAGCTTCTGAATACAATCCAGCCTAAGAGTTGGTTCAGATCTGCTTTTTTATTCCGTCCAGAAGGAGTCCGCATGGAGACACCCCCCCCCCCCAAAAAAAAAAGGAATATAAATGCAATTGCAAGTACTGTAAAAGCACACAGACCCTATAGACTATAATGGGGTCCGTGTGCTTGCTGTGCACTGCCCACATAAATGATTTGTGTGGGCAGTGCATGGCAAGCACATGGACCCTATTATAGTCTATGGGGTCGGTGTGCATTTACAGCACAGTGCTTGCAGTTGCATTTGTATTCCGTTGGGGGGGGGGGGGAATCTCCATGTGGACTCCTTCCGGACGGAATTCAAAAGAAGATGTGAACAGGGCATATGAGTCACAGGCCACGTTGGTCACACTTTTGTAACCTGCACATTGGGGGCAGAATATAGTATGAAGAAGACTGCCCCAGCAATGATATTCCTAATAACGGTACCTCCAGTTCATGGAAAAGTTGCTATTTTTTTTGTTAGCTTTTTACTTCAAGTAAACCATTAGTGGTTATACTTTTAGACATGGTCTTCTGAAGACTTACAACAGGAAAGTGCCCCAGGGAATACTACTACCTTCATCTTTCACACAACAGGCTTCCTCTTCTCTACACCAGCCCTGAGAAGTGCTAGAGAGTAGGTCGAGAGAATATAGCCATCGTAAGACCATCCGTGACCAGCTACAATCTTGTCAATCTCCCTGCGTTTCTCTACTGGGTTGTTTAGGAATTTATGGTTAATGTTCCAAGTTGATTTTGATGCTGGAGAAACAACTTATAAGCCGATGAGACCTGATGACACATAATGCAGGTCTGCCTGCTGGAAAGAACTACAACTCCCATTCAGTACAGTAACCTGCATTACCAGACAGAACGCCTGCAAGAAGTTTGGATATTTTATAGCTATGCTCCCTGTAGGATATAAAACAAACCTACGCCTTTTGCTGGTAAAAAGGTACTGTACACTATTTGCAACCTGCTTACAAGCTCTCCTGACTGTTCTGTTTTAGTTAGTACTCTCCATAGTGTACCAATATTAAAGAATCTTATATCTTATAGCAACCTTCTGGAAGGCAACCTTCAGCACTCCAACTGTCGTAAAACTACAACTCCCAGCATGCATACTTGCTCTGCTGTTCTTGGTACTCTCATGGAAGTGAATGCGGCATGTTGGGAGTTGTAGCTTCACAGCAGCTGGAGTGTCAAAGGTTGCTGATCCCTGGCTTATAGTGTTGGACAATCCCATTGACATTTCTCTTGGAATTTTAAGAATAAATTGACCATTGGATGATACCTAGCTGGGGGAATTTCCCTACAATGACCAGCACAAGCAGTTGTGGCTGTGGTACATTGTATAGGAACACGTCTTGAGACAAGGGTAACCATTTGTTTTAAAGATGTGGAGGAATAACAAGAACAGCAAAAGTTAAGATGCTCCAGAATTTGTTTCATGGGGCATACAACTTATTTCTAAAACAAATATTTCAGTAGATTTCACAGATTCTCATTCAACATAAAGCTGAATTGCATCCCAAAGTATTTTTCTAACAAAGTATTAATCTTTTTGGATATTCCTTAAGAATATTTTAAGACAATTCACCTCCATCCCAACCACTATTCTTAAAAGCTTTGTTATATTTATTACACTGTGGCTTACAGTTGTCTTTTTGCTTATCCCAGCATTCTTATTTGGTGCATGATGGCCAAGACATAAAGTCACTTGAGAACCTAGTCGCATTCCTTACTGAAGGTAACTTGATAGTCTGTGACATGTATTGTTGGAAGAGTAATTTTAGGCTGGATTACACAGAAATATAGTATTTATAAACTTTAATTATTCATTTGAGAGAAGTAAAAGTTGTGAATCATTTTAAAACTAGGTTTGGTCATAACACCTTTATAGCAGTCCATACAAGTGTAACATTGGAAGAGGTCTTTTATTCGCTCTTTGAGGGTTATCTTTATATCCAAATGCAAGAAAATAGCAAGTGGGACCAATTCCTTTCATACTGCTGTGAATATATACAAGTCTCCTGTAACTGCTCTTTATGAAGGTGTCTTATTTACGAGGAGTGCTTTTTATGGAGGAGCTATAGACAGCACATTTATAGGTATCAGTCATGATGTCACACTGGAACTGCACCATTCCCCATCTACTGATTCTTATATTTTATCAGCAGAATATGGTGGAAAATAAAAATCCTGACGCTGACAACCTTGTTATGTGCTCTGTGCTGTACAGATTTTCAATCTTGAAGCAGTGTCAAGTTGTTTCAGATCCATTCGTCAAAGATACATTTGGTATGAAGACCAATGATGGCTGGTCAATCAATTAAATGATGTTGAGTCTCTGGCCAACCACTTCAATTATGTGAAATTTATGTTAACAGAGTGAAAACTGATGCAATTTATGAATTTAACCTCCCTCCCCCTTAAAAATGGATCAGGTGTCTGAGCTTCTGAAAATGCTGTAGGCATGCTGTAGATATCCTGCATAGGGATGAATATGGTTCATACATTGCCCAGTTTTCCCAGCCCAAAATCCATTAAGAGACTGGGTCTTCTTGGATCATAGTGATTTAAGATGCTATGAATTCCTGCCTCTTTGAAACTCTAGTGTCCTACACTATTGGACTAAGTGGAATATCAAGGAGGAAGGCACTCCTTTCATCTTAGATAGCCATGATGCAAGGAGCCTCCGGTCTCTGGACCATATTTATCCTGGGAAATTTGGACAATACACAGTTCGGATTATTCAGACCTTATTTATCCGTGTACATGGTGCCTAAAAGGAAAAGAACGAAATTCTCTGTTACAATGACTGACCTGACAGATATGCTGAGATAATGCAATAATTTCTGCTCTTGGTTATATGTCAGTTCACCAGGCACGCACTTGGGCAGTGTCTTCAATAATTCTCTGCTAATAGGTTAAAAACCCTGTGTATTCAGAAGAACATATCATAGCCAGCAAAAATCCTGTGAAGTTCACCGACGAACCTCACCATCCAGAACTACCAATCCTAGAAATTTAAGAAGAGACTGCTAATAAGAGAAAGTGCATGGAAATATAGACAAGAGCCTAGGTATGACCCACTACTAGATAGAGAGGGATCAGAAAGCACAAAACACCATCTCAGTTAATATAGATCAGGGGTTGGTAACCCCTGGTACACATGCCAAGAGAGTAACACAACCCATAACACCCTGCCATGACCGTTCATGATCGCTCTGCTCCCAATGCCAGTGAGAGTCAGGTGCACGCACCAATCTCTTCCATAGTTTAGTAGTGAATGTCACTCTGCCTCCACCACCGGTCCTGCATAAGTTTGCAGAGCGTGGTATGCTACAATAGAAGAGGCTCAGTGATGTGTACATTCACATGCTCCTCCTTTCACTGCCAAATTATGGACAGGATTGTTAGGAGCAGATGCTGGAGATTCATAGAACAGGGACTGAGTAATCATCTGGCATAAAGTACAAGCCACAGAGGTAGGAATTAATGTGTGGGGCACTAATATGGTTTAAACTCTGTAAGAGGGCACAAATGGGGCATCGTACTGTGCAGGGAGCATATACTAGGACATTACACTGTGCATAGGGGGCAATAAGGAGTATTATACCATGTACAGGGGGGCACTAAAGAGTGTTATGCCGTCTATAGGGAGACAGTAAGGAGAATTATACTGTGTATAGAGCTCCTCGCATTCTGCTATATATATATATATATATATATATATATATATATATATATACACACACTCACCGGCCACTTTATTAGGTACACCTGTCCAACTGCTCATTAACACTTAATTTCTAATCAGCCAATCACATGGCGGCAACTCAGTGCATTTAGGTATGTAGACATGGTCAAGACAATCTCCTGCAGTTCAAACCGAGCATCAGTATGGGGAAGAAAGGTGATTTGAGTGCCTTTGAACGTGGCATGGTTGTTGGTGCCAGAAGGGCTGGTCTGAGTATTTCAGAAACTGCTGATCTACTGGGATTTTCACGCACAACCATCTCTAGGGTTTACAGAGAATGGTCCGAAAAAGAAAAAACATCCAGTGAGCGGCAGTTCTGTGGGCGGAAATGCGTTGTTGATGCCAGAGGTCAGAGGAGAATGGCCAGACTGGTTCGAGCTGATAGAAAGGCAACAGTGACTCAAATAGCCACCCGTTACAACCAAGGTAGCCAGAAGAGCATCTCTGAACGCACAGTACGTCGAACTTTGAGGCAGATGGGCTACAGCAGCAGAAGACCACACCGGGTGCCACTCCTTTCAGCTAAGAACAGGAAACTGAGGCTACAATTTGCACAAGCTCATCGAAATTGGACAATTGAAGATTGGAAAAATGTTGCCTGGTCTGATGAGTCTCAATTTCTGCTGCGACATTCGGATGGTAGGGTCAGAATTTGGCGTCAACAACATGAAAGCATGGATCCATCCTGCCTTGTATCAACGGTTCAGGCTGGTGGTGGTGGTGTCATGGTGTGGGGAATATTTTCTTGGCACTCTTTGGGCCCCTTGGTACCAATTGAGCATCGTTGCAATGCCAAAGCCTACCTGAGTATTGTTGCTGACCATGTCCATCCCTTTATGACCACAATGTACCCAACATCTGATGGCTACTTTCAGCAGGATAATGCGCCATGTCATAAAGCTGGAATCATCTCAGACTGGTTTCTTGAACATGACAATGAGTTCACTGTACTCCAATGGCCTCCACAGTCACCAGATCTCAATCCAATAGAGCATCTTTGGGATGTGGTGGAACGGGAGATTCGCATCATGGATGTGCAGCCGACAAATCTGCGGCAACTGTGTGATGCCATCATGTCAATATGGACCAAAATCTCTGAGGAATGCTTCCAGCACCTTGTTGAATCTATGCCACGAAGAATTGAGGCAGTTCTGAAGGCAAAAGGGGGTCCAACCCGTTACTAGCATGGTGTACCTAATAAAGTGGCCGGTGAGTGTGTATATATATATATATATATATATACATACACACACACACACACACACACAGTATATATATATATATATATATATATATATATATATATATATATATATATATATATTTAAATTTTCAGGTTCAAACAGCTGTAATCTACTCTTTGCATTATAATGCATTATAATAACTTATGTAGAGGATGACAACATCAATTATTGTGCAGCACACCGACTACCTTGTCCTTGATTATTATTATTTTTTATTTTTTTATTTTTATTTTTTAAATTGGCACACCATACAAAAAAAAAAAAAAATAGATCAGAATATGCATATATGCAAATACGTAATTGAAAAGGAAACATGAGCGTGCATGAAAGAACAAAGCTCAGCAACAGGCTCTACAGACTAAGAAGACTGTAGCAGTCTAAGCTAAATAAGGGCCAAAATATCAAGGACTACTTAAGAGTTACCCTGAAATTGTAGGCGACCTCCAGGAAATCGGAAAAGAAATAAAAGCTTTCCACATGACTGCACTGTTATTCAGTGGTCTCCCTGAGAACAAAGGCACCTCACTATAAACACGACCAGAAAATACGATCATGTTAGAGAATGTTAAAGGCAAGATTGTGAAGGAGTACAAGCAAAAAAACAGTGCAACCAAAAGTGGAGTGCAAGAGCAGAATCTGCTTTAAAAGCACATCACACGGCACGTTACTGGAATGGACCCTTAGGCTGCACAGCAGTGTTTGGTCAGTGTATTTGTTCAGTGACAGAGAGCCAAAATTAGGAGTGGAGACTACACAGAGATCAGGTATAATAGAAATTATATATATATATATATATATATATATATATATATATATATATATATATATTTATTTTTATTTTTTTTATTTTTTGTAGATTGTGAGCCCCATATAGTGCTCACATTGTACATTTTTTCCCTAGCAGTATGTCTTTGGAGTATGGCAGGAAATCCATGCAAACACGGGTAGTACATACAAACTCCTTGCAGGTGTTTTATCCTTGGCCGGATTCGAACTCAGGACTCCCACGCTGCAAGGCTGCAGTGCTGGCCACTGAGCCACTATATTGCCCCTTAAGATATAATAGAAATATTTGTACCTATACTGTGTTTTTAACCCATTTCTAGTTTTGGCTCACAATGACTGATGAAAATTACTGTCCGAGTGAAAGCAGCCTAAGGCCCCTCGCAGACTTGGGATGGCTAGACCTGAACAGCTTAAAAGGCAAGGCAACAGCAAAAGGTCAACAGGGCTATGAAGGAAGAAGATGATACTTCACATTTTGAAGTTGCATTTAATACCATAGGTACATCAGAAAAACAAGCATTGGGTATAGACTGGAAAAAAAACAAGTCAAAGAGCTAATGATAAAAGCTTCGTTAACCTTGACCAAAGTATATCAGAAAGTCATCTTACCTAGTCATCTTAGTTTCGAAAGGAGATGGTTACCTTCAATGCCAAGTCTCCCGAAAACAAACCAGAAAGATCCCAGTAAAGGATATATTCTTGTTGTCAGTAAAGAAAATCACATGATGGGAACGTAGTTATATATGTGAAATGTAGAAAACAGGGCACTCACCCGCCACGGGATACATAAAACATTCGTTTTTATTTCATCCTCTTTAAAAAAAGGGTCAAACCTTGACCATCGGGGTACAGAAGACGGAATGATGCAAACTTCGTCACTAAGCACGAAACGATCGTCGCTGTTTGTTTCTTTGCATCATTCCGTCTTCTGTACCCCGATGGTCAAGGTTTAACCCTTTTTTTAAAGAGGATGAAATAAAAACGAATGTTTTATGTATCCCGTGGCGGGTGAGTGCCCTGTTTTCTACATTTCACATATGTCACTGCCTGTCTAGGTTTTTTCACAGTGAGCACCACCCTGGGATTTTATTTACTCCATGGTTTTTTGGCTGTTACAGCTGGAAGATTTGCCAATACTGACACAAGATTGTGAATACGAGCGCTGTTGCAGTAGTGCCGCTGACTACTTTGTTCTTTGGAACGTAGTTATATTCTAAGAAGATAACTACATCACTACAAGAGAGGGTGACATGCTTGCAGAAGGACAGATCCAAGATAAACTGTGCCAGCTAAAATACCCAATAGCTAACAAGCTCTTCAGGCCACCAAACATGAACTAAATGACTATTCTATTCATGTGTGGCACCTTAGTTACTTACCAAGAGTATTACAATTGGCCAATACAGTCAGATGATGACATTTACTAGCTGCCTTAAAGGTAAAAAGATACAAAATGTATTTCCTAATAGGGTATCACTAGAGCACTGCCACTGAAGTTACTACATATAGATGTGTGTGGCTCAATGAGTACCCAAATACCTGGAAGCAAGAACTATTTTCTCACATGTATTGATGACTATAATATGCTTACACGCTCCATAGAAGTCTAAAGTGCTACTATAAGTCAGTAGTACTGATAAACAAGTGGTGAAACACAAGCCATTTTAATAAGGACAATGTATTATGGGGAAACAAACATGGCAGCTTGTCAGACCAAACCAAATTGCAAGGTAAAGCCATTGTGGAAACTTCATATGAGCAATGGAACAAGACTGAACTAAAGTGCATAAGAATATTTGGACGTAAATCACTTATTCATGTTCATCAAAGTTGTACCTAGTTAGAGGCTACAATGAAACACTTTTTTGTGTATCTGATTATTGGGACCTCCAGCAGAGTGGAGTCTTCGAGTCCCATGTGTGAACACATATACACATATACTAACAACAATCTACAGTATTTAAGTTTATAGTACTGATGGATTTTTCTGGAGTAAAACTATATCAGTCCCCTAAAATTGAATGTGCTCCATTTTCACATGAGGCTCAGGGACTCCCATTCTTGTGATTCGGGGTTCCCAGTGATCGGACTCTGAGATTGGCTTGAGAGAAAACCTATTTAATTTGCATTGCCTACAGTCTTGACATTAGAAATTAATAGAGATGAGCGAGTACTGTTCGGATCAGCCGATCCAAACAGCACGCACGCATTGAAATGAATGGACGTAGCCGGCATGCGGGGGGTTAAGCGGCCGGCCGGCGTCAAAGCGAAAGTACCAGGTGCATCCATTCATTTCAATGCGTGCGTGCTGTTCGGATCGGCTGATCCGAACAGTACTAGCTCATCTCTAGAAATTAAGTCTGTGGAGGCCGCAACAGTGGAGGCACTGGGTGGCAGGGGAAGTTGGACTTATGTATTGTATACATGGTAATGTGCAAACTGATATGATGGACTTTTGCTATGTTTATCTCTGTCAGGGAAGGGGGAAGGAAAGTGTTCGCAAAACTGAAAAATCTTTGAGTAAAAATACTTTTAAAAAAATCAAACTCCAGTCGATTATATTACGGGCATTACAGGTAAATACAACCTAACATTTAAAGGGGCTCTATCATTGGGAAAAGTCATTTTTAGCTAAGTACATACTTGCATAACCTTTAGAAAGGCTATTCCACACATACTTTTTGTATGTAAATCACCTCAGTAGTTTTTGAATGAGCCCCTTTTTATCTATATGCGAATTAGCTTCCACCGTGCATTGGAAGTCTCATCGTGCACCCTCTGCTATTCTCTCCTATGGGCCTGTACAGCATAGGCTGCTGCTCTCATCTCCCTGCTCGCACACACACACAACAGAAAGACAGTGCTTGCTGGAGCCTATTTAGCATATGAATAAAAACAGGTTCATTCAAAAACTACGGAGGCGATTTACATACAAAAGGTATGTGTGAAATAGCCTTTCTAAAGGCTAAGTATGTGCTTAGTTAAAAATGACTTTTCCCAATGATAGAGCCCCTTTAAAGTATCTTCAGACCAGGTTTTTTTTTTTTTTTTGAGAGGGGTAATTTAAGCTACAATGTCACATTAAAAAAGGAATAAGTAAAATAAACAGATTTAGAGAACACAATGCTTTAGGTCATTCACACATTCTGAGAAACAAGAGCTGAATCTCACCTGCCATCTGCTATTCCTCCCATAGACAACACATTTACAACCTCATTCCACTTATTCACACTGTTCATTTACTACCGCGAAAAGCTGATCAAAAAACAATTATGTCACAGCTCTATGATTCACAGATGTTAAGGTTGCAAAGAATACTACTAAGATTTATTTATCTGCATGCTGATGTTTCAGCTGCATTTCTTTGTTCTGTACTTTCTAGGTCTGTTTTTTTTTAAAGTTGCGTGCTTGTATATATTGCATGGTCTATAAAGATTTTTCTTAAAAAAAAAAAAAAAAGGAACAGTACGAACTATAAAATTGTAATCTAAAACTTTGGGGGTTACAATAAAGAAGTAACATCAGTGCAACAGCAGGAAATTAATTCTGTAGATGGCCTGGAAAAGAAGGCTTAGAAAGTTAACGAGATATTACTTAAGGCAAGAAAGATACAATTAGACTACTCATCAGAGAAGATAAAGCAAACATTTTGCCTAGGAAAAATAATGAAGCTAATTAAAATGAAATGAAAACCAAGCTAAATGAAACTATGGCAGAGGTTACATACTCCAAAACCTAATGCAATTGCTGCTCTGACTACAACGTGGAAACAAATATAATCTGTATGACTTACTAAAATGCATAAATTAAAAGCAAAGTGTGCATTGGGTCTGACTATGCCATCGCAGTATCACTTAATTGAGGAAAATTTGAGATAAATGAGAAAAAGTAATTGTGCGACCACAGAAATCTATGTTTTACAGTACAAACAATCACTGTAAGGACTTCTCATGGAAGCATATTTTCTTAATGACTACTAATTTTAAGTTTGCCAACTCATACACCCATGTCATATAAGAGCTACTTAGCTGTCCATCATAAGTACATCTTGATGTGGTATACTGGAAATGTAGCTACTGTAGGATAAGGCATATACAGAGCTCTGTTTAATAGGTGTAAAGAAAACGGAATTGCTGTCTCATTGTTTCTTTCCTAAAAGGTTAAAAGTTGCCCAGGGATAGATAAACATGGATGCTTATTCCATTGCTACCATGATTTTCCTTTAAAGGGATTCTACCATTAACCCCTTAAGGACCAGGCCATTTTTTGGTTTCGCATTTTTGTTTTTCCCTCCTCACATTTCAAGAGCCATAACTTTTTCATTTTTCAGTTCACAGAGTCACATGATGGCTTATTGTTTGCGGGACAAATTGTACTTTGTAATGGCACCATTCAATATGTTGTGCAATGTACTGGGAAGCTGGAAAAAAATTCAGAATGAGGTGCAATTGGAGAAAAAATGCATTTGCGCCATTTTCTTATGGGTTTAATTTTTACAGCGTTCACTGTTTGGTACAAATGACATGTTACCTGTGTTCTACGTGTCAGTACGAACGCGGTGATACCAAATTTATATAGTATTTGAAATGTTTTGATACTTTTAAAAAAATGATAAACTTTGCAAAATAGAAAAAAAAATTTGTGTCATCATGTTCTAACACCTGTAACTTTTTCATATTTCCATGTATGGAGCTGGTTGTGGTGTCTTTTTATGCGGGACAAGATGACGTTTCTATTGATACCATTTGGGGAAAGATCTGATGGTTTGATCACTTTTTATTCAATTTTTTATAAGAGGCAAAGTGTTGAAAAAAACGCTTTTTGGCTGTTTTTATTTTTTTTGCCGCTAAGTTGTTCGCAGTACGGGATAAATGTTTTAATATTCTAATAGTTCGGGCATTTTGGAGCGCGGGGATACCTAATATGTTTATGTTTAATGTTCTTTAATTACTTTTATAGCTAATCTAGGGAAAGGGGGGTGATTTGAACTTTTATATTTTTTTATTTTTTTAATACTTTTAAAAACTTTTTTTTTTCTTCTGTTACATTTATGATCAGACCCCTTAGGTACCTTGAAACCTAGGGGGTCTGATCGCCCATACTATTCACTGCAATACTACAGTATTGCAGTGAATAGCAAAATCGCAGCACTTCTATTAGACGATGCCTCTGGCATCGTCTAATAGATCTAGTGCAGAGACAAGCCTGGAAGCCTTCAATAGGCTTCCGGCTGTCATAGCAACCGATCACCGCCCTCATGTGACGTTCAGGAGGGCGGCGATCGGGGAAACATGGCGGCGCCCATGCCGCCTGCGCTGTTTACACGCTGCGGTCGCGTTTGACCGCAGTGTGTAAAAGGTTAACAGCAGCGATCGGCTCGGGCACCGACCGCTGCTGTTATTGGCAGGTCCTGGCTGTATGATACAGCCGGCATCTGCCGTGTATGGAGCGAGCTCAGCGTGTGAGCTCGCTCCATACATCCCCATGCGACCCATGACGTACAGTTACGTCAAGGGTCGCTAAGGGGTTAAAACCTTTTTTTTGTGTGTTTAAGACGTCGGAATAGCCTTTAGAAAGGCTATTCGTCTCTTACCTTTAGACGTGGTCTCCGCTGCACCGTTCCTTAGAAATACTAGTTTTTACGGGTATGCAAATGAGTTCTCTCGCAGTGATGGGGACGTGTCCACCGCTGCCAGGGAATTGTCTCCAGTGCTGCATCCTTCTTCGTCCGCAGCTTCGTCTTCTTCCAGCGCAGGCTCGTAACTTTTCGGCGTCAGGCCTTGAGCAGAGCAGACTGCGCAGGCACACAGGTCACGGGAAAATGACCGCTTGCACAGTATTGTTAGCGGCCATTTTCCCGTGGCCTGCGCAGTCTGCTCTGCTCAAGGCCCGACGCCTAGAAGTTACGAGCCTGCGCCGGAAGAAGACATTGAAGATGACGCTGCGGACGAAGAAGGAGGCGGCGCTGGAGACAATTCTCTGGCAGTGGTGGGGACGTCCCCATCGCTGCAAGATAACTCATTTGCTTATCGGTAAAAAACGGTATTTCTAAGGAACGGCGCAGCAGAGACCACGTCTAAAGGTAAGAGACGAATAGCCTTTCTAAAGGCTATTCCGATGTCTTATCCACAAAAAAAAAAAAAGTTTTAATGGTAGAATCCCTTTAATATTCTACATGATGCCCTGGGATGTTATGCCACAAAACATATTTCTCCTTTATCCATAGAATTGAGGATAAAACAGTTGAACAGTGGAGGTCTAACCACATATAGGGATCACAATGCACATACTGGACAGGGCAGAGACAACGGAGGGCTGTAGTTCAGCATCATTGATATGAATGGTAGCATTGATGTGTCCTGTCTAGCAAGGGAACACCTACGTAGCAGATGCATTCAGCCTGAATTCATAACTGGTAAAAAAAACATTACCTATTCTCAGGATTGGTGGGGGTCTTTGGATTGAGACTAAATATGCTTTGTTGTATATAAAAAAATAAATAAATAAAATAAAAAAGGAGGTGTTACACGACTACGTAGATTGAAAAATGAAAAAGTTATTGGGGATGGAGGTTGTATTTCCTGACTCAGCACACTTGCCTGGTGACTTTAGTTTATAGGGGAGGAAATGGGAAAACATAAACAAAGAGTTATTTGTTTCATCTACCTATAAAGAACATTTGTGCAGCTTGACCAGTTTTTTGGGATGATTGAGGAACTATGGCCAAAGTGGTGAAATCCGTGATGGATATGCCAGTCTGCAACAAATGATTTCAGCTCTAAAGCACTAATTATGTTGTAGAAGTTCAGTAACCTAAAAGCAGAAATGCAAATGAGCAGAAGAAAGTGTCGACAAACTTGTGAATTTATTTTCAAACATTTGCCAGCGTTAGACAGAACCAATGATCTCCCACGGAGTTGTGCTAGAGTGTAAACAGAAATAAAGAATGTGCTCAATTTGTGCAGCTAATATAATGGAACGGTAGGTTTTTTTCTAGATAAAGATGAAAATATAAGAGTGCTTAATAAAGATATTTTATTTCTATGTAGTCAGAGCCAAGTCAGTCCACAATTGTAAAAAATTGTATTGAGGGAGACTTGTCCATACGAGACCTAAATAAAGTTGTAAGGCTGGGCTCACATGAGCGTTGGAGCCTGTTTGGAGACTCGTTTGCAGTGACTGCTGAAAATTGCCAGACATAAAAGTGTTGAGGACCGACTTTTTAGTCCAGTGGTTTCCGTTTAAAAGAGCTGACACCCGACGGATCCCCTTACAGTAAATGGATTCTACTGAGCACCATTAGTATCTGCTGTTTTTGTAGTCCATGTGTCCATTGTTCTGGTCCTCAAATGAACCAGAACAACGGGCCTAAATGTGACCATAGCATAAACTGGTCTTTCTCCCAGTGACAAATGTGACAGATTAGTCAACAGGGCATACAACTGATTAATTGAAAAAAAATAAAATTAATGGCACATTGGAATGGTCTTTAAAAAGGCTATTCTACTCCCTTTCACTCTTTGCTTCTCCCCACTGTTTTTGCTAAATTCTGTTTTGCCTCTTATGCAAATTAGGATCACGGAGCACCAGGACATTCTCCCCGCGTCATAACTCTCCACCGCCCCTTTTATGCTTCTGATCACTCCCTGCCTCTTCACTGGAACTTCTGCCTTTCACAGGCATCAGATGCAGAGCTGTATGTATATCAATCCTCGTGCGTGCGCAATTGGCTATGCCACTTTGGGCTCGGGCAGAACCAACAGCGCATGTCTGGATGGCCATTTTCTGGTGGTCTGCTTCACAAGTGTATTGGTGCAGGAGTCTGAACTCAGAGAGGCAGAGCTAATAGCGCATGTGCGAGGTTTGATATACTTACAGTGCTGCGTCCGATGCCTGTGAAAGGCAGAAGTTCTGGCAAAGAGGAGGAGGGGAGTGATCAGAAGCATAAAAGGGGCGGTGGAGAGTTATGATGTGGAGGGTGCTCAGAGCACTGGGGGAGCTCCCTCCTGATGCTTTGTGATCCTAATTTGCATAAGAGAAGAAACATAATTTAGCAAAAATAGTGGGAAGAAATATTTCTTCTTCTTTAATCTTCTGGTGTTTTCCAACATTTTTGTGTTGTTTTTACTTGCAGAAAGTCATTTGAAAAATGTGAGCTACGATCTGGATTCTAAAGGCAATTGATCTACATGTATCTTAAAGGGGTTGTCCAGCCACATCAAGTTACTCCCTTTACACAGGATTAGGGGTAACTTGCTAAACCTCTGCTGGTCTGCACCCCAGTGGGGCAAAACACTCTAGTTATCAAGGTCCCAGGAGTGGGACCCTCACCAATCAGCCTCATACTGTAAGATAAAAAATTGCAAAAATAGCTGTCATATAATTAAGTGGGAAACCTAAGCATTTTTTTCTTGCTATAGTTTCATTTCTTTGTCTTTATGACCTATGACTGTATATCGACTGTATTTCACAAGGTTGTATACAATTAGGCATTCAAAAACAAGAGTCAAGAGACTCCATCACAGCAGAAACCACTGTTATGTAAATTGGGTCTGAAAAACATGCAAATGACAACTAGATGTTTTTAAAGCTATAGACACCAAATAGAATCAAAAAATGGAATTATGGGTATGAAAGTTTAATTGAGCAAGGTAGCCATACTTATTGCATGAATGTTTGTAGGAAAGATTAACCATCTAGGGTACATGGAGGGGTTTTCAAAGGACTGAGCAGTAGCTATCAGCTAGACATCTAAAGGAAAGGAAGAGTTCAATCAGATTTTTATTGTTTTCGCTAATGCTTATTTTTTATGTTTAAACTGCAATATGAGGAAAACTACATTTTGTTTTATGGATGGTGGAACAAATCCTGCATGCATGTCTTTTTTCTGAAAAAAAGTGCAAATGGACGAAACCTGAGCAGTTTAAGGAATCTATGAAATTAAATGGTGATTTTTTTTATCATTTTTTTCTGATCTTTGAATGGAACAGAAAAACTGATAACACAGATATGATTATGGCCTTCATTTTGTTTGTAATTGTAAAGAATATTACAATAAGTTCACACTTCTGTTCGTAGCAGCTCAGCCTTTACAATGTAAAAAAAAATAGGTTCTATAGGAAAAAAAAGCAAAAACTGCAAGTCAGCTTAGAAAGTGAATTTTTTTAGCTGCAACATAACTTGGGTAGTAACACCTAAATGAAAAATATGACATCTCGGATGTATGTATATTGGATTGTAAAAAAAGAATGCAGTAGCAGAAAAAGAATGTACTGTATGGTTTGAAAGATACATCATCCTTCATGTTATTATTATTTATAATTCCTATTTTCTATTAATTTGAAATTAAGAGACGCAGAGAAATCATAATTGTGTTTGCTGGCATGTGTAGGAACCTCTATACTCAACCAAAAAACCTTAACTGCTTCCCTGCATTAATGATAACTGCTGTTAATTTGTGCTGAGTATTTCATTATATGTAAGTGAAATATTAATTCCTAGTATTCATACCGCAAACAGACATCTTGTCTGTGAAATACTGTATACTTTGGCTGTGGATAGTTTATTAACATTTTAAGTACATGGGTCAGATTGGCCTTGCAGACACAGCACATTTTTCAGTTTCAGAGCCTCGCTGTTTTCTCAGTGCTATAACTTTTTTTTTCCCAATAAAGCGTCGAAAAGTCCTAATTTTTTTTTGCATTTCAGAGTGTTCTTATTTTTTATGTAACTTTTTGGTAAATAATAGAGATGAGCGAGTAGTATCCGATTGAGTATGAGGCGTTTACCACGTGGTATTTGACCGAGTACAAGTATTTCGAATACCGTAGTATTCGATCGAAAACCTACTCGACTGAATACTACTAGCTCATCTCTAGTAAATAACAGTCAGTGTTCAGGTGTATATATTCTCTCCCCCCCCCAAGTAATATGTGCAAAATATTCGATTTGTTTCTTTCGCTTTTCACCGTTCTCATTGCCAACAAAATAATGCGATTGAAATGTCAGACTGTCAAATGTCAAAAGTTTCAGGCAGATATACGGCCATATTTTATAGTATGCACCTCGAATTCTTCGAATAGAGCGTACTGTGCATGCACAGTAAGTTCTGTACAGTCCTCCAAAGCCTGGATGACTTCACTCGCGCGTCAGAGGTCTGTACAGACCTTACTGAGCATGCACAGTATGCTCTGTTCGGTGAAGACTTCGAGGAGCAGCGTACTGCACATGCATGCAGTTGTGGCCTCAAATATGGCGGCCGCCGACCGGCATGCTCAGTCGGCTCTACTAGTGTCTTGCTGGCAGAGCTGACTGCGCAGGCGTCAGAGATGATGCAGAAGGAAAACTAGAGAAGGGGAGGATGTAGCTGAAGAGAGTTCTCAGGCGGCCATAGGGACGTCCCCATCGCCGTTTGAGCGCTGGGGCCGCCCCCATTGCTGCGAGAGAACTCATTAGCATACTGGTAAAAACTAGGATTTCTAAGGAACGGCGCCGTGGAGACCACGTCTAAAGGTAAGAGACGAATAGCCTTTCTAAAGGCTATTCCGACATCCAAAGCAGAAAAAAAATAGCTATTTAGTGGTAGAATCCCTTTAAGTCAAATGTGTAATATCAAAATGTTTTTTCTCCCAACTTTTTTCTTTTAATTTCTTTACTCTGAAAGAAGTTGAGCATGAACATTCTCAGAGCAACCGACAATATTTATAAGACTTCATGCTTCTTTCTCAAGTGCTTTAACAAAAGGATAATAAACCTGTAATCCTACTGTAATTTCATACGTAGTATATCTCTTTGTACTTGGAAAAATACCCAATTGTTATTTCAAACATAAAATACCGTAATTTGCAATAAAAAATTTACATTATTATTGTACAGCAAGAATTTTTTTTTTTTTTTATAAGAAATAGTTTCTTCTGTAAAGTAGTAAAATAATGAGTATACTTCAGAAGGATAATGCTTTATTTGTTAAATGAAAGCAATTAACTTTTTTTTATGTTTCTGAAGGTATATTGGCCTAACAGGAAGTAAGGTTTTCAAGAACATCTTTTCATTTTAAGAACATCTTTTCTTTTTATTCGTTTCATGGGAATGCCTATTATTCACAGCAGATTAAAAAACAAAGGGCTCTTGTGCATGAATTAAGACAGCCGATTTTCCGTAAAAGTCATGTCTTTGATTGTCTGCCTTGGTAGGCATGACAACTTCCCAAAGGCAAAATGCTTCTAGAAGAACAAATCATGCAAGTTACCACCTGGGAAATCAATATTTAATGCATGTGCTTGTACAAGAAAGAGGACTTTCACATATAAATAGCTATCTCTTCTTGTCCAGCCTGGCAAATTCCGGACTTTTTGTGATGAATGTAAAATTACTTTGACCTGCTTTTAGGACTAAACCATTGAAATAGCTGTAGCATGGGACTGGAGGAGTCAAATCTCATCTCGGAGGAAGCTGTTGACTTTGGTGGTAACAAACCATGAGTCCAGTTAACTCCCTTGATGGCAGTTACTAAAGACAACTTTCCCAAATTCATGAAGCCCAAATACGTAAAGATAAATGTGTGGCATCAATAGTAAGACGACATCAAAAGTTTTTTAAACATTGAGTTATGTAGTTTCAGATATTTTTCTTTTCATGGAATTAGTTGGATTAAATATTTATACACCAGTCAGCAGTAACGTTATAACCACTGAAAGATGACATGAATAGCATTGACAATCTTGTCAATCTTGGGACAATGGCATCTGACAAGAGTTGGAATATATTAGACAGTAAGCGAACAGTCAGTTTTTGAAAGTAGAAAAATTGATCAAGCAGAAGGATCTGAGGGACTATGAGCATTGTGATGTCTAGATGTATAAGTCAGAGTAGGTTTTGTGGGGTCGCCCTAGTATGCAGAAGTTAGTACCTGGTGTAGCACCCCGACAACTAAAACCTGGGTATGGAATCAGTAAGAAGAATAAGTTCGCTGGCTGGAACTGGTATCCCAGACAAGCTTCATCTAAAAGACACGTAAGTAAGCTGTACACACCAATCTGTAGTAAGTATTACAGGGAAACTATGTCACCAGGACATCTCCATTATACAGTGGCAGCCATTTTCTATTTTTCTGAGTTACACAACAAATATTACAGGACAGACAAGTCACGGTTTTAGGGCTGAGGGAGAATAAACTGAGCACATAGGATTTTGTTGTGAATCAGTATTATGAGACACGTCAGCAACCTTCTTCACCAGTATGAAGGTCAAAGGATGAGCGCAATGGGCGTTAACGGTATGGGGCAACACAGTGACTCAGTGGTTAGCACTGCAGCCTTGCAGCGCTGGAGTCCTGGGTTTGTATCCCGCCAGGAACAACATCTGCAAGGAGTTTGTATGTTCTCCCCGTTTTTGTGTGGATTTCCTCCCATTCTACAAAGACATACTGATAGGAAAAAAAAAAAAAGAAGTACAATGTGATCCCTATATGGGGCTCACAATCTACATTTAAAAAAAAAAAAAAAAAAAAAAAAAAAAAAGGGCATTAACGGTAGAAGAGAGAGACAAATGCAGATATAGAACTCAACAATCTGGGTCCGTTCCCATTGATGTTAATGTGAAAACATGACAAAAGTTAAAAAATACAAAAAAAAAACAAAACACCACAAGACGAATATTAATAACGGCAGCACGATCCTACCCTTAGATTTACAGAAACACCAAACTGTGGGAGCTCTTTGCGAGGTGATATTAGCCTCAGCAAAAATAGAGCCTATCTGTTGAGGTTGTGATGTCTATTAAAAGGGGCATGGATAGCCTACCGCCTATGTAGTAACTAAGTTTCGGGACTTCACCACAAATTCTTTAACAAGGCCCACCCTTAAAATATGAGATTTATGAAATGTCTGTCTTTCTATATGGCAGAGGGGCATTCAGGGCTCCTCAGTCACCAGAGCTCAGGTGCTAGTGCTATTTGAGGACCATCTATTGCAGTTGCAAGTAATGTTGGTTGCAACCATACTTTTCTAGAAGTAAAATTAAGACTTGGGCATTAACTTGTCGATCAGAAAGTTCTATTCTGTTCTATAATATAGAAATATAAAATGTATATCATAAATGGATGTGTTTCATGAAGGACATTAATGATACCAAATGGATCTCACTGACTATAATGGGACTCTGGAGTTTTGATCATACTCTCCCTCATTTTTACCAGATCAAATAGTGCAGTTTGCTCCACTGTACTGTATGTGCTTCTCAATGGAATCTGTGTCAAAGGCTTCCAACAGCAGTTTAAATGTAGATGTTAGAATAGCCTTACTTTTAGCTTCAGTTGTTTTTGAGGTTTTTTTTATTGTGAGGAACAGCCCTTAAACTCATATAGATAGATAGATAGATAGATAGATAGATAGATAGATAGATAGATAGATAGATAGATAGATTCACATCTCAAAGATCCTATCTAGTTTATGCAAATTGCTTTAGTAATGCTGCTGTGTTAGAGTATTTCTCCCATTGTTTGCACATTGTTTCCTTAGTGCCTGACCTATATCTGATGGGACAGGATAGAGGACAAGTCACTATTCTCTAGGGAACTGGGCTCTCTCATTGCTTTGCATTCAGGACAATCAGGTTAGCTAATGGCAGTTTGCTGATAAAAGCTCAGACAATGTGATTGGCCTTGCAATGAACTCATTGCTGTCTGTATAAGTGTTCTATACAACCCTGTGTAATGAATACAGTATACATTTACTGTGCATATCATTTGATCTGCATTTATACAATATTTCAAGTAATAATAAACTCTCATGCTAGAGGCAATATCTATATCTATTAGGCTACTATTAGGCATAGTGTTTCATTCATCAAACTGTCAAAGCTGCTCACCAGCTTGTGGAAGAATACAGGAAGTGAGAAGTAGAGATAGCAGGCAAACTGCTGAGAGATGGAGATGGAGGAACCCTTTTAATTCCATGTTGCTGTGTATATAAAAAAAGGTTTACATAAATAATACAAGTACAATAAACTTAGTGACCAACTAGCACAATAAAAGACAGGTCCCTACCTACGAGGGCAAATAATCTACAAGGTATGGGGATGAAGACAGTAGGCAAGGCTTCAACCTGTTCACATGATGGTGTAATTACAGCAGGATTATTGGAGGTTGTAGGCTTTTCCGAAGAGGTAAGTTTGCAGGTTGCTCTTGAAGACTGTGATTGTGGGGGACAGTCTTATGTATGGTGGTAGCAGGTTCCAAAGTATAAGGGATGCACTGAATAAATCTTGGAGGTGGCAGTGTGAAAAGTGGATAACAGAAAAGTGAAGAAGGTGGTCTTGTGAGAATTTAATATTACGTCTGGTGAGATAGAGGGACATTAGGACAGAGGTTGTGGAAGGTCTTGTATCTCTCTGTTAACATTTTAAATTCTATTTCCTGGGCAAATGGTAGCTAGTGAAGGGACTGGCAAGAAGAGAGGCCAATCAAAAGCCAGGCAGGAGAAATAAAGATTAACCAGCCAGCAGATTAAAGGGGAAGACAAGATCATTTGCTGGAAAGCCAAAGAGAAGGATGTTGCAGTAATCTGATAAGTGTTTGGAAGAGGAAACAAACCTAGAATTAAAGGTGGCCAGCAGCTCTGCATATCATCGCTACACTGCAAGGAGCTGCAAGAGATACATTTGTACAATATAGCATTTAACTAGGAGGTCAAAGTTATCAGATACGTCATTTCAAATAGGTTTGTGATACAAGTCTGAGAACTGCTACTTAATACCAGTTACCATTTTTTATATACTATGGTCACTAACTTTTTAGTGTTATAAATTAATATGACATTTTTGTGTCATGCCAACAAGCACTCCAATGAGACTTGTTCCATCTTCTTTGTTGGTGCCAGAACAAGAACATGCAGACCTTATATATTGCTATAGTTTGTCTTCATGAATTACTTGATATTAGTTAGATTTAGTTATGGTCACTGTTTTATAATACATGAAGAAGGCACATGCTGCCCTCTTCCAGGAAAAGTTCCCATTGTCCAGGGGCGTATATGAGGTCTATATGGAAGGTACATATAAGGCTAGGTTCACATTTGTGAACACACTGGATCGGAGCTACCAAAGTAGAAACAACAATATTCAAAAATGGGAGGCACCCATTTTTGGATATTGTAGGTTCACATCTGTGTCACAGTCACCATAGAACTTTTCTCCCCACCAGTTTTATACACCCCATAATAGTCTATGAGGTACGCGTGTAACCGCTGCTTTAGTGGACGGGCTGTCCATTATTCTGGTCCCCCAGTGGACCCGAACGAGGCAGAGCTCGATGCAAGTGTGAACTTAGGCTAAGGTAGTATTAATTGGAGATGAACATAATGAGCTGACGTTATTAGCGAGTAATCATTAACAATTTGTTTTAATGATTTAATAGATATCAGTGGCAAATGACATAGCAACAAGGTTGTCAGTCACACCCTGGCTGACTTTGTTTATATGCAGGAGCAGAAGATTAGATTATGTCCAATGTCACTGATTTGTACCAATGTGTTTAAAAAATAAACTGAATGAGTAAATGAATTTTTTATGCTGTAAATATAGACAAAAATATATAAATTTATATATATATATATATATATATATATATATATATATATATATATATATATATATGTTATGAAATACTGCATAGTAGTTAATTAGAATAGAATACCCCAAGGCTCAGTTAGAATTTATTTCATTTCCTTTATTGCCTGCAGATATCAGTACTTTTTAGTAGCTTCTACTGCTGTGAATTCACACTATATATATAGGAGAGTATGCGTGTGTATAGGAGATGTTCACATATATAGGCATGGCTATATGTGTATATTGCTAAAATAGCAAATAGGTTGGAAGTACATAGGGAGAGTATGACACATCATCAAAAAGTGTAATGGGTTGAGAAAGCAAAGCAAAGAGGGTGTATTGGGCATGGATGAAAACTTCCAGAAAATGCAGTGGGAGGATTCTGGGAAGGGCTGCCTGAGAAAAACACTGACACCCCAACAACCAAGAAGTGTAAAACAAGCCTGAAACCATGAGGAATGGAAAGAATGGTCAACACATAGTCAGGTTTGCTCATTCATATAACAAACATTCTCATCCTTTTTACACTCTTTCTTTTTAGTTCACAAAACACCTTTAAGTCAGACAATCAAACTGAGATTAGTGCTGGTATGACTTTCAGATCCTCACAAATCAGCTTTCACCTGACCACAGCTCCAGACATTTTCTCTATGTTGGGAGCTTTAATGCTCACTTCCCATCTCTTTCATAGCGGCAGATATGAATACAACAGTAGTGTCCTATACACAATACAGAGTACCTCACAATTGTGATTTGGAGAGTAGAGTCCTGAATAGAGACCCTCCCATATACAGTTCATATATCTTAATAAAAAGATATAAACAGCGGCAGTCTTTGTGAGACATCTTTAAAGAATCACTCCAGTCATTTTTTGGTCCCCACAGATTGAAAATAAGCCTGTGAGCAGTGCAATATTGCTGAAAACCTTATCAATAGCTTTATTGTAACATTATGTCCATTCCTCTGCTTCTTTGATGAACACAGTGCAATGCAAGTCTATGAGAATCAGATCAAGGCTCTGCTATATTTGCACTGATGGTCTGATCTGTTCATATAGGAAGTGAGGAGGGCAATGTGTGAGGAGGGCAGCGCTCAGGTGGGGAGCATATAAATTTAAAGGTAATCTGTCAGGAGGACTGGCCCAAGTAATGATGTCCATCTCTAACCTTTCTGTAACTGAAAAGTATAAGCTATTAAAACCTTAGAATAGCATATGCAAATTAACTTTAATTAGTCATGGGGGGGGTCATGGAGTAGCTTAATTTAGTCATCGCACTATATCACAACCCATTAAGCCAATAGTTAGGCATGGTAATAGTCTGACATCCTACAATGAGGGACATGCCAATAACTCATACAGGGTGTGATTTAACACAATAACTACATCCTGAAATGAAGTTGTTCCCTGCCCCCGAGAGTAGTTAATGTAAATTTGCATATGCTGATCTAAGGTTTTAAAAACGTATGACAGAAAATGTAAAGAGGGACAACCATAGGAAAGATCATTACTTGAAAAACCACATGGCAGGTTCTCTTTTTCTTCACAACGCCGTAAGTTATTCAGTAAGATTATATTATACACGGGCTCATTTTCAATACAGCCACAAAATGAATATTATTAGTCATTGTCATGATAGGTAACATTCAACACAGCAGAACAAACCATGGAAAACGTCCAAAGAAATAAATTATGGTCAATGCCTCTTTAGATTTACATTACACAAACATACAGCACACGTCTACCATGCTTACCTGATGTCTGCAGACATGCCAGAGGGGTAAACTCTTTCTCCATTTCCAGCTTTATCTTTCACCTGGAAATAAATGATACGTATAGACAGGAGTTATACACAGAGACGACATATACTTGCCTAAAAATTGGTTTCTGGCAGATCCTGTGTAAGAGGAGGGGGGTAAGGGGGTATGGTTGAGTACTTTTGAATAAAAAAAATTCAAGATTGTGCAGTGTAGACCTTCACTTGGCAATGACTATGGCTTTTACACAACTTTTAGGTTCCAGCTATTCGGTTTGCTTAGCATTGCTATTTTTCACACACTCAGCCCTGTGAAAATGGAATCTGAGGCAACATATCTGTTCTATCTAAAGTTGTAAATGAACTCTCGCTACCAGACAATGAATGTCCGACAAAGAAATGACATCACCTTTAGAAGGAATATATACAGTGATAACAATGTCATGTTATAATGTATAACCCACTTCACACTGGTCTAAATAATTGGACAGCTTCCTTTATCCACTTTGTTTTTTTCTTTGAAAACCATTAATGTGGAAAGGTGTTTCCATATCATTAAAGTGCAGCATGTTATTCAACTATAGTACTTTCTCCTGCTCTACATTCTGTTTAACCCAGAAATGGCACTTTAACCCATTCATGCAGCCCTATTTCTTACTTCATCTGTACCTTGTCCATGTTCTATGATATGTGGGGAGGTGGGGAAAGGCGTATAAATCAGAAGGAGGTATAATTTTATTATTATTATTATTATTATTATTATTATTATTATTAATAATAATAATAATACTAATAATTACCTTTTTCATTATATAGCACTGGCATATTCCACAGCACTTTCCAAATCATAGGGCTCGTGTACAGACAAAATGAGACAGTACAGTGTAATAAATCAATTCATAAGACAGAAGTGAGGACCCTGCTCACAAAAGGTAGAAGTATAAAATTTATAGATAGTAAAAATAACATACAGAGTATTACAGGAGCCATCAGACCAGTAGTGGGACCTGGTGACCAAAGGTGTCAAATATGCACTTACAGGTTTCCCATCTTAAATTAGTATGCTGTAAAGAGAACCTTTCATATCCTCAGGCACACATGGTTTTATACTTCGCTAGAAAGCAGACAGTGCACTGAACTCAGCTCACAGTCATTTTTCCTGTTATGTGCCCCAGGGTTGGAGATATCAGTGCTGTTAGTTTCGGCACCGATCTCTGTCCACTGTCATAAGAATGTTCCTAACATTTTATCTGGGCTGTGGGCTAGGCCCCCTCAGACAGCACACGGCTATGGGTGAGTACTGCCTGGGGGAGGGGGAAGGGGGAGATGCTACTCACAGCCCATCTAGACTATCACAAACGCCCTTATGACAACGGGCAGAGATCAGTGCTGAAACGAATGGCACAGATATCTCCAGCCCAGGGGAACATAACAAGAAGGCCGACAGTGTGCTGAATTCAGTGCACTGTCACCTTTCTAGCGGTATATAAAACCGCACCTGCCTGAGGACATGAAAGGTCCTCTCTAATTATTTCTCTTCTAACCGAAAACACAATTAATTCGGGCCAGCAGGTGGCAGCATCAAGCAGCCTGCTGCTAACATCTAGGTAGAACAAGAGTGCTGAAGGTGCACATGACTGCAACCTAAAAGAGTCAGTTATATGGGGAAGCATTAGCATATGATCAGTGGCAAAACTAGGAATGATGCCCCCCCCCCCCCGACCGGTGCCAAAGACCCTGACTCTCCCCCACCCCCGCGCGCATTCCTGCATGCTCTATTAGTGGTCCCTGCACATACTGTTACGCCCCATAGTGGCCCCTATACACAGTGTTTTACCCCATTAGGAACAGCCATGAACAATTATTTTACTCTGGGGTCTTTTCAGGCCCCAGAGTATAATAATTGGAGATGGGGGGGGGGGGGAGAGAGGGGAGAACCAAAATAAAAAACACTGTCCCTTACCTATCTCCGGCTCCGCTGCACTCCTCTGTGTCGGCCATCTTCAATGATGTCCGGGACGTCACACGACCTGAGACGCAGGTCCCGATCATAGATGTCACACAACTGGGCCCGAAGCCTGCCGGAGGGGTAAGTAACACTATTTTTTATGTTCCCTTACCTCTCCCGGGCCTCCGGTTATTATATTCGGGGTCTGACAACCCCCCCCCCCCCCCCCAGTATAATAATAGTGTTTGTGGGGCCCACGGCGTCACTTACCGATCCCGGCCCCTGCCAGGAACGGAAAGTAAATAGGGCTTGTTACTGGCTGGAGTAACTCTAGTTGGTAACTGCCCATTGAGAAAAGTGTCCCAGGCCCTGTGGCAGCCGCTACCCCGATAGTTACGCCCCTGTATATGATGCAGGGTCGGGCTGCTCAAGGACCTTTGGCTGCATGGGGGGGGGGGTCGCATTTTGCTGGACCCTATGTGAAGGAATATAGATCTACTTGAGGGGCATTTGATTGGATATCATGTGGAGGACATCTGCTGCATTTGTACTTTATTGTATTTCAGAGTTTGGTTTGGAATTTTTCATAAAAGCGGCGTTTTATTTTTCTGCAATGATTTTTAACTTACTTTATAAAGAAAAAAAAAAGCTGCACCCAGACAGCTGTAAGACAACAGGGACATTTTAAAAGTACAACAACCAGTTGCATATTATCTGCTGTTTTCCAAGACAAAATTCAGCATCCTGCAATTTTGTCATTCTGCCCCTAGCCTTCGCTACAGAAAAAGAAAGCATAAAAATGTTTGTAATAAAAAAAACAACAAGGCAAAAAAGTATGTGTGTGAAAGACTGCTTATAGTTGGGGTTGAGCGATCGGGATTGGAAAAGATCGGATCTCAATCGGCGATCGAGTAAATTTCGCAATCGAGTTCCGATCCCGCCTAAAAAAAGATCGGGAATGGAATTCTGATCCCTCAACTGACTTACATGCACAGAACCGCTGCCGCTCCCCGGAGCTCTGGGCCATTGTTCTCTCCTCTCTCTCTTCGCACACCGGCAGAGCGCGGTGCGCGCCCCCGCCTCCCTAGGCTAGTGTTACTGCTGGGAGTAGGCAGGGCTTTTTGTGGCTTAGGAGAGTGTGGGCGGGTACAGGGAGGGGAGACGTGAGTGATGCACTCACATCTCCCCGCCCACACTCTCCTAAGCCACAAGACCCGCCTTCTCCTAGCATCAGTCACACTAGCTTGGGAGGCGGGAGCGGGCACAGCACTCTGCCAGCGCACGGAGAGAACAACGGCCCGAAGCTCCGGGGAGCGGCGTACACATCGGGAGAGGAGGCAGCAGCAGTTCTGTGCAGGTAAGTGGGGGGACTAAGTAGCCGGCAGATTTTTTAATCACTACACAGCGTGGAGGCTTCAATTTTTGGACTCCATGCTATGTAGTGAACAGGATCGTTTTTAAATTCCGATCTTTGATCATTAAAAAAAATCCCATTGACTTACATTAGGATCGGAATTGGGATCGGGTTCGAATGGAAAATGATCGGAAATCGGATTTTAAAATTGATCCTGAAATCTCAAGATCGGCTCAACCCTACTTATAGTATATTCACACAGGGAAGATTTGCTGAAGAAATTTCTTCAACTGTTTACTCTTTCCATAACAGTATGAACATGCTCTCGCTATATTTGTTGCAGATTCCCCATAATGAAAGTGTACCATAATAAAGCATAATAAAAAGGAACAAAATTTTACAATATTCCATTCACATGCAGTAAAGAAGACTCTGCAAAATTTTTATATGCATAAAACTGCTTTACCGCTGCCATGCAGAGCAATCTTCTGCTAAAGTTGCTGTAACTTTCTTATATAGCCACCAAATTTTGCAGAATCTCAAGCTGCAGAATGCAGTGCTGTGGGCACTGGCCTACAACTACAAAACCTTGTTGAATAGTCTCCCTGCAATGTTTTGTCTTTCATTTGCTGCCAATGTATGTAGCTGGATCCTATGACTGACAATAACCATCTCCAAGTCTCCTTCACAGAGGAGGCCACAGACTTCTCCTGCGAGGACAAAAATGGACACAGTAGCTGCCATGTAAGGAAATACGGCTCTGCATTGCTCTTGCACTAGTCTGTTTGCAAACAATGATGCAACTTCCTGTGTGACTTCCTGCCAGAAGAGGGTGCGTTAAAAAAAAAAAAAAAACACTTCTGGGAATACCTGCTATGTAGGTGAAGTACAGGCATGAAAACTCATCTAGTTTTCCCAGAAGTCTCCTGGTTTTTACGCCTCCTCACTTAGTCACTGTTCACTCCCACTCGGCTGCAGACTCATTAGTTTTCACTGCACTCTATGTCCTAATCCATTTTATTTATTAGGATCCACCCAATAGTTATGTATGCGAGGCGACCACTCTTCTACTTGTACTACTGCTCTATTATTTTCTATGGGAGGTTTTTCTCTTACTCAACTTCAGTATTGTATGCTTACTACTGAAGTTTGATAAAAGAAAAAGTTCCCACTGGCAATAATGGAGCCATTGACTCAAGCAGTACAGTACTTGCCTAGTATCCTGGGTTCAAGACCTGTATCAGACCTACACTAATAAAATACAGAGAATAACACTTGTAATAGATGGGGGATGCCCTCTGTAAATTTTTAAACGTTTGGGAATAATTTTTTTTTAAGTAAGCACCTACTTTGAATCACCCTTTGAAGGGCTCTCCTCGGTTGATGTCACTGGAAGTACTGTATGTGAGATGTAACTGACCCATATGAATATACCAAAGAAATCATACACAAAACGTAATTGGAAAATATAAATATTTTATTAAACTTTAAGCACTGAAAACTAATAATAAATTTACCATACATAATAGGGGTCCCATCTAAAACACGGCACAAAACCAAAGACTTAATACTACACATAAATATTCATGCACGAATATAATGCATGAAAGAGTAGCATACAATAAATGTAATTGCTCAGAAAATGTGATGCCATATATCAGATATTTACATAAACAGTATAACACTAAATAAAGAAATTATTCAATTGACAAAAAGTCTCTAATGTACATGTGTGTATGAACCAAACCACTACACATAACATGGCATAATAGCATACTATTACAGGATATAGAAATACCTAGGAAATGAAAAAAACATCCGAAAAAGAGCAAGATGTATATCAAATATTTACTAACACCAGCGTTCAGGTCTCCGTATTAGGTTTCCGTCTTCAGCCGGCAGAAGACTGAAACCTGTCATGCCGAGTCCAGCCGTGAACGCCGGTGAGCGTTTTGAGCTCTCCGCGGCGAAACCGTTTTTTTAAACCGGACACAGCATACTGCATGTCCGACTCTGTGTCCGGTTAAAAAAAACAGTTTAGCCGCAGAGAGCATAAAACACTCACCGGCGCTCACGGCTGGACACTTTTCAAACCCATTCAAATGAATGGATTTGAAAAATGACTGCAGGTTTCCGTCTCCTGCCCTGTTTTGTGCAGGAAACGGAAACCTGCAGAACGGAGACCGGGTGCAGATCTGAACGCGCCCTAAGAAAGTTTTATTAGGTCTGATGCCACACATATAAAAAGACTTTGCCCACTATTGTGTTATTACACAGATTAATAAAGACTGGAGTAGATAGTAATAAACAGACTTCAAAGCATGGCACAAATAGCAAATCTCCAAATCCTAATTATGTGCACAAAGAGGCTTCAATATATATGTGTGTGTTTACCAAACCACTACACATAACATTGCATAATAGCATACTATTAGAGGATATATTGAGTACGATTAAATAGTGCAAAAACGTCAAAAAACGAGTAAAGTGTACATCGGGTATTTGCAAAGAAAGTTTTATTATGTATGATGCCACACATATAAAATACATTTGCACACTACTAATGCTAATGTGTTATTACACACAAACATATAATAGAGATGAGCGAGTAGTATTCGATCGAATACTACGGTATTCGAAATATTCGTACTCGATCGAATACTACTAGCTATTCACAGTAAATATTCGATTCAGAGCCAACGTTGATTGGCCGAATGCTATACAGATCGGACCACAGCAATCTCCATTGTGGTCCGATTCTAGACTCCGCCTCCTCACAGACGAGCCTCCGGCAGGACCAGCATGGATTGGTCGAATGCTGTACACTGGCCAATCAATGCTGGTCAATTCATTCATATGAGAAAGAGAGTCAGCTCCCTCATAACAGCAAGCTGCCAGCTCTCCTGACTAGCAAGGATGAGCCTGCTGCAGAACCAGCGTTGATTTGCCGCAGACTCGTCGCGTTTACTCTATGTGAATGGACCCTTAGGGTGACATTTGCCTGTGGCTTGGTGCAGCAGAGAGTTTGAAACACTTATACCTAGGCTGGTAAAATGGCTTACAATCTGTAAGCAATAATCCAACAGATTTTAATGTCAAAATATTGTATGTATTGAGGATTGCTTATGGCAAACCCTAACAGATACATAGGCACTTTGCCACCGTGAAAAATATGTCTAAAAGTCACACATTCCCCAAAATCGTACAAATAAAAATTATATCAGCCCCACAAAAAAAGACATTTTATACAGCCCAGCATATAAAAATATTTAAATGTTATCCATGGCAACTCCAAGAATTTTTTTCACCCCAAAGTTTTTCCCAAAATTTTTTTGTTAAGGTATTAAAACATAAAAAAGCATATATTTAGCACTGCCATAATCTTAATAACCCACATAATATAGGCAACATGTCAATTTGGCTGCACAGTGAATGGGATAAAAATAAAACCCAGAAAAAAATGGCAAAAATGCAGTTTTTTTTCCTACCCATTCTAATTTATTTTTTTGGAACTTTCCAGTATATCACATGAAAAATTAAATGGCACCCTTGGTATTTTGAAGTACAATCTGTCATGCAAAAAATAAACTCTGTAAGGGCTCGTTCACATCTGCGCCCGGTCTCCGTTCATGCAGGTTTCCGTTTCCTGCACAAAACTGAGCAGGAGACGGAAAGCTGCAGGACTGTTTCAAACCCATTCATTTGAATGGGTTTAAAAGATGTCCGGCCGTGAGCGCCGGTGAGCGTTTTATGCTCTCCACAGCAAAACTGTATTTTTTTTAAATCGGACACAGAGTCGGACATGCAGTACTCTGTGTCCGATTTTTAAAAAACGGTTTCGTGGCGGAGAGCATAGAACACTCACCGGCGCTCACGGCCAGACCGGGTCTGACAGCTTTCCGTCTTCTGCATGCAGAAGACGGAAAGCTCAGAACGGAGTCTGGGCGCTAGTGTGAACCTAGCGTAAATGGAAAAATAAAAAGTTATGGCTTTTGGAAGGCAGGGAGTAAAATACAAAAATTTAAATACGCTGCTGAGTGAAAGAGTTAATGGAGGGGCAATGTGAGGGCTTCAAAAGGCTAAAGGTAGGTGTGGAATAGCCTTTCTAAAGGCTATGCAAAGATGTGATGTTAAAAATGAATTTACCCAATGATAGAACCCCTTTAAAGACACATACAACATTAGCTTTGTTTTTTCAAGAAGTTAGTTTCTTAAAAAAAAAAAAAAAAAAGGGTACAAAAGATGGAACTGAATACTTCAATTCATTGGATGTGTCATCTACTTTACCACTGGATTTCCAGCTTATAGTACTGCAAGTCATTGGGGAGCAAAACTTGGCTCTGTTATTATCTGTTTGGATACCAGGGGAAATCATTGCACTCAGTCATCCTGTCTGAATATGGTTCTGCCTTAAACAGCAATCGCACAGAGAGTGACATTTCAATTACTTACTATTTTACAAAGAATAACCATCTGTGTTAAACGTCCATCAGCCCAATAAAATATACAACCAATGTAGACAAGGTGGTGAAACATACTAGGGGCTATTATAAGGCATCTCCCATACTTTACTTAAGACAAGACTTCTTACTGGATTATGGACACATCTTTGATTCCAGCTATTATTAATTCAGCAAGAAACCAAAGTTTCTTCTATTATAGTTAGAAAGAAAAGTCAGATTCCCTGCAAGATACGGTATATCGATACATGTCATGGACGCCATAGATCTGCCAATTAGAGATGAGCGAACACTAAAATGTTCGAGGTTCGAAATTCGATTTGAACAGCCGCTCAATGTTCGTGTGTTCGAACGGATTTCGAACCCCATTATAGTCTATGGGGAACAGATACTCGTTAAGGTGGAAACCCAAATCCGTGTCTGGAGGGTCACCAAGTCCACTATGACACCCCAGGAAATGATGCCAACACCTCTGGAATGACACTGGGACAGCAGGGGAAGCATGTCTGGGGGCATCTAACACACCAAAGACCCTCTATTACCCCAACATCACAGCCTAACAACTACACACTTTACACACTCAATACCACCTCTCTGACAGTAGGAAAACACCTTGAAACATGTGTATTTGGCACTTGTAGTGAGGAGAGCTTGTCACCAGCAGTGAATTTGGCCCTTGTAGTAAGTTGAGGTTGGCACCAACATTTGTTTTGAAAATCAGGGTGGATTGAGCCTCTAACCAGCAGAGTTTGGGCAAATTCATGGTGGAGGGAGCCTCTAAAAACCCCAGTTTGGGCAAATTCATGGTGGAGGGAGCCTCTAAAAACCCCCAGTTTGGACCAATTCATGGTGGAGGGAGCCTCTAAACAGCCCAGTTTGGGCAAATTCATGGTGGAGGGAGCCTCTAAAAACCCCAGTTTGGACCAATTCATGGTGGAGGGAGCCTCTAAAAACCCCAGTTTGGACCAATTCATGGTGGAGGGAGCCTCTAAACAGCCCAGTTTGGACCAATTCATGGTGGAGGGAGCCTCTAAAACCCCAGTTTGGACCAATTCATGGTGGAGGGAGCCTCTAAACAGCCCAGTTTGGGCAAATTCATGGTGGAGGGAGCCTCTAACCAGCCCAGTTTGGACCAATTCATGGTGGAGGGAGCCTCTAAAAACCCCAGTTTGGACCAATTCATGGTGGAGGGAGCCTCTAAACAGCCCAGTTTGGACCAATTCATGGTGGAGGGAGCCTCTAACCAGCAGAGTTGGTGGAAATCAGGGTGGAGGGAGCCTCTAACCAGCAGAGTTGTGGGAAAGCAGGGTGGAGGGAGCCTCTAACCAGCAGAGTTGGTGGAAATCAGGGTGGAGGGAGCCTCTAACCAGCAAAATTGTGGGAAAGCAGGGTGGAGGGAGCCTCTAACCAGCAGAGTTGTGGGAAAGCAGGGTGGAGGGAGCCTCTAACCAGCAGAGTTGTGGGAAAGCAGGGTGGAGGGAGCCTCTAACCAGCAGAGTTGGTGGAAATCAGGGTGGAGGGAGCCTCTAACCAGCAGAGTTGGGGGAAATCAGGGTGGAGGGAGCCTAGTATTAGCAGAATTGTGCAACGCTTATGGTGGATGAGTATGAGGATGCGGAGGAATTGGAGAGGTTGAGTACAGACATGGAGTTTCATGTTGGGGTGCTTTACACAGGTGGGCACAAAAATGAAGGCTCTATCCAGTGGTGGTTCATTTTTATCAAAGTGAGCCGGTCGGCACTCTCAGCTGACAGACGGGTGCGCTTGTCAGTGATGATGCCACCGGCTGCACTGAACACCCTCTCAGATAGGACACTGGCGGCAGGACAGGACAGCACCTCCAAGGCATATAGGGCAAGTTCAAGCCACAGGTCCAACTTCGACACCCAATATGTGTAGGGCGCAGAGGGGTCGGAGAGGACAGGGCTGTGGTCGGAAAGGTATTCCCGCAACATGCGCCTATACTTCTCACGCCTGGTGACACTAGGACCCTCCGTGGCGGCACTTTGGCGAGGGGGTGCCATCAAGGTGTCCCAGACCTTAGACAGTGTGCCCCTCGTTTGTGTGGACCGGTGAGAACTTGGTTGCCTACTGGAGGAACTGCCCTCCCTGCCGCCAACGTCACATGCTGGAAACATCTCCATCATATTCTGCACCAATTGCCTGTGGCAAGCATTGATGCGATTGGCCCTCCCGTCTACCGGAATAAAAGACAAGATGTTGTTTTTATACCGGGGGTCAAGGATAGCAAAGATCCAGTACTGGTTGTCCTCCATGATTTTGACAATACGCTTGTCGGTTGTAAAGCACCCCAACATGAACTCAGCCATGTCTGCCACAGTGTTAGTTGGCATGACTCCTCTGGCCCCACCGGAAAGTTCAATCTCCATTTCCTCCTCATCCTCCATGTCTACCCATCCGCGCTGCAACAATGGGACGATTCGAAGTTGCCCGGAAGCCTCCTGTATCACCATCACATCATCGGACAACTCTTCTTCCTCCTCCTCCATTAAACGCAGTGAAGCGGACAGATGTGTGGACCTACTCTCCAGCTGTGACGGATCGGATGCTATCCCTAACTCCTCTGTGTGATCTGAGTTATCCCTGATGTCAATCAGGGATTCTCTCAGAACACACAAGAGCGGGATTGTAAGGCTCACCATCGCATCCTCAGAGCTCACCCTCCTTGTGGACTCCTCAAAGACCCGTAGGATGTCACAAAGGTCTCTCATCCATGGCCACTCATGGATGTGAAACTGAGGCAGCTGACTTTGTGGCACCCTAGGGTTTTGTAGCTGGTATTCCATCAAAGGTCTCTGCTGCTCAACCACTCTATTCAACATCTGAAACGTTGAGTTCCAGCGTGTGGGGACGTCGCACAAAAGCCGGTGTTGTGGCACATGCAGGCGTTGCTGGAGAGATTTTAAGCTAGCAGTGGCTACTGTCGACTTGCGAAAGTGGGCGCACATGCGCCGCACTTTCACCAGTAGCTCTGGAACATTGGGGTAGCTCTTTAGGAAACGTTGCACCACTAGGTTGAAGACGTGGGCCAGGCATGGAACATGTTGGAGTCCGGCAAGCTCCAGAGCTGCTACCAGGTTCCGGCCGTTATCACAAACGACCATGCCTGGGCCCAGGTGCAGCGGCTTAAACCATATTGCCGTCTCATCGAGGAGGGCATCCCTCACCTCGGAGGCAGTGTGCTGTCTGTCCCCCAAGCTGATCAGCTTCAGCACAGCCTGCTGACGTCTACCAACGCCAGTGCTGCAACATTTCCAACTCGTAGCTGGGGTCAATCTAACAGCGGAGGAGGAGGCGGTGGCGGAGGAGGAGGCGGTGGCGGAGGAGGAGGCGGTAGAGGAGGAGGGGTGTTCTTCTCGTGTCCCTGCCAGAAATGTTAGGCGGGGAGACGAGGTACACCGGGCCAGTTTGGGAAGCAGTCCCAGCCTCAACTACATTCACCCAGTGTGCCGTCAGTGAAATGTAGCGTCCCTGTCCGCATGCACTTGTCCACGCGTCGGTGGTCAAGTGGACCTTTGTGCAAAGCGCGGAACTAAGGGCCCGCCTGATGTTGAGTGACACGTGCTGGTGCAAGGCGGGGACGGCACACCGGGAGAAGTAGTGACGGCTAGGGACGGCATAGCGAGGTGCCGCAGTTGCCATCAGGTCCAGGAAGGCGGGAGTTTCAACAAGCCGGAACGCCAACATCTCCTGGGCCAGCAGTTTAGCGATGTTGGCGTTCAAGGCTTGCGCGTGTGGGTGGTTAGCAGTGTATTTCTGCCCCCGCCGCTCCAATGTCTGAGAGATGGTGGGTTGTTGTAAAGAAGCGCCTGATGGTGCCTTTGATGGTGCAGGAGAAGGAGATAAGACAGGAACAGGGGAGGATGAGGGAGAAGTCAACAAAGTGGCGGAGGCAGATGAAGTGGTGTCCTGGCTCATCCTCTGGAGTGCATCGCCAGCACAGTCAGCAGAGGCAGTGGCAGAGGCATTGGCAGTGGCGTGAACGGCAGGCGGCCTTTGTCCTGCCGTTGCTGCCTGCCACTGATTCCAGTGCTTGGATTCCAAATGACGGCGCATTGAAGTGGTGGACAGGTTGCTCTTCTCAGAGCCCCTAATCAATTTTGAGAGGCAAATTATGCAGACAACACTATATCTGTCCTCGGCGCATTCCTTGAAAAAACTCCACACCTTCGAGAAACGTGCCCTCGAGGTGGGAGTTTTTCGGGGCTGGGTACGAACTGGAACATCTTGGGAGATTCCGGGTGTGGCCTGGCTTCGCCTAAGCTGCTGACCTCTGCCTCTGCCTACCCTTTTTGGTGCTGCACCTGCCTCAACATCCACACTACTTTCCCCGCTTGACATCCCCCCTGTCCAGGTCGGGTCAGTGTCCTCATCATCCACCACTTCCTCTTCCAACTCCTGTCTCATCTCCTCCTCCCGCACAATGCGCCGGTCAACTGGATGCCCTGACGGCAACTGCATCACATCATCGTCGATGAGGGTGGGTTGCTGGTCATCCACCACCAAATCGAACGGAGATGGAGGAGACTCTAGTGTTTGAGCATCTGGACACAGATGCTCCTCTGTTAGGTTCGTGGAATCGTGACGTGGAGAGGCAGGTTGAGGGACAATGAAAGGAGCGGAGAACAGCTCTGGGGAGCAGGGACAGTTGGGGTTATTGTTCTGTGAAGCTTGGGAATTTTGGGAGGAAGGAGGACAAGACTGTTGGGTAATAGGAGGAGAGGAGGCAGAGTCTGACTGGCTGCTGGACAATGTGCTGTAAGCGTTCTCTGACAGCCATTGCAAGACCTGTTACTGGTTCTCGGGCCTACTAAGGTTTGTACCCTGCAGTTTAGTTAATGTGGCAAGCAACCCTGGCACTGTGGAGTGGCGCAATGCTTGCTGCCCCACAGGAGTAGGCACGGGACGCCCTGTGGCTTCACTGCTACCTTGCTCCCCAGAACCATTCCCCCGACCTCGCCCACGGCCTCGTCCACGTCCCTTTCCGGGAGCCTTGCGCATTTTGAATTCCCAGTTAGAAATTGGCACTATATACCAGTAGCAAAAATTGTGGGTGCACGTAACCCCAATATATTCTTTGAATTACCAGTCAGAAACTGGCACTATATACCAGTAGCAAGAAATGAGGGTATTTGTAACCCCAATATATTCTTTGAATTACCAGTCAGAAACTGGCACTATATACCAGTAGCAAGAAATGAGGGTATTTATAACCCCAATATATTCTTTGAATTCCCAGTCAGACAATGGCACTATATACCAGTAGCAAAAATTGTGGGTGCACGTAACCCCAATATATTCTTTGAATTACCAGTCAGAAACTGGCACTATATGGCAGTAGCAAGAAATGAGGGTATTTGTAACCCCAATATATTCTTTGAATTCCCAGTCAGACAATGGCACTATATACCAGTAGCAAAAATTGTGGGTGCACGTAACCCCAATATATTCTTTGAATTACCAGTCAGAAACTGGCACTATATGGCAGTAGCAAGAAATGAGGGTATTTATAACCCCAATATATTCTTTGAATTCCCAGTCAGACAATGGCACTATATACCAGTAGCAAGAAATGAGGGTATTTATAACCCCAATATATTCTTTGAATTCCCAGTCAGACAATGGCACTATATACCAATAGCAAGAAATGAGGGTATTTATAACCCCAATATATTCTTTGAATTCCCAGTCAGACAATGGCACTATATACCAGTAGCAAGAAATGAGGGTATTTATAACCCCAATATATTCTTTGAATTACCAGTCAGAAACTGGCACTATATGGCAGTAGCAAGAAATGAGGGTATTTGTAACCCCAATATATTCTTTGAATTCCCAGTCAGACAATGGCACTATATACCAGTAGCAAAAATTGTGGGTGCACGTAACCCCAATATATTCTTTCAATTACCAGTCAGAAACTGGCACTATATGGCAGTAGCAAGAAATGAGGGTATTTGTAACCCCAATATATTCTTTGAATTCCCAGTCAGACAATGGCACTATATACCAGTAGCAAGAAATGAGGGTATTTGTAACCCCAATATATTCTTTGAATTCCCAGTCAGACAATAGCACTATATACCAGTAGCAAGAAATGAGGGTATTTATAACCCCAATATATTCTTTGAATTCCCAGTCAGACAATGGCACTATATGGCAGTAGCAAGAAATGAGGGTATTTATAACCCCAATATATTCTTTGAATTCCCAGTCAGACAATGGCACTATATACCAGTAGCAAAAATTGTGGGTGCACGTAACCCCAATATATTCTTTGAATTACCAGTCAGAAACTGGCACTATATGGCAGTAGCAAGAAATGAGGGTATTTATAACCCCAATATATTCTTTGAATTACCAGTCAGAAACTGGCACTATATGGCAGTAGCAAGAAATGAGGGTATTTATAACCCCAATATATTCTTTGAATTCCCAGTCAGACAATGGCACTATATACCAGTAGCAAGAAATGAGGGTATTTGTAACCCCAATATATTCTTTGAATTCCCAGTTAGACAATGGCACTATATACCAGTAGCAAGAAATGAGGGTATTTATAACCCAATATATTCTTTGAATTCCCAGTCAGACAATGGCACTATATACCAGTAGCAAGAAATGAGGGTATTTATAACCCCAAATTATTCTTTGAATTCCCAGTCAGAAACTGGCACTATATGGCAGTAGCAAGAAATGAGGGTATTTATAACCCCAATATATTCTTTGAATTACCAGTCAGAAACTGGCACTATATGGCAGTAGCAATAAATGAGGGTATTTGTAACCCCAATATATTCTTTGAATTCCCAGTCAGACAATGGCACTATATACCAGTAGCAAGAAATGAGGGTATTTGTAACCCCAATATATTCTTTGAATTCCCAGTCAGACAATGGCACTATATACCAGTAGCAAGAAATGAGGGTATTTATAACCCCAATATATTCTTTGAATTACCAGTCAGAAACTGGCACTATATGGCAGTAGCAAGAAATGAGGGTATTTGTAACCCCAATATATTCTTTGAATTCCCAGTCAGACAATGGCACTATATACCAGTAGCAAGAAATGAGGGTATTTATAACCCCAATATATTCTTTGAATTCCCAGTCAGACAATGGCACTATATACCAGTAGCAAAAATTGTGGGTGCACGTAACCCCAATATATTCTTTGAATTCCCAGTCAGACAATGGCACTATATACCAGTAGCAAAAATAGTGGGTGTATATAGTCCCAATTCTATTGCTAGGGGACTTGCAGGGTATTTCTGGGGTGAAGGTGGGGGGGCACACCGTTGGAACGGGTATCGGGGGTATATATCGGGTATACGGGAATACACTGACCGTGTATTCCATTCAGGATCCGCGGAAAGCTGGGTTGCGGCGATTGAGCCCGTCAGTGCCACGTTACACTGACAAGCTTCTCCCTGGAATTTAGCTCTTATAAGAGCTGTTGGTTGTCTTCTCCTTCCTATCCTAGCCTGTCCCTGCCTACCCAGAATCTAACCCCTAGCTAACTGGACGGAAACCTCCGTCCCCGGTGAATTGCAAGCTCAGAATGACGCGAAGCTGGGCATCGCTGTTCTTTTAAATTAGAGGTCACATGTTTTCGGCAGCCAATGGGTTTTGCCTACTTTTTTCAACGTCACCGGTGTCGTAGTTCCTGTCCCACCTACCCTGCGCTGTTATTGGAGCAAAAAAGGCGCCAGGGAAGGTGGGAGGGGAATCGAGTAATGGCGCACTTTACCACGCGGTGTTCGATTCGATTCGAACATGCCGAACAGATAGAACACTGTTCGCTCATCTCTACTGCCAATATAAAAAACATTCTGGGATCTGTGGAGATCAACACATGACATGATAAGTGACATAATATGTCTGTTTGGGATAAATGGGTTTTATAACTTTTTTTGCTGGGAATTGCTTTTGGCATTTCCCTGGCATGTGACCTCTGCATCTAATAACTAACTGGAATGGTGATGTCCATATGTATAGTACATCTAAGCAATATCATATTATGAATTATGAACGTAATTCTACAATTGTTGGCTAAAAGCATCAACTTTACTAGCCTAGAGGTATTAACACAATGGTCCTGAACGCTCAAAGCAAAAATAATCAATGACTGGGTCTATTATTCAAGATGGTGGACCTTAAGGCTAAGGTCCCGGGGGATGTTACGCAGCTCTAAAGCGCTGTGGGAAAAACCACAGCAGGAACGCATCGCGGTTCTTCCTGGAGTGCTTTGAAAGTTCAGAGAGTTTTCCTCCACTGACTTTCTGTTACCGTTCTATCTACTGGAAAGCCACCGACGTTTTGGAAACGTTTTGGAAATTGCAGCGTGTCCGCGCTGCGGTTTTAAACGCAAAGTGGGCATGCGATTCGCATGAATCCCATCCACTTTGCAGATACTGTAAAACACCACGATTTTTTCTTCGTTTCCCGCTGTGGGGCCCCGGCCTAAAGGAGTCATCTAGGTAAGGTTCCTCTCTTGTCCTGTTTGGTATTGGAATCTAGTATTTCAACTCAGCCCATTCTGTTGCAAAAAATTTTTCAACTCTCACCACCCCTGTAAGTGATGTGTCTTCTCCAATTTTTACCATGCACAGCGCCGTACTATTAGTACCAATTGTGTCTAGTATTACATGACCATGTGCTTTGTCTCTATGCTTGCTGTGTTTATCATGGTTAGCACATTGACCCATTGAACCAACTCACTGGTTCCATACAAATTCCCATTTTTTATCACGAACACAGGTCAAAATACAGGATCTATATCTTTCCATTTTGGGGCTCACTGAGAGAAGTGAATGGGGCCAATGAGGCCCAGGCAGCACACCGATGTCAACCGTATGCCGGCCATGCCATTTTACATGGTCAGGTGCACTTAAATGGGATAAAACTTCAGTGAAATGTAATATCAAGCACAGTTACTACTAAAGTATGGAACCATGCCTGGAAAATAATGAAAGGAATGCAACGGTTGCCAGGATTAACCAGGAATCACTTTTTTTTTTTTTTCCCAGTCATTAAAGTCATATGAGGGCTTGTATTTTGCAGGATAAATTTTACTTCCTAATACCACCACTTAATGTTTCTTAGGGAGCCCGCACACTTTACACTCGCTCATTCTGAACGTAAAACTCGTTCAGAGTGAGCGGCGTAAAAAACAGATCCCATTGACTTGAAAGCAATAGGTAAAAAAGCCTCCCATTGATTTCAATGGGCAGCGCTCGTGTGCCGGCACCCATTCAAGTCAATGGGATCTGTTTTTTACGCCGCTCACTCTGAACGAGTTTTACATTCAGAATGAGCGAGCGTAAACTCGGTGTGCAGGCTCCCTTACAATGTATTGGGAAGTTGAATAGACTTTCAGGAAAAATAAAACATAGTTACTGCATTTTCATATGGGTTTTTACAGCATCCACTCTGTGGTAAAAAATCATGTTACCTTTATTCCATGGTTTAGTACATCCTCTGGGCATGCAGTCAGTTTCAATAGTAGGTTGCTCTTAAGCACCAGCAGGCCCTATTGTTTCTATCATTACAGAGTCTGTAGTGAACCAGATGGTGGGACCTGCTTCTAAGCTCAAATGTATCTGCATCATACCATTTAATCCTCCAAAATATTGATAGTATTGAAAATGTGATGCATTGTGCAACTCTAGTTGGTAATAGCTAAAGCACAATTTAGATTTTGACCATTTTGGAATAATGCCATCTGTAAACCCTTTATGGTTACTGCTAAAGCCTGTGCATATGACTACTAATAACTGAGCATAACATGAGCTAGAGAATGGATGATAGCTGGAAAATATTCTATGCTACTGTAGCTCCTGGGCAGGCCATGACTGGGCAATTTGGTAGCCACTTCAAACACAAGCTTCAGTTAAGGCCTACATAAAACAGATAGCATCATGACTGCCTTCCCCTATAAATACATGCAAAAAAGTAAATCATTAAATTATCCACACACGCTACTGGCACTTTAAGCTATTATAGATCACTGACTAGGCGTGCATCTGCCTGCTCTTTACAACTGTATACTGTACAGGACAGTAGAGCTGCTTGAACGCAAGGACTCCTAGTAGCATAGATGACTACGTTGCTTAGATTCCAGGTTTCTTAGGGTAAGTTCACAGAGTGTTTTTTGGACCAGAGGCGGAGGCCACCTCAGGTTCCGGTCCAAAATAGGGGTAGCTGCGATTGCACCGGCATCCAGTCGCGCACTCCGCTCCGGATTAGGCCCAAATGAATGGGCCTAGTCGGGAGGGAGTGTCTTCAGGCGGATGTCGCAAGGCAAATCCGCCTGAAACAATGAGCACATCACTTCTTTTTTCCAGCTTTCGGAAAAAAGAACTGACCGTCTCCCATTGATTTAAAAAAAATTGTTGTGAAAAAAAAAAACACAGCAATAAAAGATGGTGGATACGAATATATAAAATGTCATTCACTGCTAGGACTGTAAAACACTTTTTATTCCCCAAAATGGACAAAAAAAAGCAGCATTTTCATAAAGTGCACCTTAGAGAACCTATTAAAGGGATCCTATCATACAAACCCTTTTTTTTTATGAGTAACACGTCGGAATAGCCTTAAGAAAGGCCAACAGGCCATGAGAAAATTGTAAGCGGCCATTTTCTGGTGGCCTGTGGGCATGCGCAGTCTGCTCTGCCCGAGGTCTAGAAATTATAAGCCACAGCCAGAAGAAGAGGACGCTGCTGACGAAGATGGAGGCGGTGTAGGAGAGAGCTCTCTCGCAGCATTGGGGATGCCCCCAGTGCTGTTTGAGCGCTGTGGCCCGCCCCAGTGCTGCGAGAGAACTCATTTGCATACCGTCAAGAACCGGGATTCCTACGGAACGGCAGCGCGGAGAAGACAACGAAAGGTAGGAGAAGAATAGCCTTTCTTAAAGCTATTCCAACGTGTTACTCATAAAAAAAAAAAAGTGTTTGTATGATAGGATCCCTTTAATACATAGTATGAGATCATGTATGTTTTTTTCTTATGGCAAGCTATATGCAATGATGTAATATTCAATTATTTTTATATAAAAATAAATTACATTTTATGAAAAGTATTCATGCAGTAATTGCTTACACACATGTATGAAAATAAATAAAAAATTATATATATATATATATATATATATACACACACACACGTACAGTTGCAAAGGATTAAAGGGATTTACCAGGAATACTACAATACCTGCACTGGCTGGACAGGAAGGGAAGTGGCTCAGGTAACCAGTGAGGTCAATCACAACATCATTGCTAATAGTCATCCCACATGTGTATGCTGAGACCAGTGATGGACCAGCCACTTAATCCACAATATAGAAGAGGTGACTAAACACCGGAGACCAGGGGGTTAGGGATCCCTTTTAATTTTAGCTCACTCCTGGAAAACCCCTTTAGAGATTTGCCATCTCTTCCGGGGGGTTACCCCTGTCCCTGTGGTATGATATATACATACAGATGTGGCAAACTTTACCAAGTTAAATAAGCAGCAGACGAAAACTTTAGCTTGACATTATACTGTATTCTCTACTGCCAGATTTCCTGCTGCAACAAGTTATCAGATTCAAGTTGAATGTGGCTACATCTATGTATACATTGAGCACATCCCACTAAAATGGCATCAGGCTACAGCATTTAGCGTGTTAGGTATCAAGGTGAAATTTGCTACTTCTGTTAAGAACTAGACGAGACTTCTGTCCCTCACTAGCTGCCCCAGTGCTCTTACAATACACGTACTGTTAGCATGTGCTGTGTAATGCAGAAGCCACCAGTCATGTTCATTCTGCAGCCGGGCTAAATCTGCCTTATATGTCCTATCCACACCATACAAGTCTATAGGAGCGTGTCAGCGTGTACCTGCAGCGGCATAACATGTGCAGCTCCGTCCACTCTGCTCTCCTCTAGTCCTCTGTCACATTGCAGCCACTTCCTCATACCGTATTTCATCTACATTTTCTACAATACCGTATAACGTATAATACAAGAGCATTCCTTCTGCAACTCTTCAGTGCTGTACACTACATATACACAAAGCAGCGCTGCAGCAGAACACAGCATCATGTTATTGTTATTGTACTTATGTTATTGTTATTATGTTTATAGAAATAGCATATTTTGTATTGCATATGTAAAATACACATGTGTAAAAAAAAAAAAAAAAAGGATGAATTTCATGGCTTTTTTTTTAATTCTTAACCCACTGATCCATTTTTAACAGAGGTAACATGATGCCAATACATTTAACATACATTCCAAATGGATCCATAGATTTTTAATGGTTACATATTAAAACGGACAAAGATAGAATCTGTCAGGTTTTTTAACGCAAAAAAACCATCATTTAAAAAACAGGAACTCAATGTGCTATCAAAATGGCTGTGTGATGGATGTTTTTTATTGTCCTGTACTTAAAGGGATTTTACCATTAAAATCGAATTTTTAGTCCCTAACACAAAAAATTCAATTTCAATCGTAGAATCCCTTTAAAGAGGACTTTTCACCATCTGGGGCACATGCGGTTTAATACACTGCTAGTGCCGATACCGTAGCTCTTCACTTTCAGAAGGGCGTTTCTGACAGTCAATCGGGAACGCCTCTCCTCACAGCAGCGTCTATTGCACTGTACTGTAAGAGAGGACATTCCTTACCGCCCAGCGATGATGCTGAGTGGTGAGGAAGGCCCCTTCCCCCCCCCCCCCCCCGTATTTGTCTATGGATGAGCACTATGAGGAGGGTAGGGGGCATTCCTCACCGCTCTCACAGTACAGCACAATAAGCGCTATTGTGAGGAAGGGCGTTCCTGACCGACTGTCAGAAACTCTCTTCTGATAGTGAAGAGCTACGGTACCGACTCCAATAGCCGGGGGCACAGAAAGTGAAAGCCGATAGTGGGCTGAATTCAGTGCACTTTTGGCTTTCTAGCAGCATATAAAACAACATGTGCCCCAGGAGGTGAAAGGTCCTCTTTAAGGTCTTACAGTCTGATCTACAGTGTGTTGTCCTGCTGTCCCAGGCGGCAGGTGGTACGTCCAATGTACTCGGTGTTCTCTGGACGTAAATAGAGTTGAGCACAATGATGAAACAACCATCAGCTCTTTATTCCATCAGTCGTCTCGAGTAAATATTCATTACATCTGTGACAAATAGTCTTGTGATGGCAATTTTTTTTTTTTTTTATTAACAAGTTTGTTTTTGTGGACAGACCATTTTTCACAGATGTCAATAAAACTGACATGTTCCGTCTTTGTCCATTTTGACAAACAGACAAACTTAATACAAATGTTTGGGTTCATTTTATCAGAGATTAAATGGATTGTCATAATTTTTCCATAACCTCTGTAATCAGCTACATATGGCTTCTGGTGTGTAAAGAGGTATAGCTAGAAGGGGGGTAGAGAGAGTGGTGGCCTCGGGTCCATTGACTCTGGGAGACCCACTCTGAGGCCACCGCTAACCCGCATTGGGACTACCGAGACTACCAGACTACCGAGCATACTGGCAAGTAGTGTGCAGTGAAAGCATTATACCATTATATCATTATAGTCTATGGAACTCATTATAGTCTATGGGGTCCATGTGCTCTCCGCATGCTGCCCACACGAATCTTGCGGACATGAAAGTAGATCACGATGTACTTTTCTGTCCTTATGTTCCATGCAGACACCACGTGAAGAGCACACAGACCCTATTATAGGCTATGGCAGGGGTAGGGAACGTACGGCTCTCCAGCTGTTGCAAAACTACAACTCCCAGCATGCATACTGGCTCTGCTGTTCTGGGAACCCCCATGGAAGTGAATGGAGCATGTTGGGAGTTGTAGTTTCACAGCAGCTGGAGAGCCGAAGGTTCCCTACCCCTGGGCTATGGGGTCCGTGTGCTTTCACTGCACACCACTTGCCAATGCATTCGGTATTCCATTCGGGGGGTCCCCATGCGAACTCCCCAAATGGATTACCAAACGCGGATGTGAACGAGGGGTAAGAAGCTATTTCAATTGTATCGGTGGATGCAAGATGCCTATACAGTTGAAATATGTGGTAGAGGAGGAAGCCTTGGAGGAAACTCTTAGTTTACACGCTTCTCTTAGTTGTAATAATGACCAATGTAGCATCCAGAATCCACTTCTGTAAGCAGACACTATGGGACATTTTACTGTGTGGAGGCCACTATAGGACATTTTTCTTAAAACGGTTGTCCAGCAATTGGTTCAAAATATTTATTTCATATTTTCCTCCTCTAAAAACTGGGGATGTTTTCTCATAAGAAAAGAAATTAAAAAGAAGAAATTTTTACGTGATAAATCTGATTATGATAATGAAACAGTGTATAAATGGCAAATAGAAGCCACATCGACCCCGAAATCCATACTGAAGAGGAGGAACAGATATAAAACAAGGAATGACTCTAGAAGGAGAGTATCCTTCAGTTCCATTGATAGGGAATCGGAAGGATCAGATACAGGTTCCACACAATCACAAGAAAGTTTTTTAGGAGGAATGAACGGAAAAAGTTCTCACCACGGAGGAAACCCCATAGGGCAGGAAGAAAACATAAAAAGACAAACAAGACAGACGAGATATCAAACACGGAGAAAACAGATGTGATAGGGGAGTATTCTGACATTGACGGTTCGGTACATATTGACGATGCTGATAATGTTTTTTCAAATACAAATAATGAGAGTAATTTTCCCAGTGTTCTTAATCTCTCGTCTTTTACTTTCTCTGACTCATGCTTACAATTATTGTCAAAAGGTTTAAATTTTGTCCCTGCGGAACACTTTGATATATTTGAGACATTACTTGATGTAAATAAGTTTATCCGCCTACTTACAATCAAGAGGCATTTTTTTGACATGCATGAGTCGGAAAAAGATGGGACAATTGATAGTTCTCCTATGGTAAATGAGTTTGATAAATTACTGTTTGATGAGCAATGTTGTTTACTAAATTTGATGAATTTGGGGGACAGTGAGAAAGATGGATCAATTGTTCCGGATCTTAAAGTCGATATAAAAAATCCATTTTTTTATCCCCTTAATTCCAGATATCCGGCACTGGACATGTTCCAGAGTGCCATTGAAAGGGATCTTATTAAGTTATATGATGTACAGAAAACTAAGTCTCGGCCTGATAATTTAAAAATGGATGAGAGATTGATCTTGAGGTATCTGCAGAATAATGACAAGGTCATAGTGAAGATGTCAGACAAAGGGGGACGAGTGGTGATCCTTAACAGAAGCGATTATGTTCAGTCAGCATATTCTATTTTGAATGATACAGATACATATCGTGTTCTGAGTGAGGATCCGACTAAGATTTTTTCTTGCAAGATAAAGTCCCTCTTGGAAGAGGGTTTGAATCAAGGTTTCTTCACAGAGAGGGAGATACAGTATTTACATGTGGAACATCCGATAGTTCCCATCTTTCATGGGCTACCGCAAACGCACAAGAGTGGATTCCCCCCCCCCCCCCACTGAGACCCATCATTTCGGGTATTGGTTCAGTTACAGAGCGTTTATGTATTTGGGTTGACCAATTGCTTCAACCTTTGGTAAAATTAACACCTAGCTATATCAAGGATACCAAAGAGATCCTTAAAGTATTTGATGGGTTTCAGTGGAGGGGGGATTTCACCTGGGTTAGCTGTGATGTTACAGCCCTCTATTCCTCAATACCACATAATATAGCTATTACTGCACTTTCTCATTTTTTGTATATTCATACTAACTTTGATCCGGAATTCAATGAGTATATCATCCAGATCATTGAATTCTTATTACATCATAATTATTTCATGTTTTTGGACAAATTTTATCTCCAAATTAAGGGGGCGCCCATGGGTGCATGTTTCTCCCCCTCCCTGGCCAACATAGTTATGGCCTGGTGGGAGGAGAAACATTTATATGATAACAGCAATCCTTTTCGCAGCCAGATACACTGGTATGGTCGTTATATTGACGACGCCCTTTTGATCTGGACAGGACGGACTGAGGACATACACAAATTTATAGATTATATTAACGATAACCCCTACAATTTAAAATTCACTTTCAACATAGGAGAAGAGAGTATTAATTTTTTGGATGTAACACTTAGAGGGGATCAAGATAGTGGCAGAGTACAGGTGTGTAATTACAGAAAACCTAGTGCAGGTAACACACTTTTGCACGCATACAGTATGCACCCTAAACACACAAAAAAATCTTTGCCGGTTGGTGAGTTTCTTAGAGTCAAAAGAAATTGTTCTACACAGGAGGCTTTCGAAAAAGAGTCTCTTGTTGTCAAAAATAGACTCAAACAAAGACATTACCCTCAATGGTCCATCAATAGGGCATATGATATTGCAACACGTAGAGACAGAGAGCAGTTGTTGTATAACCCCCAGAAAAAGAAGCAAAAAGATAACATCAGTGAAATACATTTTTCAACTAGATATAGCACAGAATTCGATGAGATAACCCAGATAATTAGAAACAACATGCCCATCCTTAATCAGGACCCAATTTTGGGGGAAGTGATCAAAAAAGGATGCAGTTTCATATCTAGGAGGGGTAAGACACTGGGAAATTATATTTCACCTAGTCTCTTGGTTAATAAGAAGGAAGATAGAACAAAAACTTGGTTAAATACGGTGGGCTTTTTTAAATGTGGACACGTACGTTGTTCTACTTGCCAGTGGACATCGAAAATAACAAAGTTTTCTGGCGCCGAGTTGCATCACTCATATAAAATAAAAGATCACATTGATTGCAATAGCAATCATGTTGTATACATGATTGTATGTCAGGAATGTAGAGTACAATATATCGGTAGTACTATTAGACCTTTGAAAACGCGCATTTCGGAACACTTACGAAGTATAAGTAATCCGGATAATCTTAAAAACACAGGGGTGTCTAGACACTTCAAAGAAAAACATAAGAGTGATATGTCCAGTTTGAGATTTTGGGGCATAGAACAGGTGAAGCGCCCAATTAGGGGTGGTGACTGGGAGCGTATGCTAAGAATTAGAGAAGTCCATTGGATTCTCAAGTTAAGAACACGGTACCCATTGGGCATGAATAATAGAAATGACATATCCTACATCTATTAAAGATCTATTGTAATCCTGTGAATGCATCTATGTTGTGGGACAAGTTTATTTTGGCTATAAAATATCCTCATGTGCCGTATGTGCACACGAAATATGGCTTTGGCAATATAGGTTTGTGGTAATATAGGAATTTTCCATCAAATTATACCATGTTGAAAGGTGTAATTTTTTTCAATATTATATGTGATAAACTCACATTTATTTTGCACTTACCTTAACAGTGATTCCGGATCATATACAATGTTGGACATCTCCATCTAATGAAGTGAGGACATTAATATCATGTGTCCCTTCCATATTCCTCTGTATCAAGGAGAGTGCTTTGTGCTACATGCGTCTTTTTTGAAAATACAGCCGGATACTTCAAAGGGAGCATTCCATCCAATGAAACACGAGAAGGCTTATCACATGATTTATCCTCACGCATGCTCACATCTGTTTGAATTGGAGAGGCGGCCATCTTTGTTCAGGGCATTCTGCACCCAACTTTCGGGATGGTCCGTGGGAATACATTTGTAATATGACCGTGTTTGTTTATATTGGGGGATCTATTTGGTATGTACTGTGGTCTAGACGGTCCATATAGTTTCTGTGTATTCAGGTAGTCTTTCCAGGTTTGGTATATATTTATTGTATGTAAATGTATTGCTGTGTTTGTTTAACTTCAACATTGTCTATATTTGGTAATATAAGGTCACATATACGTATATACTTACATTATATGAATGGAGATATAGCTTTTTCTACAATTGTGTGGTCTATACATGTATTTTTTGTTTTTAAATATGTTTGGTTGTTTTTGTGTTTTTTAACTATATACACGCTTTGAGTCCTCTTTGTACCAATGTGTAGTCAGTAAATCACCTGTTAGCATATATCAGGTTGATTGATTTGAGGTGTGGTCAGGCATTATATCAGAGGGGACTCAAGGCAGAAGTGATCAGACTTTGACAAAGGAAAACCCATCCGAAACACGTCAGTCTGACGCCCACATTCCTGTTTTGTGCGTATGCTGCTGTGATTTTGCAACATTTTAACAATAAAGAAGAAGTTTATTTGCACCTTTCCACGTAACCTGGCTGGAATCAATTTCTTGTTGGATGTACTATGTTTTCTCATAAGGTGCATCTTGTAAAAAAAAAAATTAAAAAAACAAACAAACAAACTAGGACCTTTGAGATTCAGACTATAGTTTAAAAAGACAGATTTTTAACAATTGTGTAGGTGTTTTATACATTACCAGGCAGTATGTAAGTCAAGGAAATTCTCAGAATCCACGTTTACTCTCAGTTTAAATACATCACCTATATATTGGTGACCTTTCTATGGATCACTGAAGTAGGCCTAAAGACGATAATTGTTCCTGCAGACGCAGCAAGAAAGTGTAGTAGGAAGCTGACAGATATGTGTTCAACATTTAAAGATACAGTATTTGGATCCAGAACATACAGACAGCAGTCAGAAACCTAAACATGAATGGAAAAGGATCACTATTTGTGGCTTTCCTCAAAGTGACAGTGGGTTGATCTTCAGGTAAAATTACATACTTCATGCTGGTGTCTCAGTCAGACCAACCGGCATCATTCATGCAACTTTTAAAACATCAAAGTGGACACCTAGCAGAGTGTGGAAACATTTCTCTGGGTGCTGGTGCAGATCCTGGTACAAAGTAAGGAATTTGCTCTTCCAGACCCGCTGAGACACAATGGGGTGAACCCAGTACTTCTCTTACTTCCTACTTAGCTCTTCATCCAACATCTCTGTTCCCTGCCTGAACTGGAGAAATCAACCAAAGTAGAATTATAGGGTTCCCAAATCATGTGCTCATGGTATGTATCATAACAAGGATCTGTGATTACCAGGAGACAAATATTTTCTTAAAGGGGTACCCCAAACAAAATGATATTTAAAACCTAACTTTTATTACGTATCATTAATAAAAAACTTTTTGTAAAAAACTCTTGTAGCCCTTTTGTTCTTAGAAACTATAAAATGGTTCTCTACACTGACGTGTTTCTAATAGTGTTGGATGGTCCTGCCTAATCCGTATTCAGGCCGCCCGATGTAAAACAATTAGCACAAGCCCATGAATCTAGGCACCCATTCACCTTCACACCATTTAGAAGCTTAAATACATTGTTGCAAACCAGGACTTTTTTGAAAGCACACACCCCACTCTATGATTAACCCCGGGGGGTGGCTATGTTAAGCTTAGATCGATTCACTCTCCGGTTTTATATGAGTTGGTGGTGTATAAATTCAGCGCAGGTCCACATAATATTCTATGTATTGGTGCCTGCAGCAGTGAGAGATATTGATAATGATGTTGGATGCTCAATCCACACATCCATCCCTATCTAGCCGTCTCAACACGTAAGTTAGGTTAGACAGCATGCACCGGAGATCTAGGGTAACATGAATGGACTTATATTGTCTCCTGATGATTAGTCAAGAAACGCGTTGAGACGCCTAGATAGGGGTAGACGCGTGGATTGAGCGTCCAACATCATTATCAATATCTCTCACTGCTGCAGGCACCAATACATAGAATATTATGCTATTCAGCGTATTGAGAAATCTGGGGGCAGAGATGGGGGGACATGAATCTTGGGCAGAGATGGGGGGACATGAAATTGGGGATAGAGATGGGGGGACATGAAATTGGGGATAGAGATGGGGGACATGAAACTGGGGACAGAGATGGGGGGACATGAAACTGGAGGAGAAATGGAGGGGGGGACATATAATTTACGGATTTATTTCCGATTATTTCGGGCATTCACGCACTTACACGCAATTTATCGCAGTACATTGATGTTCTGCTACAGAAGTATGTGATACAACTCCCCACATATCTGAGGGATTCTTCTGATGTCATTAATAATTTATTGGCCATCGAATGGAAGGTGGGCTACAGATGGGCGACACTCGATGTGAGTGCCTTATATAGTAATATAGAACACGAATTGGGAATCTTAGCCATCAAAACCACTCTTGAAAAAGACAACCTCATGCCTGATAATCAGAAAGATTTTATAATAAATGGGATTCGTTTTATTCTGAATCATAATGTATTTGAATTTGAATCTAAGTTATACATTCAGACCCGCGGTACCGCTATGGGTACACGCTTTGCGCCAGCTTATGCAAATTTATTCATGGGTATGTTTGAAAGTACCTTTATACTTAGCAATCACCCGTGGCGTAAGCAAATTATTTATTTTAAAAGATATATTGATGACCTGTTGTTTATATGGGATGGGGATGATTACAGTTTTGGTGAATTCAAAAAGTATCTTAATTTGAACCAGATGGGCATCCAACTAACAGGAAAATCTTCAGAGAATGAAATTGATTTCCTGGATCTGGTCCTAATGGCACATGGAAAATCTATAACGACCAAAACGCATTTTAAGTCGGTAGATTGTAATAGCTTTTTAGATTTCAATAGTTTACATTATTCCAAATGGAAATCTAATGTTCCCTACGGTCAATTTAGACGAGTAAGGAAAAACTGTACTCAGTCTAAGGACTATCAGGACCAGAGTGAACTGTTAGTCCAAAGGTTTCATGATCGCCACTATCCCAAGAACTTAGTTACTGCAGCACGAAATAGAGCAGGATTACTGTCCCAAACAGAATGCCTTCAGCCAAAACCTAAAGCTAAAGATGATCGCCATAATCTTAATTTTATTACCTCTTTTAGTTCATCACATGGTTTAATTAGAGAGATTCTCAATAAACATTGGCCAATAATTCAGAATGATCCAGTACTGAAGGGTATATTACCATCTAAACCTAACATTACATTCAGGAGAGCGCAATCTATAAAGAATATTGTTGCCCCCAGCAGATTAAAATCTACTAATAAACTGTCTCAAATATGTCACAGTAAACCCATTTTGGGAAGCTTCAAATGTAACCATCCGAAGTGCAAATGCTGTGACACAATTAAGAACCACATTAACACTTTTAAAAGTAATGCCACTGGGGAAGTGTTTCGTATAAAATATTTTCTGAATTGTTCCTCTAGTTTTGTAATTTACTTGTTAGAATGTACGTGTGGGTTACAGTACATCGGACGCACCACAATGTCACTCAGGGAGCGGGTTAACAAACACAGGTCAAATGTTACCAATGGACTTTATAAACATAGTGTGTCCAGACATGGTGCACAACAACACTCCTGTAGGTTTAGTGATTTTGTGGTAACTCCTATCGACCAGATCCCTGAGGCGATACCAAATCGCTTCGGGAGTCTGGTTAAACGTGAAATCTTTTGGATCTATAAAATGAACACCTTGACCCCTATAGGGCTCAACGAATCTTTAGAGGATATAACTAAGCACTAATATTATAGTTTTTAATTTCCCTTATTTTTCATATATTTTTAATTTTATTCATAGTGAATAATGTATTTTTATAGTCTTGTTATCTGAATTGAAGACTTTTAATCAATTATTGTTTCATAAGTCATTATCAAATTATTTCCCTTTTAAATATAGTTTCAATTATCAATGGATTAGGGCACACCTATCCTTTTCTACACTCAAGCCCATAGCTTACAAGTCATTAACTTAGCCTATCTTATCATCTACTAAAGCACGCATAGTGCTCTGTGTTTTATTGTGCATGTACGCTAAAAGCATTATCTAGACCGCTCTTCCTAGCAGTCATCGTTAATGGGATCGTATCCCTGCACATGCGCAATGTTACTTTACGGAGATGCCCGAATGTGTCCGGCTGTGAACATCGGATCTCGCCGCGTGCGCATGCGCACCGGATGTAAGTTTTGCCCGCGAAGGATCAGCTATTATTTAAAGAACGGCGTGACACGCGGCAGCGTGTACACGCATCAATAGCATTCTCTGAAGGCGGCCAGCCTGAGGTAAGAGCAAACAGAGGTTTTATCAGTTGGTTTTAGTTGAAATGCTCTGGTCCCTTAGGGAACCTTTTAGTGGTGGATACTTATTCAACTTTTGTTTATGCCTTTTTATTGTAAACAAGTATCCTAGGTACTGGTCTTTATTGTACAGTCTGATATGTACTGTTTTACAATATAAACATGCACCTTTTCTAATGTTTATTGGTGAACAAAAACACTATTGATAGTAGTGAAATCACTTTGTTTTTTAGATTTTGGTTTTTATTATGAAGTTTCCAATTGGTATGTGGATGTATATGTATGTGTATATATTACATTTTTTATGTGTACATATTTCTCATAGTTGTTAATGCACCTGAGGAAGGGCAACTAGCCCGAAACGCGTCGTGCTTGTTTACTGACATTAAAGTTTTGGAAGATTTTCTGGCTGACCATTGGTGTTTGTGCGCGCTTATCCCCACACCTCCACGCCTGTTTGGGTCAAGACCCTGTGGGACGTTATATATCCATTTTTTGCTGTGCTCCTCGGTCCACAAGAGGGGAAGTAGTCGCTGCCATCACCACCTTATATTTTGACGAATTCTACTAATAGTGGCATCTCGCCACGTGAGAAGGTAAGAGGCCATAATCTTGGTCTTTTTTATCTCTTCACGTGCGAACTTACTACACAATCATTGGCGCTCGGTGTTTCTCCCCCTTTTTTTGTCTTTATATAATTTACGGGTGACTGTAGAAGGATTATACTGTGTGGGGGCACATGAAAATGAATGAGAATGGGCGGGGTCAACATAAAAGTGGGTGGAGCTAAATTTGCCGCAGCGCGCTACGCACGCCGCACACTTTGTCCCTCTTTCAGTTCTTCAAAACTTGGGAGGTATGCTTTACTGTGACATCACTGTGTGCATTACTCCTGTTTTGTGACGCCACAGTGTATATTATCTCTGTACTGTAGCTATATATACAATATTTTTGTATTGTGATATCACTGTGTATCAAATATCTGTACTTCATATATTTACTTCTGTATGACTATTAAGAGCAGTCACATTTATATCTGCGTTATAAAATGACATCAGTTATAAAGTATTTACTACTTTACAATCTCAACAATTCTCAATAAAAGCATGTAAAGTGGTTTTATTATTTCTAATCATTTAGATTTTACTTATACTTTATTCATGAGTCCTCAAAGATAAATTAATAAGCTCTTTAGTATTATTTTATGTGTGAAATATTGGTAAAAACTAACTATAAATGTGTATAATATAAATCTCTTATCTCTTATATATATATATATATATATATATATATATATATATATATATATATATATAAAAATGAGCGTCTGTCTATTTGTCCATCTGTCTGTCCTCTATTTATACCTCCTGAGAAAGCCCTGTATTAGGGTGAAACGCATAGAGGTGGACTCTCTTGCATCTATGTGTAACACACTTGTGACCATTAGAGATGAGCGAACACTGTTCGATCGAATAGGTATTCAATCGAATATCAGACCATTCGAGGTATTCGATTCCAATCGAATACCACGAGGCAAACGCACTAAAAATTTGTATCCCCTCCCACCTTCCCTGGCGCTTTTTTTCACCAATTACTGCGCAGGGGAGGTGGGACAGGAACTACGACAACGGAGGCATCGGAAAAAAATCGGAAAAAGTATTTGGCTGGCTAAATCAGGTGACCTCCAATTTATACGAATGGTGGATTTAACATTCGGTTAATTTGAGACTGTGAACTATGTGACTGTGAGACAGGGATAGATGTACAGGCAGGGTTAGCTAGGGATTACCTTTATTTAGGTGGGAATGTTACTCACCCAGCTCTTTGGGGCTCTATCTGGTCGGGATCCCTGTCAGCTTGCGATATGCGCGAGCTGACTTTTTCTCATAGGAATGCATTGACCAGCGTTGATTGGCCGAATGCCATACAGAGTACAGCATTCGGCCAATCAACGCTGCTTCTGACGGAGGCTTGTCTGTGAGGAGGCGGAGTCTAAGATTGGACCAGAATGAAGACTGCTGTGGACTGACTCTGCCTCCTGCCTCGTGCTGTGCTGTGGAGCTGGGAGGAACGCCCCCTCCCTCTGCTCACAGCGCTCGTCCATAGACGAGTATTATCAGGAGAGGGAGGGGGGAGTTCCTCCCCGCTCCACAGCACAGCGCGATAGGCGCCGCGAGGCAGAAGGACGTCTCTGGCTAATGGTCAGAAACGCCCTTCTGACCATAGAGCACTACGGTACCAGCACCGTAAGCTCTTTACAGCGGGCACAGATCGGGAAAGCCGACAGTGCGCTGAATTCAGCGCACTGTCGGCTTTCTGGCAGTATATAACACTGCATGTGCCCAAAAGTGGTGAAAGGTCCTCTTTAAAGGGGTTTTCTAGGCAAATGATATTGATGACCTTTTCTTAGGATAGGTCATCAATATTAGGTCGGCAGGAGTCTGGCATGCAGAACCCCTCCTGATCAGCTGTTCTCACCAGAGAACAGAGCCTGAAACAGATAACTCTGTTTTTTATGTAGTGGTTGTTAGGAGAATGAGCTGCAGTAGTTACCATAAGTACAGCCACTACACAGAGTATGGAACAATCAGCTACCAGGCGCTCTATCCCATATACCATAGCAGCTGGTGAGAACAGCTGATCAGTGGGCTCCACATATTGATGACCTAAGGACAGGTTATCATTTTCCCAGAAAATCCTTATAACTGATCTACAGTTCAGTTAAGATTTATCTGTTGTTTTCTGGGGTTTTATTTAGAATTGTGTAGGTAGGTGTTAAGTGAACATTTGTGTTAATATGGCATATTAAGTTATTTGACTTCCTTCTAGCAGAAAAAAGGCCATAATGTCTATCTCTAGAAAAGTTTAGAGCCTGTTTTCTATTGAAAGGAAATAAATTAAAGTATATTACAAAAATGCTTCTCAAACCCCTTACATAATACTTAAAAAACCACAACCGAAACGTCATTTACACCTCATGGATTCCAATTTCTCATCAAAGAAAATCAACATGATATCACAACATGCTCACAAAAGCCTTAATAATTTGTAATTCACATTTCCCTACTGGCTAGCATGTGTCTTTTTTTTGATAATTTATCAGTAAATCATGTTGCTTTTTTCAAAAAATCCACTTAACATATAATACACATATCTGGACATGTCCATCCAAGAGAACAGGTAAGGAAGGATTTTGCATCTGTAATTTTATTTTGTGAAAGTGTTGTACAAATTGTTGACTCAACTGAGTACATGGCATAGTGAGTACACAGCATAGGCAGTATTTCAGAGGATGACAATAGTATTTGAGAGAGGATGCTTGTGCCAGTGAGACATTCTTAGGGTGCACTTGTATCTAATTTTCATATGAATTCCGTTTTTTTCAGCATGTACACAGTTAATGTTCACAGTCATATGTTAAAGAGGACTTTTCATGAACTCTGGGACCATCGGTGCAGCTTTCCTGATGTGTGCCTGGGTTCAGCAGATATCGGTGCCGTTAGTTTCGGTCCTTAATGCTCAGTGTCATCACTGGGCAGTAAGGAAAGCCCCCCTCAAAAAAAGGACTCTTCCATAGCATTGTACTGTTGGGAAGGGGCATTGCTTACCGAAACTGAAGCAATATCCGTGCACTGTCAGTTTTTCAGTGTTATATAAAACCGCCAGTGCCAGAGGATGTGAAAGGTCCTCTTTAAATACTATACACAATAAGTAAATGAAGCATTTATCTCTATTATATGCTAATCCACAGGAAGGAATTGGATCATCAGTAACTGGACATTTTGAGTACATTAGGTAACAAAACTGTCATCTGTAAAATTATAAATTAGAATCTGATCATCAATCTGCAGTTTTGCTCCATTTATCTAATCATAATTGTCTATTGCTAGAAAAGAAACCTCATTCATTAATACACTGAGTTGATCTAGTGCCCTCCAGACAATTTGAACCTAAAATTACAGAAGGGCAGCACTCCTAGTCTAATTAATTGGGGGCAAGTCAGAAACCTAACAATGCAGTACATCCTACTAATATTATAAGTGTGAAAGTTTGTGTGTTTGGATGTTTGTGTGTTTGTTCCTCAATCAAGCAAAAACGGCTGAACGGATTTGGATGAAATTCGGCACATAGATTGTAATCTTAATCTTAATTTTCCCCCTACGCCCAACAGCAGCACAACTGGGGTATTCCTGCCCCTATGAGCTGTTAGGACAGGTGGAATTTTGAATTACCTAACAGCTTTTGACCCCTATAAGAGGCCGGAAGACCTGCTCCTCCCTTGTGTTTTTTTCTGTCCTGTGGGACAGGACAGGTGGTCAGGGGGGGAGCAGGTGCGGAAGATCTTTTTCCTGGACATCCTCTTCTTTTTTCAGCAGAGGTCCCCTTCTCCCGGCGGGGACCCTGCCGGCTTGTGCGCTCCTGTCCGGCTGGCGCCGGGTTGGGGCTTTCCCCGGGTATAGGAACGCTAGACCTAGGAACCTTTCTCAGGTTCCTCCGGTCCGCCGTCTAACAGGGTCCGCCGCGCATGCGCAGTGCGCGGGTCTCGCGGCGGACGGGAAGAGAACAACCCCTAGACACGAGCATTGCCGTGGTAGTTCGGGAGGGGGGTCCCCCGGTCCTTGGGACCATACCTGAGTCAGATCCCCCTCCCCCTGTCTTCCCCCCTCCCCTTTTTTCATGGAGATTCTGGCTCCGTTGTAGCCCCTGCCCCTTGGGCGGGGCTCCGGGCAAAACCCCGCCCCCTGGCCTATTTAAGTCCCCTTAGAGCTTCAGTTAGTGCTTGTCGCTCCGGTTGCAAGCACATCAGTTGGTGAAGCTCCCTGGTCAATTTCTGTGCTGGAGAACTGTCTTCATTGACTAAGGTTTGGTGGACATGGCCGGGGGGGGGGGGAGGGAGGTTGGGGAGTTGCATCCTTGAGTGCAGTAAGTAGTTAGTGTATCCTTTTTCTTCCTCCTCAGAATGTCTTCTTCTTCCTCCACTGTTCCGCCTAGAAGGAAGGCTGCTTCCAAAAGGAAGCATCTGGCGTGCGCTTCTTGTAGAGTGCCGCTGCCTGATGACTCCCAATATCGCTTCTGTCAGGGGTGCAGGGCCCCCTCTGTTGAAACAACTCCCATGCGAGAGATGGTGTCCTGGGTGAAGGGGTACGTCCAAGACTCCATGAAAAGAATGGAAGCCGTCTCCCTGGCCAAGAGGCCACAGCTGGATTGTGAATTGTCCCTGCCGCCTCTGGAAAAGCTGCGCCTCAGGGATGTGGAGTCGTCTTCTAGTACGGAGGAGGAGAAGGAGATTTTTCCCCTGGACAAAATGTCCAGAGTATTCAAGACCCTAAGAATCAGAGACCGGGAAGGCGGGGAAGGCTCTAGCCGTAGGTCTCGTACCTTCAGGCCCTCTTCGGAGATGCTCCGCATGATGGAGGGCGAATGGAGGCACCCGGAGAGATCCTTTGCGCCATCCACACGCTTCAAGGCACTTTTTCCCGGCTCTGAGAGTCAACTAAAGGCGTGGGGTCCCCCGCCAAAGGTGGACGTCGCCGTGGCCAAGTTATCAAGGCGCTCCATCCTTCCATCAGAGGACGGCTCGGGCCTCAGGGACCCCATGGATCGCCGAGTCGAAGGATCTTTGAGGCGTGTATATTCGTCCGCCTCTGCCCAGGCCTCTTTCGGCATGGTCGCGAATGAGGTAGCAACTGGCTTACGCGCAGAACTGTCATCCCTGGCCAAGGACATCGATTCCGGCGTGGATCGTGATGATCTCCTCGCAGCAGTGTCCGACATCACGCTGTTGGTGGATCACCTGACAGAGGCTACCCATTTTCAGACCCGTCTGGCGGCTAGATCCATGGCACTGGCTACTGTGGCTCGCCGACCCCTATGGCTGAAGCCCTGGAAGGCTGACCTTACTTCCAAAAATAGCCTCTGTGGTCTCCCCTTTGAGCCCGGACGGCTGTTCGGAAGGGAGCTCGACCACATCATGGAAGGCTGGGCCGACTCCAAGGGCAAGAACCTGCCACAGCCCCTTGAAGGTCGGAGTACCTCCTTTCGAGGAAGAGGCACTCGAAGAGGCACCAGAGGCCAGCGGCGATCCGGGAAAGGAAGAGGTCAGGGCTCATCTCGTGGCTGTAAGAATGCCCCCTTCTAATTCCCTCTCAGTACACCCCCCCCTTCCTACTCCCCCCCCCTCCCCTGGGGTGGGCGGTCGTCTTTCCCACTATGTGGAGGCCTGGCGGCAGAATATTCGGGACCCCTGGGTCATCCAGACGATCCAGGAAGGCTATAAAATTAATTTTGTTTCCCAGCCGCCAGAGAAGATGGTAAGAACCCGCCCTCTTCAGGGCCCCAAACAACTTCATCTGGAGAGATTGATTCAGGAGTTCGTGGACAAGGCCGCGCTAGAGATGGTTCCTCGCGCAGAACAAGGCACAGGCGTCTACTCTCCAGTCTTCTTGGTCCCCAAGCCATCAGGCGAGTGGCGTATGATCATCGATCTCAGGTATCTGAATCACTTCATCCGCAGGCTGCGGTTTCGCATGGAAACCATAAGGTCAGTACTACCTTTCATGCACCCTGGAGATCACTTTGTCACTCTGGACCTGAAGGACGCCTACCTCCACGTACCCATCTTTCTGGCACACCGAAAGTTCCTAAGGATTGCCGTAGACATACAGGGGAAAGAGGCGCACTTCCAGTTTGCAGCCCTCCCGTTCAGCATATCCTCCGCCCCCACACCTTCACAAAGGTCATAGCTCCGGTCGCTGCCGCCCTGCGCCTTCAAGGCATATTCATAGTCCTGTAACTGGACGACTGGCTTCTGAAGGCTCATTCAAAGGAGGTTCTTACCACGCAGGTGCAGACCGTCGTAGCTCTACTAGACAAGCTGGGGTGGCTGGTAAACTGGCAGAAGTCAGTGATGGTGCCATCAACACGAGTTCAGTTCCTGGGACTTATTCTAGACTCTCTCAACATGACGGTCTCTCTACCCTCTCCTCGCAAAAGGAAAATTGCTCGGGCAGCACATCATTTGTCTTCCACACGGAAGGTCACCATCAGGATGGCGATGAAGGTCCTTGGATTGATGTCCGCTGCCCTAGATGCAGTTCCTTGGGCCCTATGGCATATGCGCCCTCTACAGAACGAGATCTTGAGAGTCTGGAATCACAGTCCTTCAGGTTTACAGAAGCCAATCCAGTTAACCATCAGCACCCGGCAAACCTTGCCCTGGTGGACCCATCTGCGAGATGGGAAGTCCTCGGTCCAGCCCGCCTGGACCCTGTTGACTACAGATGCCACCCTCACAGGCTGGGGAGCTCATCTGGGGGAGACCCCGGTTCAAGGTACATGGAATCAGCGGGAGAGGACGCACTCATCCAACTGGCGCGAGCTTACCGCAGTTCATCGAGCCCTTCTGTCATTTGCACCACTTCTACGAGGGAAAGCGGTCAAAGTAAAATCAGACAATCTGACGACAGTCCACTATATCAACAAGCAGGGAGGAACCAGGTCCCCCTCGCTCATGCAAGTCACCAACCTGATCTTCTCCTGGGCAGAACGAAACCTCTCCCAGCTGGCCACGGTACATATCCAGGGCCGCCTGAACATCCTAGCGGACCAACTCAGCAGAGGCCGGCCGACTGCAGGCGAATGGTCCCTGAATCAGGACATCTTCCACTACCTGACCAGGAGGTAGGGTCTCCCCGAGGTGGATCTGATGGCCACCCAACACAATGCCAAAGTAGAAAGGTTTTGCTCCCTGTACCGGCAAGACAACCCTTTGGCTGTGGATGCCCTGTCAATACCATGGAGGTTCGAACTGGCAGACGTGTTCCCTCCCATCCCGATGATACCGAAGGTATTGGCAAAACTCAGGCAGGACCAGACTTCGGCAATAGTGATCATGCCGTTCTGGCCAAAAAGGGCATGGTTCACCGACCTTATCCTTATGAGTCGGGGGAACTACTGGAGGCTTCCACCAGTCAGGAACCTGGTGTCACTGAACAGTCGGCCGTGCCTGGGCCTAGACAAATTCAACCTCACTGCCTGGAGGCTAACCGCGCCATACGCGCAGACAGAGGATTGTCCCAGGGAGTGCTAAGTACCTTAGCCCATTCAAGAGCAGAGGCAACCAATCAGAGCTACCAAAGGATCGCCCGGATATTCCGAGATTGGTGTACAGGCAGCCACTGCGATCCAGACAGAGAAGCAGTCCTAGAGTTCTTACAGAACGGCCTGGAGAGAGGACTAGCACCTGCCACCCTCAAGGTTCAAGTGTCAGCTCTGTCTGCTCTCCTGGAGACACGGTTATCACAAGATCCTCTTGTCAAACAGTTCCTTAGGGGGGCTGCCAGGCTCCGCCCCCAGGTACGGCCCCCTGTCCCCAGGTGGGACCTGGCCGCGGTTCTACAAGGGCTATGTGCGCCCCCCTTCGAACCATTATCTGAAGTGGACTGGAAGTACCTGTCATTTAAAGTGACCTTTCTGTTGGCAATAACCTCCGCCAAGAGGGTTGGCGAATTGCAGGCTCTAGCAGCCTCCGAACCTTTCATAACTTTCTTTCCTGACAGAGTACAGCTAAGGTTCGTCCCAGGATTCTTGCCGAAGGTACCCACACTTCAGAACACCAATCAAGTGATCACCCTACCGGGGTTCTTTCCCTCCCCTGCTACTGAGCAGGAGGAGAAGCTACACACACTGGATCTGGTAAGAGCACTACGTATCTACCTGGATCGTACAGCACTGTTCCAAAGATCAGAGAATCTTCTTGTTAATGTGTTTGGCCACAATATAGGCGCTAAAGCATCAAAGGTAACCCTGTCTAGATGGATCAGAGAAGCTATCAGCTGTTCCCTACGGGCTCAGAATCTTCCTGTTCCAGTTTTCCTACGAGCCCATGCCACCCGATCAGTGGCGACATCATGGGCAGAGACACGGTTCCTCTCTCTAGAACAGATATGTGCTGCAGCCTCTTGGAGCTCACAGCTGACTTTTGCCAAACACTACAGATTGGACTGGCGTACGGCCGATGCTACAGCATTTGGGCACTCCGTCTTGGCATCAGCCTGCCAGGAGGTCCCGCCCTAGGGGAGATAATACTTGCTAAATCCCCAGTTGTGCTGCTGTTGGGCGTAGGGGGAAAGAAAGATTATGAATGATAATCTGTTTTCCCTTTGCCCAAACAGCAGCACAAGGCTCCCTGCCTAAGAGGTGCTATTGTACAGATTTTGTGTATGTGTGTGTAGCTATTGACATAGATTGCTCTCTGTATATCATACTTGTTACTAACACAAGGGAGGAGCAGGTCTTCCGGCCTCTTATAGGGGTCAAAAGCTGTTAGGTAATTAAAAATTCCACCTGTCCTAACAGCTCATAGGGGCAGGAATACCCCAGTTGTGCTGCTGTTTGGGCTAAGGGAAAACAGATTATCATTCATAATCTTTCTTTAATCGAGGTTAAAACACAGGCTACTTTTTATCCTGGTAAATGACATGGCTTCATGACTATTATGATTTTTGGTTCATATACTATATTACATTGCTCTTATCTCTAGTTCTGAGAATGCCAGGGCTCTTATCTCTCTGTGTAAACACACACTAACCCTCAGTGTTCCTGCATTTGCATATTGTCTAATCTGCTCCAGGCACTGCTAAAAAACTGACATGGGCAAACATGTTTAATCCAGATTGGCAGTTTGCCAATTTTCAACATGCCTAGAAAAAGAAAATCTAATTTGTTGCAAACAAAGAGAGCTATGAAGGAGCCAGAAGTCACAGAGGTCTCCTCAATCAGAGATGACGGGGATCATCGGCGCCAACAACACACTCATTATATGGTGTCCCAGCGAGCTGCTGAGATACCAGAACAATCACAGGCACAGCTCGAGGAATGAGTTCAGCAGCAGGCCAGCTTGATAGCTGTCAGAGCAGGCGGATCATCAACACCAACAACACGCTCATTATATGACATTCCAGCGAGCTGCTAAGATGCCGGAACAATCATAGGCACAATGCAAGAAACAAGTTCAGCGGCAGGCCTGCTTGAGAGCTGCCAAAATGCCAGAGCATGCGGATCATCAACGCCAACAACACATTCATTATATGGTGTTCCAGCGAGCTGCTGAGATACCAAAACAATCACGGGCACAGCACGAGGAACGACTTCAGCAGCAGGTCAGTTTAACAGCTGTCGAAATGGCGGAGCAGGTGGATCATCAACACCAACAGCACACTCATTATGTGGCGTCTCAGCGAGCTGCTGAGATTCCCGAACAATCACAGGCACGACGTGAGGAACAAGATTAGCAGCAGGACAGCTTGAGAGCTGCCGAAATGCCGGAGCAGGCAAACCATCGATCATCGATAGCAGCAATTTGCTGAATATAGGTGGATCATCGACGCCAGCAACCCGCAGACAAAGTCGTAGGCAGTGGCTAGTAGGTTTATATGTCTAACATTCCCACATCGAGTAATATTTTGACCCCTTTTTTATATAATGCAAAAATACAAAGTTTAAGATCAGCTCTGTATGTCATCTGTTGTGCAGTATTTCTTACATTCCCATAGTAATATAGTAAATGAGGTTGGAAGAAGATACAGGTCAAGTCCAACCAATAACCTTACAGTTTTGATGGGCTTGGCTTCACTAAAATCATTGTTGTTGAGCTTATAACTAGAGCACTATTATGTTATATTATTGACAAACTTCTACTTGTTAACTTGTATAGAATATCATAAAGGGTATTGTGATATTCAATGAACTGTGTCCAAATGTCAGTGTTGGTACCTCCACTTATGTAAAGTGAAGCGCCGGGAGATCATAGTGAACATCCTAAAAGGAAAAAGATGGAAGTCTATCGTAAAGATAACATTAAAACAGTAAAGTCAGACATATTACCGTATTTTTCGGACTATAAGACGCACTTTTTCCCCCCCAAATTTGGGGGGAAAAGAAGGGTGCGTCTTATAGTCTGAATGTGGCGCCTGGCACCCGCCGTAATAGAGAGGCGGATGTCGGCAAGGGATAGATGCCAGGGCCTGAGACATCGCTGCGCTCCTCCTAATATAATGAGATCCCACTGCAGCACTATAATAAAAGGAGACGTCAAAGCTTGTCATTACAACTATATTAGAATATATTTTATGATAATATGTTGTGCTATAATTTATTTAGTGTGTCAGTATGGACATTGGGTATTTTTTAGGTTGTCTATAAAAGACCTCAGATAATATTTATAACATCTACTGAATACAACATAACTCTATATAGAGTTTCACCTTTACTGTAACTTAGCCAATGCAACAATAACATTTCTATAAATGTTTGCATTGCTTCATATGCAAAGTTCTAAATGTTCCAGAACACAGTGTTTGTATCATTATATAGAAGACATAACTCCACTGATATATATATAAAAATACGGCCAAAAGGTCATCATTGAGTAGTCACACTATAGTATTCAGCACATGCAATGTACATTCTCTGCACTTCAGGTTAGTAGCCAGCACAGACAGGGCCGACATTAGGGGGGGCAAACTAGGCAATTGACCGGGTCCCTCGCCCCCAAGTTATTGGCTTTTAGCCCAATAACTTGAATCCTATTATTTTTGGGTGGGAGTTAATATTCATAGTAGGGGAACAATTAGATATAAGGGGGGGGGGGGGGGGCTATTGCAAGGGTGAAGTATTATTTATAAGGTGCAACTTTTATATATAATGGGGATACTATATACTGTATAAGGGAAAACTGTTATATATAATGGGGGCTGCTATATATTAGGGGACACTGTTATATATTAGGGTGTTATTACAACAAATGACATATTATATATGAGTGGGCTTTTGTATATAATTGTTCCCTCTTATATTAGTCCCCGTATATATTATATTTCCTCCCTTATAACAGCACCATTGTAAATAAGAGTATAATTTTACCCCCTTCCCTTATAATAGCCCCCTCAAAAGGGGAAAACTATTACAAATAAATAAGGCTATGAAAAGCTTGAAACTATCATAAATCAGGGGAAAATATTGTGTATAGGAAGGCTATTATAATGGGGAGATTGTTATATATAAGGGGGATTGTTATATATAAGGTTGGCTGTTATAAGGAGGAGACTGTTATATATACAGCTTTATGTCTAAGGCCTCGTTCTAAGGTATCTGCGTTGGTTTTCCGTCTGGGGGAGTCCGCATGGGGACCCGCCGAACGAAATACCAAACACAATTGCAAGCACTGTGCTGTAAAAGCACATAGACCCCATAGACTATATAGACTGCCCGCACAAATTATGTGGATAGGAAAATAGATAGTGAACTACTTTCCTGTCCGCACGATCCCTGTGGAGATCTGGCGGCAAGCACACAGACCCCATTATAGTCTATGGGGTCCGTGTGCTTTCACTGGCACACGGTTTGCAGTTGCGTTCAGTATTCCGTTCGGGGGGTCTTCATGCGGATGCCCCGGATGGAATACCAACGCAGATGTGAACGAGGGGTAAGGGACAAGCCATTATACAGTCCTATGAAAAAGTTTGGGCACCCCTATTAATCTTAATCATTTTTAGTTCTAAATATTTTGGTGTTTGCAACAGCCATTTCAGTTTGATATATCTAATAACTGATGGACACAGTAATATTTCAGGATTGAAATGAGGTTTATTGTACTAACAGAAAATGCGCAATATGCATTAAACCAAAATTTGACCGGTGCAAAAATATGGGCACCTCAACAGAAAAGTGACAATAATATTTAGTACATCCTCCTTTTGCAAAGATAACAGCCTCTAGTCGCTTCCTGTAGCTTTGAATCAGTTCCTGGATCCTGGATGAAGGGATTTTGGACCATTTCTTTCTACAAAACAATTCAAGTTCAATTAAGTTTGATGGTCGCCGAACATGGACAGCCCGCTCTCAAATGATCTGAAAACAAAGATTGTTCAACATAGTTGTTCAGGGGAAGGATACAAAACGTTGTCTCAGAGATTTAACCTGTCAGTTTCCACTGTGAGGAACATAGTAAGGAAATGGAAGACCACAGGGACAGTTCTTGTTAAGCCCAGAAGTGGCAGGCCAAGAAAAATATCAGAAAGGCAGAGAAGAAGAATGGAGAGAACAGTCAAGGACAATCCACAGACCACCTCCAAAGAGCTGCAGCATCATCTTGCTGCAGATGGTGTCACTGTGCATCGGTCAACTATACAGCGCACTTTGCACAAATAGAAGCTGTATGGGAGAGTGATGAGAAAGAAGCCGTTTCTGCACGTACGCCACAAATAGAGTTGCCTGAGGTATGAAAAAGCACATTTGGACAAGGCAGCTTCATTTTGGAAACAAAAATTGAGTTGTTTGGTTATAAAAAAAGGCGTTATGCATGGCGTCCAAAAAGAAACAGCATTCCAAGAAAAACACATGCTACCCACTGTAAAATTTGGTGGAGGTTCCATCATGCTTTGGGGCTGTGTGGCCAATGCCGGCATCGGGAATCTTGTTAAAGTTGAGAGTCGCATGGATTCCACTCAGTATCAGCAGATTCTTGAGAATAATGTTCAAGAATCAGTGACGAAGTTGAAGTTACGCCGGGGATGGATATTTCAGCAAGACAATGATCCAAAACACCGCTCCAAATCCTCAGGCATTCATGCAGAGGAACAATTACAATGTTCTGGAATGGCCATCCCAGTCCCCAGACCTGAATATCATTGAACATCTGTGGGATGATTGGAAGCGGGCTGTCCATGCTCGGCGACCATCTAACTTAACTGAACTTGAATTGTTTGTCCAAAATACCTTTATCCAGGATCCAGGAACTGATTAAAAGCTACAGGAAGCGACTAGAGGCTGTTATCTTTGCAAAAGGAGGATCTACTAAATATTAATGTCACTTTTCTGTTGAGGTGCCCATACTTTTGCACCGGTCAAATTTTGGTTTAATGCATATTGCACATTTTCTGTTAGTACAATAAACCTCATTTCAATCCTGAAATATTACTGTGTCCATCAGTTATTAGATATATCAAACTGAAATGGCTGTTGCAAATACCAAAATATTTAGAACTAAAAATGATTAAGATTAATAGGGGTGCCCAAACTTTTTCATAGGACTGTATATAAGGAGGCTATTATAGAAGAGGAAGTATTATATATAAGGTGGATTGTTATAACAGAAGACTGTTATACATAAGGTGGCTATTATGTGTAAGTGTTAGGGCAGTGCGTCAGCTGGGGCCGAGGGGACGGGTCGCAGTCTGCTCCTCGGTTGTTGCGATTTGCCAGCTGTCACATTTCCCTACGTGATTCTGTCCTACTTGCAGGGGTTAAATTTCCTTGCAGCAGCTGGGCGTGGTTGGCTGTCTGACTGACTGGGGTGTCGGCCAATGGGCGCTCGGTGAGGGCAGATGGGCTGTTTGCTTGGGACCGCCCTTTCCCTATTTAAGGGGCCAGATTCCTCAGCCCACTGCCCTAATGTCATTCCAGATCCTGATTGCTGTATGTGTATGTGTATGTGTATGTGTATGTGTATGTGTATGTGTATGTGTATGTGTATGTGTATGTGTAGGTATGTATGTGTGTGTGTGTTCCAGTGTGAACAATCCTTAGTTGGCCTTAGCTAGTAATAACCCCTGAGTCAGTTAAGCCACTGTTAGTTGGGCAGTAAGCTGCCTTGTTTGGGTGCACTAGTAACACACACTGTGTACTGGTCTCTGTCTAGTTCAGAAGTCCTGACTAGACTGATTTGTTTGTAGTAGCAGCTGCTCTGAGCTGCTCAGGCCTCCTCTGTGAATTAACAGAGCACAGTGGGCTGGCAGTGACGCTAACTGCCAGACCTTGTTCACACCAGTGTGTTCCTGCGGTTCAGAGCCCAGTAGGGCTCCGCAGGGTTTTTGTTTAATAGTTTTTTTCAATAACCCTGCTGACCATAACAATAAGTGAGGAAACTATTAAATATAAGCGGGCTATTATAAGAGGAAATTAATATATATAAGAGGAGCTATTATAAGGGGAAAACATATAAGGCAGGCTATTATTTATAAGGGAAGAACTATTTATAATAGGCCTATAATAAGGGGGGACATATATACTGCTATTATAATGTAGTCACTTTTATTTATAAGAGGGAAACTATAAGGAGGGTATTGTTAAAGAGGCTATTATTTAAGAGGGGTTAACATTGATAATATGGACTATTATTTATAAGGTGAACTATTTATGAGAGGGCTGTTATTAATAAGAGGGAGCACTATTATTTATGAGGGTGGCTATTACTGATAAGGGGTAATTATTATTGATATCGGACACTGATTATAAGCATGGACTATTCTTTATAATAACTGATGAGGGTGTGGAAAAATCTATTCAGTAGTACAGAACTGGTTATTTAGAATTGTATGTGGGTATAAGAGGAGGTGGTTGTTACTGTTTTGGGGCAAAAAGGGGGCGTTATTAAAGGGGCTGCCACTGGAAATCTGATGATGTTGTTGGTTTATCAGCATTTGGGGACTCGCTTTTAATTTTGCCCAAGGCCACAGTTGGTCATGTTATTACTGCTCAGCTTTAATATACTTGTGAGACCCTAAGTATAGAACCCATGTTAATACACTATCTTAACCTACTAGGAAAACCCTTGAAAGGCTGCTATTCACAATTAAACAAAGGGGTGACTACATACAAACACATTTAGCATATCACATGTTGCAATATTGTAAAACTGTAATAATAGATGTCTAGTGTCTATTATTAGATACAAGAAAACAAAGTGTATCTATAAAGCTATGCTAACCCATGAAAAACAAGCCCTGTATGTCACCTGCTGTACAGTATTTCTTATATAGATAGTAACATAGTAGATGAGGTTAGAAGAAGACACAGGTCCATCAAGTCCCACCTATAACCCTACAGGGCTAATGGTCTTGGCTTCATTACCTGAACCATTTTTTCAGGTGGTATAAAACAGCAATGTGAAGTGACCATTCCCCCTTTAGAAAATGTTACAGTTCTGCATAATGGCAATACAAATGTGTATAGATTTTCCCTGGCAACAGTTCAATTATAGGATTAGAAGGGAAAATTTTAGAGCCTATTTTCATTCAAAAGAAAAGTTAGCTTACGTAAGTCTTTTATTAAGATATATATCCCCAGATATATGTTGCTACACAATCCAAACAGTCGAAAAAACCTACACCATCTTGAATTAATTAAATTTATTATTCAATTATTAAAATAATGGCCAACAAACTCATCATTAATAAACATCTAAAATAAAACACATTAGCGGGAAAGCAGGTCATAGCTAACACCTTCTAACATGGTGAAATGCTCGTAGTATACACAAACACTAATCAATATAAACCTATTAACAACGCAAAACCCGCTCCACCGATTTGGCTGAAATTTTCCAAAAACATAGTTACTACACAGGATTGCGCAAAAGGCTACTTTTAGTCACAATAGCGCACATACGTTTTTCCCAGGACCCCCACAAAACCCAAAGTCACATCACTATCTCTGCAATTTCACACACTTTGGACCATAGCAAGCCACAAAATTCACATTATCCTCTACAGCAGAGGTCGCCAAACCCTGGCACACGTGCCAAGAGTGGCACTCCTGCCGTATTTCACTGGCACGCCAGCAGCACAGGACCTGCAAGAGTTAAATGAAGTCGGAGCGTTCCTTCAGTGCTCTGCTAGAGCTGAGGCATAAGGACACTCCCCTTTTCTCACTGCCCTCCAATGATAGGGGTGCAGGAAACCCAGGGGGTGGAGCTTATTCGCTCAGGTCTCTGCCTGCTATAGTGATAGCGCCTGCCGTCTACACCCTGCAAAGGTTCCCCCAGGAGGAGAGGAAGCTGCTAGCAAAGTGAAAGTAAAAAGCACACAGGTCCCTTCTTTTAGTTACTATTCTCATTAATGTCAGGCATTTGGGGTTATTAGTTTAGTGTTACTAACTCCATGTGCCTCACATTTATAGGAATAAACCCCATCATGTCCCTCATATTAACCCCTGTGTGCCTCGTATAAAGGTTACTAGAGATGAACGAACACCAAAATGTTCGAGGTTCAAAATCTGATTCGAACAGTCGCTTACTGTTCGACTGTTCAAACGGGTTTCGAACCCCATTATAGTCTATCGGGAACATATACTCGTTAAGGGGAAATCCCAAATCCGTCTCAGGAGGGTCACCAAGTCCACTATGACACCCCAGGAAATGATGCCAACACCCAGGAATGACACTGGGACAGCAGGGGAAGCATGACTGGGGGCATATAAATCACTTTATTACATGGAAATCCCTGTCAGCTTGCGATTGTCACAAGCTAACTTTTTCCCATAGGAATGCATTGGCCAGTGCTGATTGGCTGAATTCTGTACTCTGGCTAATCAGCGCTGGCTCTGCTGGAGGAGGCAGAGTCTAAGATCGCTCCACACCAGTCTCCATTCTGGTCTGACCTTAGACTCCGCCTCCTCCAGCAGAGCCAGCGCTGATTGGCCGAATAGTTGAGCTAAGCACACACATTCAGCTCTGCTTCAATCAGCGCTAGCAGAGCTGAGTGTGCACAAGGGTTCAAGCGCACCCTCAGCTCTGATGTAGCAGAGCCGAGGGTGCACAAGGGTTCAAGCGCACCCTCGGCTCTGATGTAGCAGAGCCGAGGGTGCACTTGAACCCTTGTGCACCCTCGGCTCTGCTACATCAGAGCTGAGGGTGCACTTGAACTCTTGTGCACACTCAGCTCTGCTAGCGCTGATTGAAGCAGAGCTGAATGTGTGTGCTTAGCTCAACTACTCCACCGGCGTAGTTGAGCTAAGCACACACATTCAGCACTGCTTCATCACGCCAATAGAATGCATTGGCCAGCGCTGATTGGCCAGAGTACGGAATTCGGCTCTGCTGGAGGAGGCGGAGTCTAAGGTCGGACCAGAATGGAGACAGGTGTGTAGCGATCTTAGACTCCACCTCCTCCAGCAGAGCCAGTGCTGATTGGCCGAATTCTGTACTCTGTGGCCAATCAGCGCTGGCCAATGCATTCCTACGGGAAAAAGTTTATCTCACAAAAAACACAATTACACACCCGATAGAGCCCCAAAAAGTTATTTTTAATAACATTCCCCCCTAAATAAAGGTTATCCCTAGCTATCCCTGCCTGTACAGCTATCCCTGTCTCATAGTCACAAAGTTCACATTCTCATATGACCTGGATTTGAAATCCACTATTCGTCTAAAATGGAGGTCACCTGATTTCGGCAGCCAATGACTTTTTCCAATTTTTTTCAATGCCCCCGTTGTCGTAGTTCCTGTCCCACCTCCCCTGCGCTGTTATTGGTGCAAAAAAGGTGCCAGGGAAGGTGGGAGGGGAATCCAGTTTTGGCACACTTTACCACGCGGTGTTCGATTCGATTTGAACATGGTGAACAGCGTGATATCTGATCGAACATGTGTTCGATAGAACGCTGTTCGCTCATCTCTAAAGGTTACTAATATGTGAGACATATGTAGGTACTAATAAAAGACCTCACTAATGAAGATATTTAATTATTACCTCCAAGTCTCTCACATATCAGTAACTCTTACACAAGGGTTAATGTGAGGGACAAGATGGGGTTAATTGCTATTAATAAGAGGCACATGGAGTTACTAAACTGTCATGCACAGGGCCAGACTTTTATCTACAATTGTGGATAAAACTATGGTCTTGTACATTTCAATGGGCCCATACACATAGATCCTGTTTTTGCGGCTGTGTGTCCGGGACAAATTGAGCTGTAAAATATAGTGCAGGTCCTATATATGTCCTATACCTTTCCGACACCTGTCCGTATTTGCAGCCCTGTCAAGAAAACCTTACCCGCGCCTGTATTTACCCACTTCTGCAATCACCGCAGACGAATTCGCAGGTACCAGCTAGTAAACATATAAGGCTAGGTTCACATCTACGTAAAAGCAAAAATAAGCAAAGAGAAAAGTCCTGCAAAGGGGACTGGTGGACCCCATTATGGACATTCCCATTCACTTCAATCAGAGCACTTGAGATTGCCATAGAATATACAGATATATCTTTCCATACTAGTCCTCTTTAGCGTCCAGATATATGGATCAGACGTCCATGAAAATATGTGTTACACAAGAAATGTCAGCTTGAGTTTGCAAAAAAATACAAAAAGTGGGTGATTTGGAATGATGAGACAAAAGTCTATAGACTGGGCTCTGATGGGTGAAAATTAGTCTGATTGAAAGAAGGGAAAAGGGGGCTAAAAGTTTGAGAAATTGAAGGAACTGTAAAGTTTGGTATAGGAAGCGTGATGACATGGGGTTGTTTCATAGCCAATGGTGTTGGATGCTTGACCAGGATCGATGGTGGTCTCAATGCTGAGCTATATGTGAGCATCCTGCAAGATAACTTACTTTGTGTACTTGAGTACTATGAATATGAAAAGGAAGACATACTGTTACAGCAGGACAACTACCCAAAGCATATGTCAATCATAGCGAACAAATGGTTCAATTAAAATGAAGTAGAGGTACTGGATTGGCCCCAAACACTTGTGGGTAGAGTTGAAGAAAAAGATGTATTTGTACTTAAAAGAGTTGACCAGTGCGCACCAATATTGGAAAAGTGCAGAAGAAACCTGGGGTCAGATTTTGGTGCAGACCTGCTTGAATCTGATTAAGAGCATGCGTTTAAGGAGCATGCGTTGAAAGCTAAAGGTGGATTTGCAAAATAATAACAAAAATAAATAAATTTATATTTTTAGAAGCAAAACAGTAATAATGTAGTTTCATTACAAGAATCTGTATAAGTAATCATCTGTTAAAAAAATGCAAGTAAAATTTATGTATGAGATAGCCAAGATGATTGTCTATAAAATGATGATGGTCTCATGTTTGAACCTGTAGTGAGTGGTGAGATATGATGCATGAAAGTCAAAAGTTCTAAATATTGTTACTAGAGATGAGCGAACAGTAAAATGTTCGAGGTTCGATATTCGTTTCGAGTAGCCCCTCAATATTCGACTACTCAAATCGAATATCGAACCCTATTATAGTCTATGGGGGGAAATGCTCGTTTCAGGGGTAGGCAACATTCGATCAAATTATACTTACCAAGTCCACGAGTGAGGGTTGGGCTGGATCCTCCGAGAAGTCTTCTCCTTGCAGCGTCCCCGCGGCATCTTCCGGCTCTTCATTCACTCTGCCAGGCATCGGGCTTGGGCAGAGCCGACTACGCATTCCCGCACTACAAGCGGACAGGCGCAGTCGGCTCTGCCCAGTCCCGATGCCTGGCAGAGTGAATGAAGAGCCGGAAGACGCCACTGGAAAAATGCACGGAGAAGACTTCTAAAGGTAGGAGAAGAACCAGCATTGATTGGCCGACTGTATAGCATTCGGCCAATCAATGCTGGTTCTGCATCGAACTTTTACATTCGAATAGCGAGTGGTACTCAATCGAGTACGAGTATTTCGAGACCTTAGTATTCGATCGAATACCTACTCGATCGAGTACTACTCGCTCATCTCTAATTGTTACCCTTTTCCTCTTCAGTGATAGCAGAGGCGAGCAAACTAATTGGTAACAATTCTGATTCAATCAGAATTTTTCAACAGTTTTGGCTTTGAAACTGAATTTTTTTGATTCATTTCATGTGGTAGAAAGAGAACCAGAGAGACAAAGAACAAAAAGAGAAGCATAGAGAAGGATCACAGGGATGTCAAGGATCAGGTGGGCTTTTCCATGATTCATGTAGCCAGTCATGGGTGGCTATGAGAGGTAAATTATGATGTCATAGCCAGTATATAACAGTATAACCAGACCACTGGCATTTTGTAGGGACAAATCAAAGAGAGAGGGTAGCATTAGAGCTCAGCCAGCAGAAAAATAAATACAGATGCATATAGACAGGGAGACTGTGTGATTAGGCTGAAGTTGACCACCCTAGTCACATTAACCTAAGTAGTCATTGTGGGCGGTGAGCATCTTCAGCCTAGTCACACAGTCCCCTTGTTAATAATGTGTCCTGTACATTATAGATATTTCTCTCCCAATCCCCTCACACAATGAAATGTCAGTCAAATCCAACAGTGCAGTGTGTTGTTAAATATCTTTTTTGTTACTACCAGCTTCCATCCCATAGTCAAATCTGTTGCTCTCACTTTGACCATAGTAAGGCCTGGTTCACATCTGCATTTGGTATTCCGTTCAGGGTTATACAGTCCTATGAAAAAGTTTGGGCACCCCTATTAATCTTAATCATTTTTAGTTCTAAATATTTTGGTATTTGCAACAGCCATTTCAGTTTGATATATCTAATAACTGATGGACACAGTAATATTTCAGGATTGAAATGAGGTTTATTGTACTAACAGAAAATGTGCAATATGCATTAAACCAAAATTTGACCGGTGCAAAAGTATGGGCACCTCAACAGAAAAGTGACATTAATATTTAGTAGATCCTCCTTTTGCAAAGATAACAGCCTCTAGTCGCTTCCTGTAGCTTTTAATCAGTTCCTGGATCCTGGATAAAGGTATTTTGGACAAACAATTCAAGTTCAGTTAAGTTAGATGGTCGCCGAGCATGGACAGCCCGCTTCAAATCATCCCACAGATGTTCAATGATATTCAGGTCTGGGGACTGGGATGGCCATTCCAGAACATTGTAATTGTTCCTCTGCATGAATGCCTAAGGATTTGGAGCAGTGTTTTGGATCATTGTCTTGCTGAAATATCCATCCCCGGCGTAACTTCAACTTCGTCACTGATTCTTGAACATTATTCTCAAGAATCTGCTGATACTGAGTGGAATCCATGCGACCCTCAACTTTAACAAGATTCCCGATGCCGGCATTGGCCACACAGCCCCAAAGCATGATGGAACCTCCACCAAATTTTACAGTGGGTAGCATGTGTTTTTCTTGGAATGCTGTTTCTTTTTGGACGCCATGCATAACGCCTTTTTTTTTATAACCAAACAACTCAATTTTTGTTTCCAAAATGAAGCTGCCTTGTCCAAATGTGCTTTTTCATACCTCAGGCAACTCTATTTGTGGCGTACGTGCAGAAACGGCTTCTTTCTCATCACTCTCCCATACAGCTTCTCCTTGTGCAAAGTGCGCTGTATTGTTACCGATGCACAGTGACACCATCTGCAGCAAGATGATGCTGCAGCTCTTTGGAGGTGGTCTGTGGATTGTCCTTGACTGTTCTCACCATTCTTCTTCTCTGCCTTTCTGATATTTTTCTTGGCCTGCCACTTCTGGGCTTAACAAGTACTGTCCCTGTGGTCTTCCATTTCCTTACTATGTTCCTCACAGTGGAAACTGACAGGTTAAATCTCTGAGACAGCTTTTTGTATCCTTCCGCTGAACAACTATGTTGAACAATCTTTGTTTTCAGATCATTTGAGAGCGGGCTGTCCATGTTCGGCGACCATCAAACTTACCTGAACTTGAATTGTTTTGTAGAAAGAAATGGTCCAAAATACCTTCATCCAGGATCCAGGAACTGATTAAAAGCTACAGGAAGCGACTAGAGGCTGTTATCTTTGCAAAAGGAGGATGTACTAAATATTAATGTCACTTTTCTGTTGAGGTGCCCATATTTTTGCACCGGTCAAATTTTGGTTTAATGCATATTGCGCATTTTCTGTTAGTACAATAAACCTCATTTCAATCCTGAAATATTACTGTGTCCATCAGTTATTAGATATATCAAACTGAAATGGCTGTTGCAAACACCAAAATATTTAGAACTAAAAATGATTAAGATTAATAGGGGTGCCCAAACTTTTTCATAGGACTGTAGATAGATAAATGATAGATAGATAGATAGATAGATAGAATCACTTTAAAGACTATTAAATGACTATGAGCATGGGCGTAACTTGAAGGGATGCAGAGGGTGAAGTCGTACCTGGACCTAAATGCATACCTCCCAACCGTCCCGATTTCCGCGGGACAGTCACGATTTGGGTGACATGTCCCGCGGTCCCGGTTGGAGGGAGGTATGTCCCGATTTCAACTCAGATCTGCATCCTCTCTCCCTGACACATGCGGCTGAAGCTGTTCGCGTGCTCGCTTCGCCGCTGCGTCTCTCTCTCGCTGACACATGCGGCTGAAGCAAGGAGCTGACCTGTGTCAGCTCCTCGCTTCGCTGCTGCCGCCGGCTCCTGGCTTGTAGACGCGATGTACAAGCCAGGAGCCGGCGGCAGCGGCGAAGCGAGGAGCTGACACAGGTCAGCTCCTCGCTTCAGCCGCATGTGTCAGCGAGAGAGAGACGCAGCGGCGAAGCGAGCACGTGAGCAGCTTCAGCCGCATATGTCAGGGAGAGAGGCGGGCAGAGAGCGGCGAGGGAGCGGAGGAGAAGGTAAGTTTAATGTGGAGGTGGAACGTGAATCTGGGGGAGAGGACGGCATGACACTGGGGGCAGAGATGGAGAGGACATGAATCTGGGGGCAGAGATGTGGGACATGAATCTGGGGGCAGAGATGTGGGGACATGAATCTGGGGGCATATATGGAGGGACATGAATCTGGGGGCAGAGATGGAGTGGACATGAAACTGGGGGCAAAGATGGGGGACATGAATCTGGGGGCAGAGATGGAGAGGACATGAATCTGAGGGCAGAGATGGGGGACATGAATCTGGGGGCAGAGATGGGGGACATGAATCTGGGGGCAGAGATGGAGAGGACATGAATTTGGGGGCAGAGATGGAGGGACATGAATCTGGGGGCAGAGATGGAGGGACATGAATCTGGGGGCAGAGATGGAGGGACATGAATCTGGGGGCAGAGATGGGGAGACATGAATCTGGGGCAGAGATGGAGAGGACATGAATCTGGGGGCAGAGATGGAGGGACATGAATCTGGGGGCAGAGATGGAGAGGACATGAATCTGGGGCAGAGATGGAGGGACATGAATCTGGGGCAGAGATGGAGGGACATGAATCTGGGGGAAGAGATGTGGGGACATGAATCTGGGGGCAGAGATGAAGAGGACATGAATCTGAGGGCAGAGATGGGGGACATGAATCTGGGGGTAGAGATGGGGGACATGAATCTGGGGGCAGAGATGGAGGGACATGAATCTGAGGGCAGAGATGGGGGGACATGAATTTGGGGGCAGAGATGTGGGGACATGAATATGGGGGCAGAGATGGAGAGGACATGAATCTGGTGGCAGAGATGGAGGGACATGAATCTGGGGGCAGAGATGGAAGAGGGACATGAAACTGGGGGCAGATGAAGGGTGTATATGAAACTGGGGGAGAGATAGAGGGGGGACATATAATTTACGGGTGACTGTAGGAGGATTATACTGTGTGCGGGCACATGAAAAATTAACGAGTGGGCGGAGTCAACACAAAAGTGGGCAGGGCTAAATTTGCAGCGGCGCGCTACACGCGCTGCACATTTTGTCCCTCTTTCAGTTCTTCAAAAGTTGGGAGGTATGCCTAAATGCCTTAGGAGAACCATAAGCTGTGGCGCAACTACAGAGGGGGCAGTGGTTATAAACCAGGGGGATTTACAGGCCACCCTCACCATAAGGTTAATAAAAAATTTTGATCTTCTTTCTGATTTCTTTTGATGGTTGACAGTATATGCATCATAAATATATTACCCCTATCCTCCGGAATACTGAAGTTAGACAGAGGTAGAAGACTACTGATACATAGCCTTCCACTGTAGGAAAGGAAAAACATTACATTAATGACAAAGGTAGCAGTTGCTCAACATACAGTCAAGGAAGTATTCTGTGGAGGGGGGCTGTGGCACAAAAGGTGGCACAATTACTGTGTGAGGGGCACTGAAATGTTGAGAACATATGTTCATGGCAGATTGTGTCCAAATAGAGAATAAAAGGGTAATGTATTTACTGCTAATGGAAAATGGGAGCGGCTGACAGTCATTGAGAAGTTGTGAACGGGGTCCAAGCTGAACCTTTGCTTCAGGATCTGTAGGCCTTACAGTTAATATCCATAATCATAATCTCTGTGAAAGTACAGAAGCCAACAACAGTGTCTTACCAAAAATTACCACAGACAAACTTGAAATTGCTGTAGAAAGCCTTCCCAGAAGAGTGGAAGCTGTTTTAGCTGGGAGCAGGGAACAAACTCCATATGAATGAATAAAATTCTACAAATTTTAAATGAGATTTCCTAAAGGTTCCTGCAGGTGTAATGTGTAGGCGTCTTAATATTTTTATCTATATAGTGTATATCTGGCAGGGACACATATTGCAACGACCAGAGAACAGTTATTCTGGTAGATGAAAACAATCACTTACTGGCGCCCCCTATGGAGCTCCCATCTTTTGCTTGAGTTCACTGAACTGCATCAGCGGCAATATAACTCTCCTGTAGCATATGTTATACTGGAGTAACCTGTCCTCCTGCCGGTTTTAGTTCCTATGCACTCCAGACACACAAAGATATTACAGCTACAGAAGTTCTTTCCTCTTTTTCAGATATCCTGACCAGCCTTTACATACGGTAGGCCGCAGATATACAGTGCATTGAATTCTTTGTGATGCCGCATGCTGAGGGAGTATAACAGAGACTGACAGTAGGAGAAACACTTGAGAAGAGTTATTAGAGGACATTTGTTCTTTGGCTTTTTAATGGAGCTGACAATTTATGAGGGTATGGTATGGAGAAGTCATGTAATGCAGCCTTAGAAATATTCTAAATTTGAGAAGATGTTATACATATATTTTAAAACAGTCTTTATTCCATTTCATTACATTGACCGATATTTTATCATCCAAATAATAAACCGAGTTCAGCAAGTTTCTTTTTGCTTTTACTTTATTAATCTAGTTTTAGTGGAGGAGCCAAAGCATGAAAGGGATGATTTTATCAAATGAATAACTTTTGTACGTGTTGTATATTTTTTATCTCTCTTAATATACTAATGCACATCTTGCATCTGTATTGACATCCAACAATTAAGTACAGAACCAGCAGTGACGTAAAACATATACAGATTCTACTCAATACACAATAAAAAGCCCTATCTGTAAACAATCAAATGATCAAGACTAGTTCCTTTAGGTAATAGGTCCCCTCATGATTAGTCTTACCAAGCATAAAACGTAGGGACATTAAGGCACAGTGATCTTTTATAGGGACAGTGTTTGGGTATTATAAGGGTAGGAGACACTTCTAAGGGGGTGAGGATACAGATACAGAAGGTGAGTCAGGGTATGTTAATCTGGATCTGTCGCCTTGATGCGATGACCTCCTGTTATAAGGAAGACTGGAGCCTCTGCAGTGCTGTGTGAAGGCTTCCACTGCGCTCCTGAGTCCTTGCTTCTAGGTCTCTGGAGGCAGTCTGGAACCTCTGGACGTTGTGCAGGGATATCCGGTCTCCTCCTGAGCCAGATGGGGACTTCCAGTTTTAGCCTAGCGGCGGGCTGGAGCCTATTTAAGGAGTACTCTGACTGCGGACCGCTGCTGGCTATTCAGCTGAATTAGAGTTCTGGTACCATGGGAAGAATATGCAAATCTGTCTTTCATGATGTAATCAGGAGGTCAGCTGCTGCCTCAGTGTTGCAAACCAATAGAGGGTGTTCACTGGAATGTGCAAGCCTGTTTTCCCTGATGTAATTAGGAGGACAGAATTCCAGTGAAATAACCCAAGAAAGATTTGCTCCATTTACGCATCATGCTCGACCTTCTAAGAGGCCTTTGTTTTGCAATGACGCTGGGATTATTACCAGGCATAGTCTCTCAATCGAGGATGGCCGTTTCGATGTACTTGCATGTCATCAGCTCGATGTAGAGAGGACTATAACCTGGTAGAGGTGAGAGGCTTAGACAGGGTTAAGGGGATATTGTCACTCCTTAGGGAGAGACCACCATATAGGTGTATGGAGACTTATTAAGCCTTTAGCACTCCACTTCGCAAAGGACCATGGGAAGAATATGCAAATCTGTCTTCCATGATGTAATCAGGAAGTCAGCTGCTGCCTCAGTGTTGCAAACCAATAGAGGGCGCTCACTGGAATGTGCAAGCCTGTTCTGGTAGCAAGCGTACCCCTGTTATCTGATTACCTGTGTTTCTGACTCTTTTGCCTTGACCTTTGACCTTGCCTTTGCCTCCTGAATTTGTACTGTGCCTGCTCCTGTTTATGACCCCAGCTTGCCTCTAGACCTCTGCTTCCTGATCACCATTTTTGTACTTCACTACCACTCCTTACCAACTCGGCTTGCCTGATGTTCCATTTGGATTACCCATTGTACTGCATTGCCCTTTTGCTGACTACCTGGTCCATACGACTACGCTTTACTCTCAGCTGCCACCGGCTGGCCATTTGCCTCAGTCTTCTGGATTCTTTGACCTACCCCTGGTAAGAAATCTCAGTGTCTGGTTTACCGTGATTTGTGGTGCACTGTGTGTTTGGCGTTTCCCACCCAGCAGTGCAGCCAAGTCCACCCCCACCATCTGGGGTTCTGGTGAACACCATTGTGGGGTGAGAGTTGGTGCGACCCGGAGGTGTTGGACACACAGTGCTGTGTTTAACCATTTATATCGGTGTATCTAGTACTGGTTCTTACTTTGGTCAAGGCTGATGACTAGAGCCATTTCATGCTGGTGGTTACCCTGTAGCAGGGGGAAATAGGATTTTTTACTGTGTACTGAGTAAAAGTTCTGTTTTAATCAGTATATGACTTACGTCACTGCTGGTTCATTTTATCTTTCCCAAAGAAATGTACAGTATACTTCAATACAGGAATGCCATTGTGAACCAACTATATGTTTATTGTGACAGATTCTTCAAATAATACAAAATAAAACTGGGACATGTTGCAAAACTGGGAACAGCAAGGCATTGCCAGACACTTTAAGCATTTGTTTCGAGAGGTGAGCTCCACTTTGCTTACTGAGCACTATGTGCAATGACTGATAATTCTACTGTACGCTGCTTCTACTACTTCTATACTATTTCTTAGTTCTCAGTCTTGTGCGTGAGTTACGCTTTCCACAGTAACTGTATCTTTGTTAACATTTCTAACCCTTAGGGAAGAGATGTGTTATTCTAGGATTCTTTTTTATATTTATTATATACACTTGTTGCAAAGCAATAAGAAATGAAATCTTCCACAAAAGGTTATAGCAAATCCTCCTGCTATATTAAAACAAACTTAGGAGACCTTTCTGTATCAAGCTTTCCTTTGCAAAATCGGACCATATGGTTGTAAAACCTACAACCATGATTTTATATATATAAATAATATATCATATTAAAAAAGATTTTCAGACCATTTTTTAGATCCAATTTTAAAAAGAGCATCTACAGTATCTCATTCACTGTTGCCTGCCTTTACTGCTGCTTTATTAAAGGGATTCTACCACTAAAACACTTTTTTTTCTAGTTACCACGTCGGAATAGCCTTTAAAAAGGCTATTCGTCTCTTACCTGTGGAAGTGCTCTCCGCCGCGCCGTTCGTTCAAAATACCGGTTTGTACCGGTATGCTAATGAGTTCTCTCGCAGCGATGGGGGCGTCCCCATCGCAGGAGCAGCGATGGGGGCGTCCCCATTGCAGCTCGAAAACTCACCGCAGCGCCGCCTCTCTGGTCTTCGGTGTCCTCCCCTTGCTTCTTCAGCGTACTGTCGGACGCCTGCGCAGTACGCTCTGTTGGACGAAGATTGCCGAACGTACTGCGCATGCGCGAAAGTGCGGTCCCAGCCATAGTGCGGGCACCGCACTTTCGCGCATGCGCAGTACGTTCGGCAATCTTCGCCGAACAGAGAGCATACTGCGTAGGCGTCCGACAGACGCTGAAGAGGCAAGGGGAGGACACCGAAGACCAGAGAGGCGGCGCTGCGGTGAGTTTTCGAGCTGCAATGGGGACGTCCCCATCGCTGCTCCTGCGATGGGGACGCCCCCATCGCTGCGAGAGAACTCATTAGCATACCGGTACAAACCGGTATTTTGAACGAACGGCGCGGCGGAGAGAACTTCCACAGGTAAGAGACGAATAGCCTTTTTAAAGGCTATTCCGATGTGGTAACTAGAAAAAAAAGTGTTTTAGTGGTAGAATCCCTTTAAAGTCTAATTCCATCTTAATGCTGTGCAACAAAAAAGTGTCTTTAGTTTTTTCTGCAGGATTTCTCGCTGAGTTTCTGCAGCAACACGTTTTCTGCGTTTATTCTCTCCCTATTAAAACTATAGGGAAAATATCTGAGATTTTGCAGCTAAAATTCACATGCTGCAATTTCTCAAACTCAGCTTTTTGTACCTTTTTGTTTCCACCGTATGTGGATGAGATGTAATAAAATATCATTCACTTTGGTGATACTGTAAAACACATTTTTTTTCCACTGTGCTTCTGCAGCAGTGCTTCTGCAGCAGTCAAAAAAAAACCAAAACCTTTCCACAATATATTGCCCTATCTTGGAAATTCCCTTTACAAATCTTACAAAACCTCCAGAGGGTGGCCACTTAGAAGCCAGGCAGCCAACATAGCAACTGGGTGTCTGCTGTTTTATACAGCAGACACCCAGCACTAATGCCCATGATCGGTGCCTGCACCAATTGCGGGCATTAACCCTTCTAGTGTCTCTGTCAAAGCTGACCAAGACGCAGGGGCAACATGGTGGCTCAGTGGTTAGCACTGCAGCCTTGCAGCACTGGAGTCCTGGGTACAAATCCCCCCAGAAACAACATCTGCAAGGAGTTTGTATGTTCTCCCTGTGTTTGCATGGATTTCCCACCATACTCCAAAGACATACTAACAGGGAAAAATGTACATTGTGAGCCCTATATGGGGCTCACCATCTACATAAAAAAATAAAATAAAAATAAAAAGCTGACCAAGGCGCATTTTACCGGAAGAGTGTGAGTGCCACTATTTTCCCGGGGATCGCTAGCACCAGGAGCAAGCTCAGGGCCGAGTGTCCCATTGCTAAGACAGCCAGGAGCCTTGTGAAGGCTCCCAGGCCTGTCATTCAATATGTTCTATTGCAGGCTACATAGATAACTGCTGGTATCTTGTAATGCATTAGCATTGTAATGTGGAAGGTGGCTCACTATAGTATGCTGAGTTCTATAGGTAGGTACAAGAAAATGGTGCTAGAGCATGCGCAGTAGCTCTCAGAACGGAGTGTTACTGCACATGTACAGGATTTGAAGAGCAGGAACAAGACTACAGAGGATGGAGGTGGTTACAGCAAATGTGGAGGAGGGCATAATGGAGCATAAGCCATGAAGGGGTGTGAAAGAGGTATGATGCTTGGGGTGCTCACTGGCCCTGGGGAACGCCCAGTGTGCTTGGTGAGCATCATTAGCATATCGGTTTTATTGATTTTTAAGAAAAACGGGGGGGGGGGGGGTGGCTTTGAAAAAACTGAGGGAAGCACCTGAATAGCCTTTTTAAAGGCTATTCAGGCATGTGATTAGCTCAAAACACGTTTTGTTCTATCCCCTTTAAAACTGAGGCGATGAAATAGGCTAATGTTGCAAGGTGGGATAGATAACCACACCCACTACCTCAAATCACATTCTCAGTAAACAGATATGAATTGGTTCATACATTATCAGAGTCCACTCAAATAGTTTATAATAATAATGGACCTCTGTACAGTAAAAATGAGGACAAATGAGTTTCTGTGCTGATACACATAAACTAAAGAGTATATCTGCCAACGGGATGGACTAACAATCCCATAATAATGTGGAGTCCCAGATATCCTGATACCAAAGTATACCGCCTAACATGACAACCCTATGCAGGCAGTGACTAACTCCAGATAACGTAACTATGTCCTCTAAGCTACTCCCCATATATACAATCCAGGATCATTAGGAGGATACGTAAGATAGAATCAAAATAACAAAATTTGCGGTTAAAATTGCAATTCCCGTGGCTCAGATGGTAGGACACGATACTAGATAGAAAGCACAGGAGATTGCAGTTGTAACTGCAAATTTTGTTATTTTGGTTCTATCTTACTTATCCTCCTGATGATCCTAGATTGTATATGCACTGCTCAAAAATAAAGGGAACACTCAAATAACACCTCCTAGATCTGAATGAATGAAATATTCTCATTGAATACTTTGTTCTGTACAAAGTTGAATGCGATGACAACAAAATCACAGAAAAATCATCAATGGAAATCAAATTTATTAACCAATGGAGGCCTGGATTTCTATTGGGAGGCTTTTTTTGGAGGCTGATTTTGAGGAAGATTCAGTGTTAAAATCAGCGCCAAAAAGCTCTGTGTGCACTGACCCTAATACAATGCATGTAAGTCCACCACCATCTCCTTGCTCTTCCCAGCATTAATCCTGAGGTGGTTCTGCTGACTCCATTCCACAAAGTCCCTGTTTAAGTCTCTGTACTTCCTGTCATCTCCGTTAGTGATAAAGTCTACTATAGCAGAGTCATCGGAGTACTTCTGTAAGTAGCAGATAAAAGAGTGGCACCTAAAGTCAGCAGTATACAGTGTGAAGAGAATTGGGACAAGAATTGTACATTGTGGTGCCCTGTACTACAGATAACAGTGTCCGACACACAGCCCTGAGGTCAGTTTGTGAGGTAGTCTAGGATCCAGTTGGACAGGTGATGGTCCACTCCACTAAGGTCCAGCTTGTCTCTCAGTAGCCCTAGCTGAATGGTGTTAAAAGCACTGGAGAAGTCATAGAAACACTGGACTTCTAAGTATGAGTCTGTAGTATTATTTCACTGCTCCTTTTAGCCAAATGGCACCACCTTGTTTTGCTCCTAGGATTATAAATCTGTAGCTATAATATGCTGTCCTTACTGTATATAGATAGCATAATAAACCATTCTGTTTTTAAACAGACCATGTTGATATATGGTAACACAGCATACATTTGTCACACAGTAACTGAAGTTCTGAGTGTGTTGATATTTAATATTATTATTGTGTATTTACAGCTAACAGTTGGTTAAACACTGCCAATGATGACATAGTGTTCTTGGGAACAGAATGAGCCAGTACAAGGAACTGGACACAATCAGTGTGTGTAGTGACACCATGTGGTTGGTATTTAAAATACAGCAAAATACCAGGTGGTAATATGTCAGATGCGTCTATGCTTATTTTGCACATATTTATATCAAGGCACTATGTACAAACTACACAACCTTTTTAATGAAACCACTTAACTCACTACTGTATATTATAGAGAATATCTCACTAGAAAGGAAAATCTTCTATTATGGCTTCTAAAGAATGATTATGTTCTTCTTATGGGTGCAAGTGAAGTATCTGAATGGTTTCCCAAATAATGAAGAGAGTAGTCTCAAATAGAAAGTGTAGTTGCCTAAAAGCTCATCCTTCTTGCTTGTCGATCAGGGTCGCTTTACTTGAAAGCAGCTTATTTATGTTCCGTTTCAGCAAATCAAAAATTGGGACATATATTATTGTATAGTGTTTAGATGCTGAAGGTAAGAGATGACAAAGTACAGGTCCAAGCATTCCATGTCAGCATTATACTATACTAGAGCAGAGAAAATGAAGAAGCTTTCGTCCAAATACCCACAAGCATATTTAGGATCTGAATCCTATACATTGTGACTGCATTTCAAAAGGGCATATGCATTCCATCATTGTGCAGTGGAAATGGAATTTTAGGGCTGTATGACTGCAGTCACATTAGCACTTGGGGACTGTTCGGGTACTCCGTCCCCAATTCTGCTTAAAATATGCAGAGAATCTCTGACGACTTTGGGTAGAAACTGGGCGAAAACCCAGTTGAACCCATTATAGTCTATAGGGTCTCTGGGTTTCCATAGGTAACTGCTTTTTAAGCAGATAGGGTCTCTGTTTTCCTATTTCTTATTAGTGACCTATTTTAAGGCTAGGCCATCACTACTAGATCGAAGGGGGTCCAACATCCAGCACCATATCAATTATCTGGCCTCAGCAACTGATAAACAGAGAATGGTACAAGAAGCAGAGTGCCAAAATCACGTTATTGCAGATAATTTCCCATTCACTTGTATGGGAGCTAAACTGTTGTGATAGGTTCAGCGATTACACAGCTATCAGAGCTGTCTGCTTCCTGCTCCATTCTCTGTTCTCTGCATAGAACAATTAATAGTTTGAAGTGTCAGACCACCATAGCTCAGATATGAGTGACTGATCTTTAGGATATGTTATCAATATATTTAGCCTGGAAAACCAGTTTAAGTGCTCCTTACAGTCACTGAATCAACTTTATCCAAAGGAAAACTCAAACTGTAAGGTGTAATGGAGTCAGTGCTTACTAAAGGATAGCACAGTAAAACTCCGTTCTCACAGAGTAACGTGCCTCTCCAGTGGCGTAACTAGGAATGGCGGGGCCCCGTGGTGATCTTTTGACATGGGGCCCCCCGACACCGAAGATCTCGACCGAGTCCCTCCTACGCATTCCTGCACGCTCTATTATGACCAATAGTGGACCCTGCACACAGTATTATGTCCCTTAGAGGCCCCTGCACACAGTATTATACCCAATAGTGGCCACTGCACACAGTATTATGTCCCATAGTGGGCCCTACAGGACTAAATACTGTCACATCACCCGCTGACCGCTATACCAGGACAATTGTGGATGAAAAAAATCTGGTCATGTGCATTACAACTTAGTAACTCCATGTGCCTCATATTAATAGAAGTTAACCCCATCATGTCCCTCACATTAACCCCTGTGTGCCTCACCATAAGAGTTACTGATATGTGAGAGACATGGAGGTAATAATAAAGTATCTTCATTATTATTACCCCATATGTCTCACATATCAGTAACTCTTATGGTGAGGCACACAGGGGTTAATGTGAGGGACATGATGGGGTTAACTTCTATTAATATGAGGCACATGGAGTTACTAAAACAAAAGTTATCACCCCAAATGCCTGATATTAATAAGCATAGTAACCCCAGTATGTACCTGTGTACCTGATATTAATAAGTATAGTAACCCCAGTATGTACCTGATATTAATAAGTATAGTAACCCCAGTATGTACCTGTGTACCTGATATTAATAAGTATAGTAACCCCAGTATGTACCTGTGTATCTTTAGTTTCATTTTCCTGGAGCAGCTTCTTCTTTTTCTTCTCTTGAGTGCAGGACGGCAGGAGCTCAGGGATAAGCCCCGCCTCCTGGGCTCTCCTCAGCTCTCTCATTGGTGGGCAGAGGACAGGCAGAGAAAGGGAGGGGGGAGAGAGGGGGAGCGTCCTGAAGCGCTGAGAGGAGCCAGACCTGCAGCTTCTGTTTGTCAGCCGTTGCTGCAGCTTCGGGGCCTCCTGTTGGTGGAAAGTATTCCACCAACAGGGGGCCCCGATCATTATACTCGGAGGTCCGAAAAGACCTCCAAGAATAATGATAGCAGCAGTAGCAGCTGTCACTGGGCCCCTAATGTCCCGGGCCCTGTGGCAGCTGCCTCTGCTGCTATGGTGGTAGTTACGCCACTGTGCCTCTCATTTAGACACGTAAACACGTGTCAGAGCAAGGCACTTTAAAACAGATCCCATTGATTTCAATGGGTGCTGGTTTACGCACGCTACTCATTGAAATAAATGGGAGGCTTTATAACCCATTGATTTCAATGGTTAGCACGTGCAAGCCGGCACCCACTGAAGTCAATGGGATCTGTTTTGAAGCGCCTCGCACTGACACGTGTTTACTAGAGATGAGTGAGTAGTATTCGATTGAGTAGGTATTCAATAGAATACTACGGTATTCAAAATACTTGTACTAGATCGAATACTACTCGCTATTCGCAGTAAAGATTCGATTCAGAACCAGTGTTGATTGGCCGAATGCTATACACTATATATCATTTGGCCAATCAACGCTGGTTCTCAGCAGGCTCTTCTTTGCTAGTTGGGAGAGCTGGCAGCTTGCGGTTATGTGGGAGCTGACTTTTTCTTATAGGAAGTATTAACTAGCGTACTTCTGTGTACGGGGATGCATAGGGTGTCTTTTTTGTGGGAGTAGGTGTACTTTTTAATTATACTGTTATGGGGAATTGCTATTGCTTTGATCACTTTTTATTCAAATTTTTATCATAGGCAAAATAGTGAAAAAATAGTGAAAAAATGTTGCGCTATGGTGTTTACCGAATGGGAAAAATATTTTTATAGATTTGAATACCGGGCGTTTTCGGACACAGAGATACCTAATGGGTATGTGTTTTACAGTATTTAAGTATTTTTATATGTGTTCTAGTGAAAGGGGGTGATTTGAACTTTTAATACTTTTTATTTTTTTTTAAACTTTTTTAATTTTTAGTATTTGTTGGAACCCCTAGGAGTCTTGAACCCAAAGGAGGTCCGATCACTAATGCAATGCATTTCTACATAGAGTAGTAGTAGCCTGCAAAAGAACATAATTAAAAACAGGCCTGGGAGCCTCCCCTGTCATGGAAATGGGACGCCAGCTCTGGAACATGCCAGTAAAATGGGGCCTTGGTAAGCTTTGACTGAGGTGCCAGAGGGGGTTAATGCCTGCGATCAGTAAACATCTTTAAACATCTGGCATCTTTCATACTAGTATGGCGGATGTCAGGAAAGGGTTAAAGAACAGGAACCTAACAGATGTTTTTTTTCATAATAAAGGAGTAGGTTCAAAAACTTTCCTTTGGTGGCACTTTGTAATATTTATATTGCAAGTAAGTAATGTTATAAATGTCTGAAAGCATAAAAAGTCATCTGCAAATTACCCTAAGTAGATAAAGTGGGCGGGAGTGGCTTTAGCATAGTCATACTGCCTACTTGCCAATCAAGCCTCTTGGACGTTATTGATTGAGGGGACGTGAGGGAAATGTCACTTGTGCCCAGGAGCTGGGATTAGCAAGGGAGTAGTGTGACTAGGCTGAAGCTGTTCCCCGCCCCTTAACTATTTAGGGTAATTTACATAGGACTTTTTATGTTTTTACACATTTATAACTGCACTTTGCTGCAACAGAAAATTGCAGAGGGCACCAATAGAAAGGGAATTACTCAATCCTACACATGGTGGGTTCAATTTATGGTGTGAAAAACATCTGGCAGCTTCCCTTTATTCATACCAGGCTAATATTACAGTAAACATGCTATAAACCACCATGGAACCCTGAAGAACTTTATGTTATAAGTCACTGGGGTTTGTGTGAACACAATAAAAAGCCTAAAGCAGCTGCATAACCTAATGCAGTTCATTATGTAGTTCTGTTTTGTTTGTCATGTTGCATGTGCTTGTGTTCACAAAGTCTTACATACAGACGCACTGATAGATATAAACTATTGAGCCTAACTCCAGTCTACAAGATAACTCAATGATGGGAATTTACTATGAAGACTCCTGTTGAATTCTGTGCAGAGCCAGGATTAGTGCATAATTCTGGCTCAAAGTAAGTCAATTAATAGCTGGTATAAACTTAGGCCTCGTTCACATCTGTGTCGGTAATCCATTCGGGGGAGTCTGTATGGGGACCTCCCTGAATGGACTGCCAAATGCATTGGCAAGCGGAGTACAGTGAAAGCACATGGACCCCATAGACTATAATGGGGTCCGTGTGTTTTCTGCACGGTCTCTGCACTGAAGATGCACACAGAAAAGTCCACATGCGGACTTCCCTGAATGGATTACCGATGCACATGTGAACCAGACCTCAGACCTAAGGGCTCAGGAGGATTACCCTGTTTCCATTTATGGCTGCAAGTACAATTTCTTTTTTCTTCAGTGTTGCTTCACAATATATACCATGAAAGCATCTGAAGGAGTGAGTATATTTTATAGGCACTGTATAACACGCTAATGAGAACTTAGAGACTCTTAAAACAGTGCTTGATGTCAGTCAAGAAGCTTAGATCATTGTTGGTAATTCTTCTGTTTCTTTTCTGTACTAGGAGGAATACAGATTTAAAGATATGATTTCTTGTATTACTGATTTACAGAAATTGAATAAATTAGAATAAGAAACATATTTATCCTTTATAGATTTATGGGCCATATACTCTTAATGTAGAGAATGGATAATTTGGGGAAAAGGAAATGTTAAGAATAGAGATGAGCGAGTACTGTTGGGATCAGCCGATCCGAACAGCACGCTCCATAGAAATGAATGGATGCACCTGGTACTCCCGCTTTGACGTCGGCCGGCCGCTTAACCCCCTGCGTGCCGGCTACGTCCATTCATTTCTATGCGAGCGTGCTGTTCGGATCGGCTGATCCGAACAGTACTCGCTCATCTCTAGTTAAGAACAATTGTGCTCACGATTCGTCTGTTCAGCAAATGATCATTTGTGATAGTGTAGTAGTGCGACAAGGGTGCGCAGTATTCGGGGCAGGACTGGGACTTAAAGGGGTTATCTGGAAGGTTAAAATTACCTAATTTAAGTAAATTTGCATATGTCAATGGCTACATCCAGACAACCAAGGTGCAAAATGGCTAAGAGAACATCCATTATTCACAGCCATCTTGTACCTGACACGTGAGGGGCAGCCATTTTCACAGATACCCCATACATTATAATGTATGGAGGGTTCTTTGAAAGTGGACAAAAACTGGACATGTCCGTAGAAAAAAAAACAAAAAAAAAAAAACCCACATGAAAACTTCATCTTACTTGCTTACTTCAATATAAGGCAGAAGCATTTTTCTCTGAAGCTCCCAAAGCCTGCACAGTTCTTCAATGAAGCCGACAATGTACACACCAGCTTCCCTTCACATATGCTGGAGGTAAAGGGCATACGCACTGAACCTGAGGTGTACTCTTGTGTACCAAAGATACTTCATTTTAGCAAGAGGTTTTTCTTAACAACCTGGAGAAATGTCTTTAAAGAGGATCTTTCACCACATCCACAAATTTATGTTTTTAGCCTCTGTTAATAGTCGCTGCTTCACTAATTCCAGAACAGTTGAACTTTTCTCTCTAGTCCCCACCATTCTTGGGCAACAAGTGCAGGTAGTTTTGATGCCTGAGATGCTATTTAAGCTGTGTAATGTCAGAAGGGCACTGTCAGGCAGGGGGTGTGGTTCAGAGCTCCAGTCAAAGGCAGCCAGTGTCAAAGTTCAGAATCACACCTCTTGCCTGCTCCTGCCTGACACCGCCCTCCTGACAGTACAGAACCTAAATAGTATATTTAGCAAACACATTCTTATTTTACTCACTGTGCACTGTAAAGCTGGTACAGAATGTTTAATCACTCAGCTCATAAATTCCACTGCTTACTAGATCTTATTCCAATTTGGATTCTGTGGAACAACAGACAGCATGCCTTCTCCATAGGGTACTAGATTTTCAGGAAATATCAAGTGACTTGGTTAGATGTATACGGTTGTAAGTATTTATATATGGCAAGAAGTGGTTGTGACACACATCTGTCAGAATGTAGCTCTAAAATAATAATGTTATACCTGTCTTGTCCGCACATATACTGTATAACTATTTGCTGTTGTATATAAAAGCAGATATATTATCAGTTGTCAGTAACTGGTCAGAGGGTGTATGGTGTATAAAACGTTCACTCACAGCTAAAAGTCTGCTATATTCCTTTGTAGGTGCTATTAACCAAATGACATAATATTTTTGTGCTATTTTAATCTTATAGTACAGCAGACCCGTTCACGTATTGTGTTTTGCTTAACCAGGGCCCTGCTAACCGTGTGATAATATAAGTCATTGTGCCTTGACAAAGGTATTTGATTATAGAGCAAAAAGTTTCATTATAACTTCATTGTAGATACAGCAGCAAATTCATACACATAAAACCATCAGTCAGTCCTATGTTCAGCAAATACATTCTGATTTTACTCGCTGTGCACAGTAAAGCTGGTACGTAATGTTTACTCGCTCATAAATTCCACTGGTTACTTGATCCTATTCCAATTTGGATGCTGTGGAGCAACAGTCAGCATGTCTCCTCCATAGGGCCCTAGATTTGCCGGAAATATCAAGTTACTTGATTGTATGAATATGGTTGTGTGTGTGTGTGTATATACTGTATATATATATATATATATATATATATATATATATATATATATATATATATATTATAAAAATGAATTTCTGTCTGTCTGTCTGTCTGTCTGTCTGTCTGTCTGTTCTCTAATGCGAACCAAACGACTGGACCGATCTTCACCAAATTTGGCACAGAGATACTTCAGATATCCGGGAAGGTTTAAGACGAGACTCCAACTCGCTCGGACGTACCGTTGCTGAGATACAGCATTACAAACACAGTGCCCCCCCCCCCCCCTTAGCCAATACAAACCTGCAAGACTTTCACTCATATTCCAACTGCAATACACACGGTCACTCCACATGCACAATACAACACTGATATCCAAACTGAGATACACGCATCAGAGGATTAGATACACAGATCAGCACACAGTATCACATGCCAGAGGATTAGATACACGGGTCTGCACACAGTCCCACACACCAGAGAATTAAATACGCACTTCTGCACATGGTTCCACATACCGAAGGATTAGATACAGGCGTCTACACACAGTTCCACACTCCAGAGGATTAGATACGCGCATCTGCACACATTTGTACACGCCATAGGATTAGATACACACATCTGCACAGAGTACCACATGCCTTAGGATTAGATACACGCGTCTACACACAGTACCACACTCCAGAGTCATTAGATACGCGCGTCTGCACACAGTTTCACTTACTGGAGGATTAGATACGCGCCTCTTCACACTATATCACATGGGGAGGATTAGATATATGCATCTGCACAAAGTACCACACCAACAAGGATTAGACACTTGCATCTAAACACAGTACTACACGGGGAAGGATTAGATACAGCTTTACTCCAGGTATCCATAACAACTGATCACAGGTTTTTCACTGACATCCAAAATGAGATACACATAATCACATGACGCTTATGCACATACACACAAACCACATACAAAATACATCAGTCCAAAATTGGACAATTCTTATGGGGCCACTACACAAACATAAATTGTAATATACCCGTGCGAAGCCGGGTCCTCCCTCTAGTATATATATATATATATATATATCTCCCTATATTATAAAAATGAATTTCTGTCTGTCTGTCTGTCTGTCTGTGCTCTAATGCGAACCAAACGACTGGACCGATCTTCACCAAATTTGGCACAGAGATACTTCAGGTATCCGGGAAGGTTTAAGACGAGACTCCAACTCACTCGGACGTACCGTTGCTGAGATACAGCATTCCAAACACAATGCCCCCCCCTTAGCCAATACAAACCTGCAAGTCTTTCACTCATATTCCAACTGCAATACACATGGTCACTCCACATACACAACCCAACACTGATATCCAAACTGAGATACATGCATCAGAGGATTAGATACACAGATCAGCACACAGTATCACATGCCAGAGGATTAGATACACGCGTCTGCACACAGTCCCACAAACCAGAGGATTAAATACGCACTTCTGCACACAGTTCCACACACTGAAGGATTTGATACGTACGTCGGCACACGGTTCCACATACCAAAGGATTAGATACAGGCGTCTGCACACAGTACCACATGCCAAAGGATTGGATACACGCATCTGCACACAGTTCCACACACCAGAGCATAAGATATGCACATCTGCACACAGTACCACATGCAGTAGGATTAGAGCCGTGCATCTGCACACAGTTCCACATGCCGTAGGATTAGATACGCACCTCTTCACACAATACCACACAGGGGAGGATTAGATACGTGTGTCTGCACACAGTACCACACTTTGGAGGATTAGATACATGCCTCTGCACACAGTACCACAAGCCAGAGAATTACATACACGTCTCAGCACACAGTACCACACAGGGAGGATTAGATACACGCGTCTGCACACAGTACCACATGCCGTAGGATTAGATACGCGCGTCTACACACAGTTCCACATGCCGTAGGATTAGATACGCACCTCTTCACACAATACCACACAGGGGAGGATTAGATACGTGTGTCTGCACACTTTACCACACTTTGGAGGATTAGATACATGCCTCTGCACACAGTACCACAAGCCAGAGAATTACATACACGTCTCAGCACACAGTACCACACAGGGGAGGATTAGATACACGCATCTGCACACAGTACCACATGCCAGAGGATTAGATATGTGCATCTGCACACAGTACCACACAGGGGAGGATTAGATATGCGCATCTGCACACAGTACCACATGCCAGAGGATTAGATACGCGCATCTGCACACAGTACCACACGCCAGAGGATTAGATACGCGCGTCTGCACACAGTACCACATGCCGTAGGATTAGATATATGCCTCTTCACACAATACCACACAGGGGAGGATTAGATACATGTGTCTGTATACAGTAACACACTTTGGAGGATTAGATACACGCGTCTGCACACAGTATCACATGCTGTAGGATTAGATATGTGCATCTACACACAGTTCCACATGCCGTAGGATTAGATACGCACCTCTTCACACAGTACCACACAGGGGAGGATTAGATACGTGTGTCTGCATACAGTACCACACTTTGGAGGATTAGATACATGCCTCTGCACACAGTACCACAAGCTAGAGAATTAGATACGCGCATCAGCACACAGTACCACACAGGGAAGAATTAGATACACGCATCTGCACACAGTACCACACGCCAAAGGATTAGATACGCGCGTCTACACACAGTTCCACATGCCGTAGGATTAGATATGCGACTCTTCACACAATACCACACAGGGAAGGATTAGATACGTGTGTCTGCATACAGTACCACACTATGGAGGATTAGATACAAGCCTCTGCACACAGTACCACAAGCCAGAGAATTAGATACACGTCTCAATACACAGTACCACACGCAAGAGGATTAGATACGCGCATCTGCACACAGTACCGCATGCCATAGGATTAGATACGCGCGTCTACACACAGTTCCACTCACCGTAGGATTAGATACATGCCTCATCACACAATACCACACAGGGGAGGATTAGATACGCGCATCTGCACACAGTTCCACACACCAGAGGATTAGATAAGCACGTCTGCACACAGTACCACATGCCGTAGGATTAGATACGCGCGTCTGCTTACAGTTCCACATGTCAGACGATTAGATATGCACAGCTTCACACAGTTGTACACGCCATAGGATTAGATACACGCGTCTGCATACAGTACCACATGCTGTAGGATTAGATACGTGCGTCTACACACAGTTTCACATGCCGTAGGATTAAATTCGCACCTCTTCACACAATACCGCACAGGGGAGGATTAGATACGTGCGTCTGAACACAGTACCACACTTTGGAGGATTAGATACAAACCTCTGCACAAAGTACCACATGCCAGATAATTAGATACGCATCTCAGCACACAGTACCACACGGGGGAGGATTAGATACGTGCATCTGCACACAGTACCTCACGCCAGAGGATTAGATACACCTGTCTGCACACAGTACCACACGCCAGAGGATTAGATACCCGCATCTGCACATAGTACCACATGCCGTAAGATTAGATATGCACGTCTGCACACAGTTTCACTTACCGGAGGATTAGATATGTGCCTCTTCACACAATGCCACACGGGGGAGGATTAGATACGCGCATCTGCACACAGTACCACACGCCGGAGGATTAGATATGTGCATCTGCACACAGTACCACACCAACAAGGATTAGATACTTGCGTCTAAACACAGTACTACACGGGGAAGGATTAGATACAACTTTACTCCAGGTATCCATAACAACTGATCACAGGTTTTTCACTGATATCCAAAATGAGATACACATAATCACATGACGCTTATGGACATACACACAAACCACATACAAAATACACCAGTGCAAAATTGGACATTTCTTATGGGGCCACTACACAAACATAAAATGTAATATACCCGTGCGAAGCCGGGTCCTCCCTCTAGTATATATATATATATATATATATATATATATATATATATATATATATATATATATATATAGGGCTTAAAGTGGTTGTTTATCGAAACATTTCCTTTAAAATTGTGGGTGCTAGGGCAAGCTATGCATTTCCGCTATTGTAATTGCAAATGTCCTATATCCTGCTATTATACTTCATGTGCCGTAAGAAGACTTATCCTGACAATATTAGGGAGTATTTTCAGAATTTAGTAAATTCTTCTCAGTTGTAACCGATTGCACATTCTTAATGAAGCAAATCCATTACATTATACGTCTAGGTCAAGCCTAAAATATATACAAATAAAATATTTGTTATCCAACTTGTTTGGTACTCACCATTTCCTATTAAGATCTTTCTTAGGCTGAGTGCACACAGGGTTTTTTGGTCCTGAAACTGAGGTGTAGGCTGCCTCAGGTTCCGGACCAAAAATCAGCACTGCATCGGCATCCAGTCACGTACTCTGCTCTGGATTAAGCCTAATGAATCTGCCTGAATGCGCGAATCTGCCTGAAGAATGAGCATGTCCGTTCTTTTTTCCGGGAGCCGGAACAAACGGCTACCGGAAAAAAAGCCCTGACCGGCTCCCATTGATTTCAATGGCAGCCGTCTTTTTGGTTAGGATTTTGAGGTGAATACGGCCTCAAAATCCTGACCAAAATACCCTGTGTGAACTCATCCTCAGTGGTACAGTAATTCTGGTGGCAATGACTGCATGCCTGTGGAATACCTGCATACTATTATCTGTCTACTAATTAAATGATGACCCTCCATGTAATATAAAGATGTCTGGTCAGAATGAAAGTGGTTCTTATAGAACAGCTTGCTGTTTTCCATCATACAGTATGCTTCCAATAGGGAGGACCCTTTAGTAGTAACCAATGTGCTGAGCCCAGTTAATGGAAATTTCCATATTTACTGCGTTTATGGGGATAACGTCCATCCTTAGGGAGAGACCACCTTTTCAGGTGTGTGGAGACTTATAAAGCCATAGTTGCTCCACTGCAAGGGAACATGGGAGGAATATGCAAATGTGTCTCCCAAGATGTAAATAGGGAGACAGTGCCTCTGTTATGCTGCCCTCTATGGGAAGCACCCTGAACATCATGCCCGTTATTTGGTTATAACCCCGCATTATGCAGTAAAGACTTCTGGGAAGTCGGGCATGATGTTCAGGGTGCTTCCCATAGAGGGCAGTATAACAGAGGCACTGTCTCCCTGTTTACATCTTGGGAGACACATTTGCATATTCCTCCCATATTTACTGCATGATTGTCAATCACAAGCAACGTAACTAGAAGCTCCTGGGACTCGATGCAAAATCTATAACATGGTCCCCACTTACCATGTGCTATTTATAATACTAGTGTCTGATTATGCTTTTTAAAGAGACGTTTTGGTCCCTTCAGCCTCCAAGGCCCAGTAGTGGCTGTCATCTCTGCACCCCTATAACTACGCCCCAACTCCATTTATTGCATTGACTTCATGAATCACAGATCTTTTGTTGTTTTTTATTACTTGGTAAACATGCCAAAATCACAATGAGATTAATAGAACCTCTATGTGGCTTCTGTTTTACTAGATACTGTTTTACACACTGATATTTTAACTTTGGGCAAACTATTATAGATTTTTATAGGATTGTGCATTGTTTTCACATCTTGACAAATCTATGATATAATACTTGCGTGAGGCGATTTTTCCAAAGTCATTTATAAATTTATGTCTACTGAATAGGAACAAATTGATTACTTTTTCAGAAGAACTTTATCTAATGAAGTTATAGCAAGTACTTGATAAATCTACGTAAGGGATATCCGGGCGTCACAGTTTTTCCCAAATGGTTGGCTTTGATCTTTTCAGGTGTGTTTGTAGCAATGGCTTTAAGTGTTTATTCCTTTTTCAATTAGAAAAAGCCTAATTAGAAATTAGCCTTTTATTATTGCTAGGAAGGATTGCATTGTGAGTCTGTGTGCATTTTGGGGGTTATCTATATAATAGGCATTCAAAGTCATTGAGTTTTATCAGCAGCACTTGTGGCATTTTTCATGTAAAGCTGTGCTTAAGCAGTGCCTGCCATTTATTCCTGTGGATCAAATGGAGTTTTGTAGTATAATAGGCCGATTTTAATGGACTTACATTGTGGTTTTTTTCAAACCACTTATCAATCCAATTATAATAATAAATTATTATTATTAATTATTATTATTATTATTATTATTATTATTTTATAATAACGTATTATTCCACTTATTCAATCCACTAACTGTAGGTAAGGAGTATGAATATTTATGAGCAGTCATTTTGATTATGATGAACACAAAGATATATGTAGTAGATGTGGATTGGTATTCCCGCATGATCTAACTTACATGGTGCAGTCTGACAGACAAGACTTGGACTGCACAGGCGCACAATGAAGTGAATGGGGCCACACTTTAGTTTTTTTCATACAAGGATTACAGGAAAGCAGCATTTGCTACAGAATCTTTGAATCTAAGTGGATGGAATGACAAGAGTTAGAGCGCCAGTGATATAATATTGATGATCTTTCCTGGGGATAGCCACAGCGGCCCCTGCAGCCTATATTATGCCCCATAGTGGCACAATAGACTGTGGGGCATAATAGAGGTTGCTGCTGTAGGGCATAATAGAGGTTACAGGGGCCACAGTGGACCCTTCAAGCTCTATTATGCTCCACAGTTGCCCACCCAACTATTACGCCCCACAGTTGCACACCCATGAACTATTATTATACTCAAGGGTCTTTTCAGACCCCCGAGTATAATAATCGGAGCCCCAGGGGAAGTGAAGGAACACAATAAACACTGTTACTCACCTATCCGGTATCCGATGTTAATCCTAGCAGGCTTTAGGCCTGTATGATAATGTTCCAGATGTCACGTGGTCTGGGATATTACCATATAGGTCCAAAGCCTGTGCTAGCAGTAACAGCCTTTTGCCATACAGGCTCGAAGCCTGTGCTAGCAGTAACAGGCTATTACTAGAGATGAGCGAACACTAAAATGTTCGAGGTTCGAAATTCGATTCGAACAGCCGCTCACTGTTCGAGTGTTCGAATGGGTTTCGAACCCCATTATAGTCTATGGGCAACATAAACTCGTTAAGGGGGAAACCCAAATTCGTGTCTGGAGGGTCACCAAGTCCACTATGACACCCCAGGAAATGATACCAACACCCTGGAATGACACTGGGACAGCAGGGGAAGCATGTCTGGGGGCATAAAAGTCACTTTATTTCATGGAAATCCCTGTCAGTTTGCGATTTTCGCAAGCTAACTTTTCCCCATAGAAATGCATTGGCCAGTGCTGATTGGCCAGAGTACGGAACTCGACCAATCAGCGCTGGCTCTGCTGGAGGAGGCGGAGTCTAAGATCGCTCCACACCAGTCTCCATTCAGGTCCGACCTTAGACTCCGCCTCCTCCGGCAGAGCCAGCGCTGATTGGCCGAAGGCTGGCCAATGCATTCCTATGCGAATGCAGAGACTTAGCAGTGCTGAGTCAGTTTTGCTCAACTACACATCTGATGCACACTCGGCACTGCTACATCAGATGTAGCAATCTGATGTAGCAGAGCCGAGGGTGCACTAGAACCCCTGTGCAAACTCAGTTCACGCTAATAGAATGCATAGGCCAGCGCTGATTGGCCAATGCATTCTATTAGCCCGATGAAGTAGAGCTGAATGTGTGTGCTAAGCACACACATTCAGCACTGCTTCATCACGCCAATACAATGCATTAGCCAGTGCTGATTGGCCAGAGTACGGAATTCGGCCAATCAGCGCTGGCTCTGCTGGAGGAGGCGGAGTCTAAGGTCAGACCTGAATGGAGACTGGTGTGGAGCGATCTTAGACTCCGCCTCCTCCAGCAGAGCCAGCGCTGATTGGCCGAATTCCGTACTCTGGCCAATCAGCGCTGGCCAATGCATTCTATTAGCCCGATGAAGTAGAGCTGAATGTGTGTGCTAAGCACACACATTCAGCACTGCTTCATCACGCCAATACAATGCATTAGCCAGTGCTGATTGGCCAGAGTACGGAATTCGGCCAATCAGCGCTGGCTCTGCTGGAGGAGGCGGAGTCTAAGGTCGGACCTGAATGGAGACTGGTGTGGAGCGATCTTAGACTCCGCCTCCTCCTGCTTAGCACACACATTCAGCTCTACTTCATCGGGCTAATAGAATGCATTGGCCAATCAGCGCTGGCCAATGCATTCTATTAGCTTGATGAAGCAGAGTGTGCACAAGGGTTCAAGCGCACCCTCGGCTCTGATGTAGCAGAGCCGAGGGTGCACAAGGGTTCAAGTGCACCCTCGGCTCTCCTACATCAGAGCCGAGGGTGCGCTTGAACCCTTGTGCAGCCTCGGCTCTGCTACATCAGAGCCGAGGGTGCGCTTGAACCCTTGTGCACACTCTGCTTCATCAAGCTAATAGAATGCATTGGCCAGCACTGATTGGCCAGAGTACGGAATTCGGCCAATCAGCGCTGGCCAATGCATCCCTATGGGAAAAAGTTTATCTCACAAAAATCACAATTACACACCCGATAGAGCCCCAAAAAGTTATTTTTAATAACATTCCCCCCTAAATAAAGGTTATCCCTAGCTATCCCTGACTGTACAGCTATCCCTGTCTCATAGTCACAAAGTTCACATTCTCATATGACCCCGATTTGAAATCCACTATTCGTCTAAAATGGAGGTCACCTGATTTCGGCAGCCAATGACTTTTTCCAATTTTTTTCAATGCCCCCGGTGTCGTTGTTCCTGTCCCACCTCCCCTGCACTGTTATTGGTGCAAAAAAGGCGCCAGAGAAGGTGGGAGGGGAATCGAATTTTGGCGCACTTTACCACGCGGTGTTCGATTCGATCATGGCGAACACCCTGATATCCGATCGAACATGTGTTCGATAGAACACTGTTCGCTCATCTCTAGCTATTACTACTACCACAGGCTTCGGGCCTATATGGGGGACCTGATGGTATAAGCGCAAGAGTTCTTAAAATGTGCAGTGACCAGCTGTGTGGTATTATAACGCACATGTACAATATGAGCCTGAAGCTGGGAGTAGTACCTCAACTGTGGAAAACATCTTGCGTGGTACCAGTCCCAAAGAAACCCAACCCGATGGGCTACAATGACTACCGACCTGTAGCACTGACATCACACCTGATGAAGGTCCTAGAGAGACTGGTCCTGACACACCTACGCCCCCTAGTGAGCTCCGCTCTGGACCCCCTCCAGTTTGCCTACCGGCCAGGCATTGGGGTAGATGATGCCATCATCCACCTTCTTCATAGAGCTCTCTCTCACCTGGAGAAACCCGGGAACACTGTAAGAATAATGTTCTTTGATTTCTCCAGTGCGTTCAACACCATTCAGCCAGGGCTACTGAGGGAGAAGCTGAACCTTGGTGGTGTGGACCATCACCTGTCCAACTGGATACTAGACTACCTGACAAACCGCCCTCAGTATGTGAGAGCCCAGGACTGTGTGTCTGACACTGTGATCTGTAGTACGGGGGCACCACAAGGTACAGTTCTTGCCCCATTCCTCTTCACACTGTACACTGCTGACTTCAGGCACAACTCATCCAGCTGTTACTTACAGAAGTACTCCGATGACTCTGCTATAGTCGGCCTTATCACTGATGGCGACGATAGGGAATACAGAGACTTAAAGAGGGATTTTGTTGAATGGTGCCAGCAGAACCAGCTCAGGATTAATGCTGGGAAGACCAAGGAGATGGTGGTGGACTTTAGTAAACGGAGAGGTGCTCCGACCCCGGTGGAGATCCAAGGAACATGTATTGAGATAGTCAGGACCTATAAGTACCTGGGCGTGCTCCTCAATAATAAACTAGACTGGGCTGATCACCTGGAGGCGCTGCACAGAAAGGGCCGCAGCAGACTCTACCTGCTCAGGAGGCTGAGGGCCTTCGGAGTCCGGGGGACACTTCTTAGGGCCTTCTTCAACTCTGTGGTTGCCTCAGCCATCTTTTTCGGTGTGGCCTGCTGGGGAAGCAGTATATCAACCAGGGACAGAAATAGACTTGACAGGCTGATCAGGAGGGCCAGCTCTGTCCTGGGGAGCCCCTTGGACCCAGTAAAGGTGGTGGGTGACAGAAGGATACTGTCTGTGGTGACCTCCATGCGGAAGAACAAATCCCACCCCATGTATGGGACCCTGATGGGACTTGGCAGCACTGTAAGTGACCGTCTGCTTCACCCCAAGTGTGAGAAGGAGCGCTATCGCAGGTCCTTCCTTCCAACTGCGACCAGGCTGTATAATCTTCATCTGACCAAACGAAGAGCACTCTGCACAGAGAACTAATGATTATGAGGATGACCATGAGGTCTTCCTCTTTCTCTTCTGTTTTTTTTTTTTTTCCTTAGCTGCCATGGACTCCTAGCATATCTACTATGCTGCTGTAACACGCTGAAATTTCCCCAATGTGGGACTATTAAAGGATTATCTTATCTTATCTTACTGCTAGCACAGGTTTTGGGCCTATATGGTAATATCCCAGACCACGTGACGTCTGACACATTACCATATAGGCATACCTCCCAACTTTTGAAGAACCGAAAGAGGGACAAAATGTGCGCCGCGGCAAATTTGGCCCCACCCACTTTTGTGTTGACTCCTCCCACTCGTTAATTTTTCATGTGCCCGCACACAGTATAATCCTCCTACAGTCACCCGTAAATTATATGTCCCCCCTCTATCTCTCCCCCAGTTTCATATACACCCTTCATCTGCCCCCAGTTTCATGTCCCTCTTCCATCTCTGCCCCCAGTTTCATGTCCCTCTTCCATCTCTGCCCCCAGATTCATGTCCTCTCCATCTCTGCCCCCAGATTCATGTCCTCTCCATCTCTGCCCCCAGATTCATGTCCCTCCATCTCTGCCCCCAGATTCATGTCCCACATCTCTGCCCCCAGATTCATGTCCCTCCATCTCTGCCCCCAGATTCATGTCCTCTCCATCTCTGCCCCCAGATTCATGTCCCTCCATCTCTGCCCCCAGATTCATGTCCCACATCTCTGCCCCCAGATTCATGTCCCTCCATCTCTGCCCCCAGATTCATGTCCTCTCCATCTCTGCCCTCAGATTCATGTCCTCTCCATCTCTGCCCCCAGTTTCATGTCCACTCCATCTCTGCCCCCAGATTCATGTCCCCTCCATCTCTGCCCCAGATTCATGTCCACTCCATCTCTGCCCCCAGATTCCTCACACAGGTCAGCTCTTCGTTTCAGCCGCATGTGTCAGCGAGAGAGAGACGCAGCGGCGAAGCGAGCACGCAAGCAGCTTCAGCCGCATGTGTCAGGGAGAGAGGCGGACAGCGGCGAAGTGAGGAGCTGACCTGTGTCAGCTCCTTGCTTCAGCCGCATATGTGTTCAACTCAGATCTGCGTCCTCTGGACGCAGATCTGAGTTGAAATCGGGACATACCTCCCTCCAACCGGGACTGCGGGACATGTCACCCAAATCGTGACTGTCCCGCGGAAATCGGGACGGTTGGGAGGTATGTATAGGCCCGAAGCCTGCTAGGATTAACATCGGATCCCAGAGAGGTAAGTAACACTGTTTATTGTGTTCCCTCACCTCCCCTGGGGCTCCGATTATTATATTCGGGCCACCTCACTGCCGCTCTCCGCAGGAGGAGAAGCAGGGACGGCAGTGAGCAGACCTGGGCAGGTAGGTAAATAGGCCGCTACCTGCTGGGGATACTCCAGCAGGTAGTGGCCTATTGTAAAACCAAAAAAAAAAGGTATGTTACTTACCGACCTCACCACTGCTCCTGCTGCTGCTGCCTCTTCACCTGGCGATAAGATGTCTGCATCTCAGCCTCACCTCATTAGAGGTACAGCACTGCTATTAGGTTATCAATTTTAAAAAAAACTGAAAGACCTTTTTAGTCCGGGTGACCCACTCGGTTTACCTGTAGCTTAAATGCCGCAGAAATAAAATGTGACGTTTTACAGTCACAGTAAACAGTGTTTTACAGTTACAGTCACAGTGGATGAGATTCTTACATAGCTTTCATTCATGAGATGCCTACACCCTGAGTGTACCTGGTGACAACTCTACCATTCACGTAAAAGAAGTCTTGAATATATATACTGATGAGCAAAAGGATAACAATGTTTTGAACTTTTGACTTTCAGGCTCTATATTTGACCATCCACTACAGATGCAAACATGAAACTATCATCATTTTTATAGAGAATCATATCGCAAACATAAATCGCAACTATTTAGCATATGATTAGTTATGCAGATTCTTATCATGTAACTACATTGTTACTGTTTTGCTCCAACAAATCTACATTTTTCTTTTTTTTTGGAAATGCACCTTCGGCTTTCAATGCTACCTGAATTCTTATGGGTATGCCCTTGATCAGATTCAGCACGTCTTGACCGTATGCAAACCATATGCACAATCCTGCCTGGTCAAATTGAACAATCACATGCCTTTAAAGGCCCGTTCACAGAGCGGAATCTAATGCTGATTTTAATGTCAGATTCTGTCCCAAAGGCAACAGAAAACTCTGCTGTGGGAGGTAAAGATTGGATCAGGATGCAGAAAAAAATAAATGTTCTGCTTATTCTTTAGATTCTGTGTCTGATTTATCTGCAGATTCCTCGGTGCAGACTCCCCACTGATAAGAACCACTCATCTGCCAAATAAGCATTGGAAAGCTGCAGCTTCGCTTTATTATTCCACCCTGGAGAGCTGGGGGACAAAAACAAAGAGGAATCTGAAAAGAATTCCACTTAATTTTCTATAGTATGAATGCAACTTTTTTGGAAATCACTGCATTTGCGCTGCACAAATTTTTCTGTAATATGTGGATGGTATTTGCCAGAACCCCATCCTCTTTGTAGGGACTGTACAATGCTGCGGTTTACGCCACATGGTGGCCTTAAAGTAAAGCCGGTTTTACGCGCGTTCCCATTGAAGTGAATGGGAAGTGTTTAGAAGCGCTCGCGTGTACGGCTCGGAATGAGCCGAGCGCTTACGCCGTGTGAAGGGGCCCTTATAGTAGAAGATCTTGAGAAACTGTAGTGATGTGTGGTCTAAGGGTATATTCACAAGGCGGAAAATGAAGAGGAATTCCTCTTTATTTTCTGCCGCTAGCATTTTCGCTACAGTCTAGTCATGACAGGATGCCGATACAGTGTATTAGTATTCCGTCACAGCATCCCGCTCCTGATTAGGCCTAATCAGGAGGGAGTCTCGAGTTGCGGAATCTGCAGCTAGATTGAACAGGATGCTTCTTTTTTCCGCTTCTTGCCACGATCTCTGCCTCCCATTGAAAACCATGAGAGTTAGATTATGGGAGGAATCTGATCCAGATTTGTAGGCAAAATCCACCACCAAAACTGTGCAAATTCCTCCATGTGAACACATCCTAAGTGTAACTAATGCCCACAGGAATTACCATTTAATCGTCTTATTCCATTATTTAAGTGACATTGTAAAAGGCACAGAAGAGCAGATATTACTTAGTTTTGTTCTAAACTGAAAAAGACTGGACAACCACAGGAAACCAGAACCTATAAAATGTTGTTTTACCATCATCAACATTATGTGTGGTCATTGTTCACTGTGTTTGAGCATGAAATTATGCCTTCAGCAACGCATCATCCTGCCTTTTATGTAGGCAATGACAGCTGCTGAAAACTGAGAAAAGAACAGTTTAGAGCAGATTCAGAGATATAGGGCTTACTATATGCGTATACAGTTGTCAATTATTTTCAAAGTCTATAATACAAGATGCAATTCCACAATAAAGCATTGAAAACCCAATTATATTCTGTATGACAAATACTTCAGCAAGGAGATATATACAGGATGACTGAAATACAAAGTAATGAACCCTTCTTTCTGAATTAATGAAAGGTAGACTTTGTTGCTATGAAGTTTGTTTTTCAAAGATCACTTCACTGTGTGAGAATGTAAGGGTTCGCCAATTTCTTACTTGATAAATTCTGATCAAAGTAAAATATTTTGAACAGTTGTATTGGAAAGGGTTAATTTTGCCTACTCCATGGTTCCTCCAAGTCAGTTATAGCTTTGTTTTAGATTTGTGGTATATACACCATATACACTATATACGCTTGCTTGTAATGTGTATTGTGGGAAGGAATATATTGAATGTGTCAGTGTATGTGTTTCCTCTATGAAGTTTTTTATTGCAGAGAATGGATTTCTCAAACAGTCCTTGCTATAGTGTTTATGCAGTATATGTATTGTTATGGTCATCCTTTAAAATTTGGTTAAAGTGAAAAAAAAAAAAAACTCATTAGGCCGGGGCTCCTTGGGCTGGAAACGTCGCGATTAGCCTGCGACGTTTCATCCACGGGAAAAATTGCGGCATTCTACAGTTTCTGCAAAGTGGATGGGATTCATGCGAATCCCATGCCCACTTTACGTTTCAAACTGCAGCGCAGACACGCTGGTTTTGGAAATCACAGCATGTCAATTATATCTATGGAAACGTCGGTGGCTTTCCCGAAGATACAATGGTAACAGAAAGTCCGCAAAGGAAAACTCTGTGAACTTTCTATTCAAAGCGCTGCGGGAAGAACCATGATGTGCTCCTGCCGCGGCTTTTCCCACAGCGCTTTAGCGCTGCGCATCGTCCCATGGGGCTTTAGCGTTATTATGTTTTATTTTAGAGCTCTACACAAAGAAGATTAATTTACCTTGTCCCTAAAAGTTTAGCTCGTGGAGAATGTGAGTAATCATGGTTTTGTTTCCACTTATAATGAATAATGCACGTTTGTTTTTAAAATTTTCATGATTTTTCATTTGTCTGGAGGTCAAAGGATAAGTCTATGTATAAGGATATATTTTTTATTTACTAATTTATTTTTCTTGTTTTTTTTAATTTATTTTTTTTATTTTTATTTATTTATTTAGTTATTTCTTTTTAAACTTACATATACATTGTTTTAATTCATTATTTATCTATTTATGTATTTATTTAAAGATTCCTCAATAGTTGTATAAACCATAACTATAACTGGGTTTGTTGAATAGGAGTTTTAAAATAGCAATAAAAACTGGTTTGCTCTGGCTTCACTTGACCTCAAAAAAATATAACATTTCTATATTTTTTCAATTTTAGATGCTCGACAATTTACATTTTTTTTGCTATTTAATAAATAAGGAAATATTAACTAAAATGGGTTCTGGTTGCATTTTTTAAATTAATAATCTGAGAGGTATGATTGAGCAAATATTATTGGCTAAGAGTTTATACGGGAAATATATACTGTACATACCAACAACATGTGGGGTATTTGGTGTATGGGGATGCTTTATTGGATATATGCTAATGAATATTCTTATTCATATTGTACTTTTGATATGTGTTTATTGGGTGGTTGAATAATTCAAGACAAAACATTGAAGTTATACCACAGGATAGGAAAAATAAGATTAGAACTATGTGGCAAGTAATATATTTTAGAAATACACTCACCGGCCACTTTATTAGGTACACCTGTCCAACTGCTCGTTAACACTTAATTTCTAATCAGCCAATCACATGGCGGCAACTCAGTGCATTTAGGCATGTAGACATGGTCAAGACAATCTCCTGCAGTTCAAACCGAGCATCAGTATGGGGAAGAAAGGTGATTTGAGTGCCTTTGAACGTGGCATGGTTGTTGGTGCCAGAAGGGCTGGTCTGAGTATTTCAGAAACTGCTGATCTACTGGGATTTTCACGCACAACCATCTCTAGGGTTTACAGAGAATGGTCCGAAAAAGAAAAAACATCCAGTGAGCGGCAGTTCTGTGGGCGGAAATGCGTTGTTGATGCCAGAGGTCAGAGGAGAATGGCCAGACTGGTTCGAGCTGATAGAAAGGCAACAGTGACTCAAATAGCCACCCGTTACAACCAAGGTAGCCAGAAGAGCATCTCTGAACGCACAGTACGTCGAACTTTGAGGCAGATGGGCTACAGCAGCAGAAGACCACACCGGGTGCCACTCCTTTCAGCTAAGAACAGGAAACTGAGGCTACAATTTGCACAAGCTCATCGAAATTGGACAATTGAAGATTGGAAAAATGTTGCCTGGTCTGATGAGTCTCGATTTCTGCTGCGACATTCGGATGGTAGGGTCAGAATTTGGCGTCAACAACATGAAAGCATGGATCCATCCTGCCTTGTATCAACGGTTCAGGCTGGTGGTGGTGGTGTCATGGTGTGGGGAATATTTTCTTGGCACTCTTTGGGCCCCTTGGTACCAATTGAGCATCGTTGCAACGCCAAAGCCTACCTGAGTATTGTTGCTGACCATGTCCATCCCTTTATGACCACAATGTACCCAACATCTGATGGCTACTTTCAGCAGGATAATGCGCCATGTCATAAAGCTGGAATCATCTCAGACTGGTTTCTTGAACATGACAATGAGTTCACTGTACTCCAATGGCCTCCACAGTCACCAGATCTCAATCCAATAGAGCATCTTTGGGATGTGGTGGAACGGGAGATTCGCATCATGTATTATTGTCTCCAATAATCCCCATTGGACCCTTCATGCAGTATTATTGTCCCCAATAGTCTCCAGTAGCACCTTCATATATTATTATTGTCCCCAATAGTCCCCAGTGACCCCTCTACACAGTATTATTCTGCCAAATAGTCTCCAGTGGTCCCTTTGCATAGTAGTATTGTCCCAAATAGTCCTCAGTGGCCTTGTCACACAGCATTATGGTCCCCAATTGCCCCCGAAGCACACACATAGTTGTGCCAAACAAAAAAAAAAAATCGTACTTACCCAGCCCTGTCCCTAGGGCATTCTGCTGTTCTCTTCTTAGCCTTGGCTTGATTCAGCAGGTCTGGAAGGAGCAGCAGACATCACTAGAACATGCCTGCATGATGGAGCGGAAAGCTACAGATTAGACATTAGAAGTCTGTTTGCTGCTGCGTTTTTCCCGCAGTGCTTTTTTGCTGCGACCTGCTAGGTGGGACCTTAGCCTCAAAGTTTTATGAGTGCGTATCTCTGACACAAAGTGGGCACTGAAATGACAAAATTCCAATTTTCACTTTCCATATTAATTTTTGGAAGCACTCTTCAAAATGATAATACCGCTTGAGAAATTCCTTGAGGGGTGTAGTTTTTTAGGAGAATTATTTATTTTATCTGAAGGCCTCTGCAAATGCTCTTTCATGTCTGAGCCCTGTTGTATTTCCAGGCAAAGATTAGGGTTGTAGATGTAGGATGTAGGGTGTTTCCACTTTATAGAGCTTTCCATTGTAGGGGTTTTGCAAATACGACATGGTACCTGGAAACTATATTCAGCAAAATCTGCCCTCCAAAAGCAAATTGCGCTCTTTTCATTCTGAGCTTTGCAACATACCCATACAACATTTTACAACCACATATGGGGTATTGCTGTGTTAACGAGAACATGTGTAATGAACAATGGTGTTTCTTCTTCTTTAATCCCTTGTGAAAATGAAAAAAATGTCATTTTTCATTTTCATGTCCCAATGTCAATTAAAGTTTTGAAACTGCTTTGAGGTCAAAATGATCACTATACCCCTTGATAAATAAAACAGCAGTACTATGGGGACTGGGATTACTTTCAATATGATTTACCTGCTGACAGACTCCCTTTTTTCTGTTGTTAATATAATTTAAGTTAGTCATGTGTGGCATTCGTTTATCTTCTATGCATATTCATCTTTGCATACTTTTCAACTCTGCATGAATCTGCTGATATTATAACAATGGGCTTATGAGTACTTTGCCACTGTATTTGCCACCCATTGTTTTCCTATATGGCTCCAAATAAAAAACAACAACAACAACAACTAAAAACCAAACAAATAAACAAAGTAGAACCCCACCCCCACCCCAAGGAAATAGTTATTTGTATATTTTGTTTCAATGATCACATATTTAATTTCTCTGTACCCCTGGTTCACATTAGCGTTTGGATTCCATCTGGGGGAGTCTGCATGGGGGCCACCTCGAACGGAATACCAATGCAACTGCAATGGGGTCCTTGTGCTTGGCACGCAATCCCCGCACTAACATACGGAGAGGAAAGTAAATTGAGAAGTACTTTCCTCTCCACATGTTCCTTGCGGAGATCACGCGCCAAGCACACGGACCCCATTGTAGCCTATGTGGTCCGTGCGCTTTTACAGCACAGCACTTTTTTTTTTTTTTTTTTTTTTTTATGTAGATTGTGAGCCCCACATAGAGCTCACAATGTACATTTTTTCCTATCAGTATGTCTTTGGAATATGGGATGGAAATCCATGCAAACACGGGGAGAACATACAAACTCCTTGCAGATGGTTTTTTTTGCGCTTGTCGAGATTTGAACACCAGGACTCCAGCGCTGCAAGGCTGCAGTGCTAACTGCTGAGCCCCCAGCACAGAACTTTGCACTTGCATTTGGAATTCTGTTCAGAGGGGGTCTTCATGCGGAATCCAAACGCTAATGTGAACGAGGATTTAGATCTTGCCAGTTTACTAATGTTCCAAAATTTATAAAAACTAAATACTATTATATATGTTCCCCAAAATGTGGTACCATGTAATATTCTTCGACATATGTAAAAAAAAATCAATCAAAAAAATGTATGTGAATGGAAAAATAAAAATCTTATGGCTTTTGGAAAAAAGGGGGTTAATTTTTTGCAACTTCTATAGTGGCAATATATTCTACAATGCTATACAAAGGTTGTCATCATTCACATCAGTCCCTGACCCCCTCTGGATCTTGTTTTTCTGACTCACATGTGCACACATAGGTCATTTTCACAGGATGCAACTGTAATTAGCTTCTCAGTTAATTAGCCGGAGTACCCAGTGGAAACCTAAGCAAACACAGGAAGAAAATACAAACTTCATGCTAGGAGTCCCCTAGTTGTAATGAGCAATAGTGTTAACCCCTTCCCGACATGCGCCGTAATAGTACGGCGCATGTCGGGTCTGTAACTATGGCGACCGCCCGGGAGCCGGGCGGCCGCCATAGCCGCCGGGTGTCTACTGCTTTAAGCAGTAGACAACCGGCTCTAATGCCTCCGATCGGTCCCCGGAGGCGCCGGAGGCGCCATTTTCCCGGCGGCGCAAGTGCGCCGACGTTTTGGCCAGGATCGCCGGCTCCTGGAGCATGCTCCAGGGCTGACGTCCCGTTGCCATGACAGCCGGGAGCCTTGTACAGGCTCCCAGGCTTGTCTGCAAATCCTCTCTTTTGCAGGCTGGTGTATGCAGCCTGCAAAAGAAAGGATGCTTTTTTGCAATGCATTGCAATGCATTAGCATTGTAATGCATTGCATTAGTGATCAGACCCCCTGGGGTTCAACACCCCTAGGGGGTCTAATAAATGCAAAAAATAAAAATAAAAAAAAAAGTTAAAAAAATATAAAAAAATATAAAAAGAATTAAAAGTTCAAATCACCCCCCTTTCCCTAGAATACATATAAAAGTAGTTAAAAACTGTGAAACATATACATGTTAGGTATCCCCGTGTCCGAAATCGCCCGCTCTACAAATCTATAAAAATATTTTTCCTGTTTGGTAAACGCCGTAGCAGGAAAAATAGTCGAAAGTGCCAAACCGCCGTTTTTTCACTGTTTTGATTCTGATAAAAATTTGAATAAAAAGTGATCAAAGCAATAACATTTCCCGAAAATGGTAGAACTAAAAAGTACACCCGACCCCGCAAAAAAAGACGCCCTATGCATCCCCATACACTTACGTATAAAAAAGTTACGGCCGTCGGAATATGGCGACTTTTAGAAAAAAAATTTTTAACACAGTTTTGGAATTTTTTTTAGGGGTCAAAATGTAAATAAAACCATATAAATTTGGTATCCCTGGAACCATACCGAAACACAGAATATAGGGGACATGTCATTTTGGCTGCACAGTGAACGCCGTAAAACCAAAGCCCGTAAGAAAGTCGCAGAAATGCATTTTTTCTTCAAATCCACCCCATTCTGAATTTTTTTCCTGCTTCCCAGTACATTATATAGAATAATTAATGGTAGCATCATGAAGAAAAATTTGTCCCGCAAAAATTAAGACCTCATATGGCTCTAGGAGCAGAGACATAAAAAAGTTATGGGGTTTAGAAGGAGGGGAGTCAAAAACGAAAAACGAAAATCAAAAAATGCCATCGGCGGGAAGGGGTTAAACACTGTCACAATGAAATGTTTTTCATTGAAAATAGTTCGTAGCGTGTTGAATTTGCATTGCCTTACATTTATAGCACAGTGGTATATGTACCACTAAGAACCATAGTGTTACATACATGCCCATGTTTCTGTGTTTTTTGTCTATTCTTTATTTACTCACCCCTCTCTGCTGCTGCAAAGCAATAGTTAAAAGGTCCTCTAGCAGGGAAACTTTTAAAAAACAAGCTAAAAATGGGTTAGAAACATAAAAGAGGCAATAGCCCTCTCACTGATCCCGACTACTCCCATTCCCTACTGGTCGCTATTGCCTGGTCTAGGAAATAACATGAGTGACCCAAATCAGCCAGTGAATGTTGTGACGCAGCAGGTAGTACATGAGTGGGGACCAGGTCTGAATCTGAATCTGTCACAATTTTTTTCTGTCTGCTTCTGTCTTTGAGCTCCATTCCTACTCTGGTATTACAGAGGAGTTGGTCCCACTTTCTATATAAAGGAGGCCTAGGCAGAACAAGGCTGGTTCAAAAACTGAAAAAAGTAGGAAAGCTTCACATCATCTTATCTGTTTTTTTTGGTTGGGATTGTTTAATTTTGTAATATACTTTATGAAAGAAAAGTGCCTATTTTCCTCTCTCCATTCTCTGATCATACATAGACAGATCACTTTACAGTACATTTTATGGAGAGGAGAGGGAGAGAAGGAAGACAAGGGACACACTAAGAAACATAAGACAATCCATAGAAATGAGTGATTTCTCTTAAAACTACTGGATAATAATTCACCTGATAATTCAGCTCTGTGGTGAGCGGAAGATGTCACTGTATATGGCTGTATATGGCAAAAGGATCTCTTTTCTCTCTGCCTTTATCCTCATCCTCCATCCACCTTCCCTTTCCACAGACCTCTTACAGCATCCTCACCCGTCTGGGCTTTGGTGCCCTCCTCCGGCCGCATGCTGCGGTGCAGGAGACGTGTCCAACTGTCACTTCTTCTTTTGGGTTCTTCTTGTATTGTCTGAACACTGTCATATTCCCTTACCTTGGTAACTGATTTGCTACCACACCCATCTTCTTCACCTTGGTTTCCCTCTGCTCCTCTAATAGTTATGGAGGACCTTTCACCACCTGGGGCACATGTGGTGTAATACACCGCTAGAAAACCGACAGTGCACTGAATTTGGCTTTCACATTGTGTGCCCCCGGTGAAGAGCTATCGGTGTCGGTACCGTAGCTCTTCACTATCAGAAAGGCGTTTCTGACAGTCACACAGGAACGCACCTCCTCACAGCAGCATCTATAGCGCTGTACTGTGAGGTATAGGTACCTGTATTCTTATTCCTGACCTCTGAATTTACCTTTGACTATTCTCTTGGATTTCAATTTTGTACTGCATTGCTCAATTGTTACCGAACCCTTGGCTAGCTGACCTCCCTTTGTTGTTGTTTGTCTTGTCTGCATTCTGTGTCACACATATACCTAGGAAGGTCTTGTTGACCAGTTGTCACCTGTCTCTTAGGACAGTATAGGAAAGCAGGTTGTGATGTGTGTGTGTGTTGGGGGGATTCAGCTTAGGGCTCACTGTCTTGGTGTGCCCCCCTCCCCAGGGTTCACCAGCAGTTATGGGGAATTGTTCCTCTAGCAATTCCCTTACATCTGTCTTGCCTGCAGCTTAAATCTGAGTATGAATTTAATCTGGTGCATGAAGAGGGGAATGAGTGAAGAAACTGGAACTTTTGTTAAATTAAATATGTTTCAAAGTTTGATATTATCACTTTCGCTATTGATTTATGAAATTATATTATAATTCTATTTCCAACTTAATTGGAAAGTAGAATTTTTTGATATATTTGTTATGCTCCCTTTAATAAAATTAACATAATGTCATAAAAGGAAGAGTAGGACATCTAAAATGGATTTTAAAATATGATAACAGAACGTGGAGCTTGTGATAACCAGAGCAAGCCATAAGGCATGTATTATTGCAGTCAGGCTCTCCCCTGTATGCATGCAAGTGATGGGAAGTTGATAACCCAGCTGGGAGTGAAAGCAATCAGCATTTTCCATGCTTGCCTATTAATCACAGACCAATTTCTTTACACGGCATGCTGAAAGAATTCTTAGGAGATAGGACATATTGTATTTTGTCACTGCTATGTCACTGCACCTAAATCTAGAGAAGTGTAAACAGTTGTAAACTTGTAAACCAAATGGTTTGAAGTATGACTTGTCAGGAAGATTCAAGAATTACAAAATGTGCTAAAATAGTATACTGTAGTTTGGACTGTAAATCTTGCTTAGTAGAGAACACATTTTAAGCTATTACATCGCATAGTAAATTGATTTTCTGCTAATCTTTTACTGATATTTACCTTAAATGAAGGAGATTTTTTTTTACATATTTATTTTTTATTTTTGCAATAGACAACTTACTAATGTATATGTATTGTTATAGATGTTAACATTGACAGAATTTACAAAAATGCAGGTTTGCAGCAGCTGTAGAAGGGAATTGATTTTTCTCTTAGTGTGTATTGAATTGGGCTGTTTGAGTCCCAGACAAAATAGATACTAAAGACCAATCTACAGGAGAGGTCATCACAGTATCAGATTGGTCAGGGTGCAATACCAATCAGTTGTTTCAGCTGTTGGAAGCCATATACAAGGTATACAGCCATAAGCAACTCTGCTCTTATTCCAGTAATGGAAGAAGAGTTGCACTTCCCTATCACCACCATTATAGTGTATCAAGCTGGAAGCTATATACGTATTTTCTCCCATTCACTTCAATAGCAGCGGAGCTGCTTCTGCTCATTTATCTTCTATACGGCTTTCAGCAGTTGTAGCAGTTGATTGGTGTGTGGTCCAAGTGTCAGACCCCCGTTAGACTCATTCTCCAGCCAATTTTGGGGGTAAGTACACACCATTTTTTATTTTTATTTTTTGTTTTAATACATTTTGACAACCAAATCTTTCTTACATATTTCTTTGACTGGGCTGACTGAAGGAGAGACAATGCAGGAAAAAAGCAAAAAACTAAAAATCAAAGCAATTTTCTGTGTCATGTACAGTATGTGCTGTGCGGAGTGAACATGAAAATGTCATAATTTTTCCTGGATTATTAAAATGTGGTATATTAGCTTCACTAGCATTATGAGTTACAAATGAATGGGAGGACAATCCTGAGCTGGGAAAATGTTGTTAATTTCTACAGTACTTTTATATAGCATTTAAATTACATGAATGTATATAAACTATAAGAATAAATGGAATCCCATTTTCCCTGAAGGAATAAACATCTTTGGATCATATTGCTGACTGTGAGAAATGCAGCTACTGCATGGTTAGAGACAGGGAGATGAAGGCCACTATATTAGCCTCTCTCCCAATCTCTTTGCTTTGTGTCGACTGTTAATTGCACTCAAAATCTGTAATTTGATGCAATTGTTTAATTTGGATGGAAATAATGCAAACATATACTAATACTGTAGTGTAGTGTAGTTCAAACTGACCGTGCTCCAGGTTTATCACAGTGATTGATGCTAGATGATAAATCTGGTGTATGTTTACACTGTATAGTCTAACTTTATACCACCTATTTATTGGTCAAAAAGTGTGGCAACATTTTTTTTTTTCAAGTTTTTTGTGTTGTAACTGTAGCTAAGCATCTTTTCCTGTTAAGTCATGTTCCATTCAGTGAAGCCAAAACCCCTTTTCAGATAAGGAACAAAATATGGTATGCACCTCATTTTTGGCACAAATTACATCATAATTCTTGCACATTTCCACTAGTAAAGCTACTGTGTACAACCTTCTTGACCACAAAGTACAAAGTGTTCTTTACACTTTAATACATCTGTAATGTGTCACATTTTCCAAACAGATCTTCCAGTTTCAATACTTGTAGTATACACCTGTTGATAGAGGTTGATCTGCTACAAAGATGGTAACCAGTTGCTCTGGTGAGTAAAATTAAAAGTTGCTTGAATGGACAAAATGGCACTGTAGTTTGAATTACAATGAAATAATCTTGCAGGTAGTACCAAGCAGAAATCAACAGAAGAAAAGAGGAGGGGGAGAGCCAAATCTAGCCCAGAATGTAACAAATGTAGTGAAACAGGCATAGTTAAATAAGATGAAAATTCATAACTAGTTATGTGAATCAGTATAATGGACATCGAGATATGGACCAACTGTACAACCTAACTGGTTTGGCATGGGCAACTATCAAGGGTGTTATCTAAGTAGCCTCCCTGGTTTTTACCATTTAAGCCTCTTATGGGTATCAGGTCTTTGCTGTGGGCAGACTATCAGTTCATTACCTAACCAGTGGTCCCTGTGTAGGTAGCATCTGGCCAAAGACTCTCCATCATCTGCATTACACAGAATCTATTTAATAACTGGTTGTGACTGCAATGAATTTACTTGGCTTTATGGACTTCATTCTTGCTGAAGTTATGGGTTTTATGCATGAAAGATGCAACGCCATTGTTGTAGCTACAGGGGGCTCATGTCTCACCCTCAGTACACTAAGGATGATGAAACTTTTCTGATCTCCTTTCTGATTACCTCTGATGACTGTCAGGCTGTGTAATATAAATTTATTATCAATGGAGTTGAAAAGATGAAGATAATATATGATGCACATTAGGAATGGAGGAAATATTTTAATGTCAAAAATAGCAGTTGGTCAGCATATAGTCAGGGAGTCAAGAACGGATTCTGTGGATAAGGCTGTGGCACAAAAGAGCACACAATTACTGTTAGGGAATTGCTAGGACAGCAATTGCCCAGTAACTGTTTGAACCCTGGGACAGGACACAAGAGACAGTGAGCCCTAAGCTGAAGCCCCCAACTGACTCTTCCTATTGCCAGGCCCTATCCTACATAATAGGCGGCAACCACGAAGACAGTCCCTTCCTGTATAGGTGAGACACAAAACGCAGACAAGACAGACAACAACAAAGAGAGGTCAGCTAGCCAAGGGTCAGTAACAGTCGAGCGATGCAGTGCCAAATCAGAGTCCAAAGAATAGTCAGTGAGGAAAGCCAAAGGTCAAGGATAAGAATGCAAGCAAAATAGGGACAGTAAGGAGCAAGTATGCACACGGCAATAGCAAGCCCTGGTGTGAATGAGTGCCAAGATAAAATAGGGGAGGAAGAACCCCTGGAGTTGACCCCTGGAGTTGACAGAAAGGCAGGCTGTCAATCACACGAATTAATACTTAATGAACAGAGGCAACCAAGGGCAGAAGACGGGTGTGGTGCAAATTCAAACACAGAACTAGAGCCATGTTCACACAGTGTGACCAAGAACTCTAAGCAAAGAACCAAACTGCACACGCGTCCTGCACCGCCGCATGTGAGCAGAGGGTGGTGCAGTGACCTGAACAGTCAGAGATGTTACAATTACATTTTGGGTTACTATAGCGGAAGGGAACCTTGTGTGTACAGACCTTTATTGTGTCTTTATTGTGGTCTGGTAGAGACAGAAGGCAAACATCCAGACATGGCAGACAGAAAGACAAATGTGTCCACACAGACCAGAATAGGTGGCAGGAAGACTAATGTGTCCACATAATTACAGACATGACCCTGGTGTCAAACAGAAATATACAGGCAGAAGAACAGTTTCATGGGGTCGAACAACATGCCATGATACAAACAACTAAGACATTGCAAATTGAGGTTTGGGGTAGAGAATCAGACTTATATATAGCACATGTAGGCAGACAAGGATTGGCAGGAGGAAGTTTAGCAGGTGGGCTCACTAATCCAGAAACAGGAGAGGTTATAGAGATAACCAGGAAGCTAGGTAGTAAGCGGGCAAGCAAATCTATCTTTCTTTACACTGTTCATCCCGACTGTCTGCTACATGCATATTTTGATAACCACCACTGTCACCCTACTGCTTCCCCAAGCTCACCCCTCACACTGTCCTCCTGTTTCTCTGATCACTGTGTCGTTTCCATTCACCCTTCCCCCTCCATTTACAGCCCCACGTCAGCTCTATACACTAACCCACACCTCCACTCACAGCTCTTCCCATCCTCATCTGTGTAGAGAAATGGGAAAGAGATGATATGGCAGTGGAAAGACCTCACAACAGTGCACCAGGAAGAGAAATACAGAATGGTGCCAAGGAGCAGACAGGTACGTAATGACCTAATACTGCTGTAAGGGGGACCAGTGAAGGGGCCACTGTTTGAGGAAACAGTGATGAGTCCATCATATTGTCTTCGGGCATTGATTGAGGAAATATTAAAGGGGTTGTCCAGGCTCAAATTTTTTATGGTTTAACCTCAGGATAGGTCATAAGAACCTCGTCGGTAAGGGGGGCCAACAATCAGACCCCTGGCCTGATCAGTTGTAAAAAAGTCCAGTTGTAAAAAAAATAAAAAATAAATCAATCATACTCCCCTGTCTATGGTGTTCCGTTTTTCCCTGCCAGTGTCTGTTTGGCCTCAGTCTGGCATCTCATTTCTGGAAATACCCCATGTGACCGCTAAGAGCAATCAGTGCCACAGATATTACCTTCTCCAGCTGCTGAGACCACTAATTGGTCTCAGTTGTCACATGAGGAGCCGGAGTCCCAGCAACAAGTAGCCGGCATGAGAATGAATGGACACTGGTGGCAGACAATGAAAAACCAAGAATGCAAGAGTATATGTTTTAAAAATGTTTTATTTTTATATCTCCCCGCACACCACATGGGTAGTTCCAGTTCCTGGACAATCCCCTTTAAAGGTTTTATACACCTATCTAATATTGATTATCCTTAGAGTAGGCCATCAATATTACATCTTTGTGGATTTGAAAACAAGAACTCCTGCAGATCAGCTTTCCCATGACAGCATGGCTATAGGTAATATTAGCAATTCCAGGAGCCATGCTGCTTACTTGTCATACAATGTGTAGTGGTGGTACTGCAGTAGGGCACATCATATTGCGAGTGAGTTACATGCTTCTTGATCTGTTATTACCTGTAGCTGTGCTGTCTCGGTACAGCTCCATTTGGGGTTAATTTTGGAGAAAATTACTTGCTTTTAGGGTTTATTTCTCATGGATTTGTTCACAAATAACCCACTAGACCTAGTAATATGTCCTATGCTGACAGTGATAACAACGAAATTTCAATGTAATTAAAAGTGGACATTTAGATGATGGATAAAGCTGGATGATGGGTGCCAGAATTTCTTCTGATGGGCTAAGGATATTTCAATTTGACATTTCATTGTAGAGTAAATGCAGTCAGTATAAGCAGTATGGTACTTCTTTTTAAAAAAAAATTAAAGAATCAACCAATAACAGAAAGGACCGGCTTTATTATGAGCGAGCAGGTTTTCAGATCGCTGGCAGAACTACTTCCTTCTAAGAGTGCTTTGACTCTCATTACAGAACTTTCATTCATAGCTGCAGGCATTGTGCAGTATGCTATGAGGAAGGGGTTAAAGAAGTATTTGTATCAATTATAGAATGACACAGGATACATTATTATTATTTAGAACAGCAATTTTCAGTTGCGGCTAGGCAATAACCTTCAATAACAAATGCATGCATCAGCCCTTTATCTGCGCATTTCTATCTTTTCCCCTTTGTGACCAGTCTATCAATTTATTCTACTACCTTCAAAAAATAAACTGATTTACAAAGTCATATGCTCCAAAAGAGCATTATGCATCGGGGCTGTTATATTATAGAACATATTTACATTGACAACCTGTTTTTTTTAGCAATTGAATATAAATAACCGCACTGCTTAGCCATGGCCTTGTGTCAGCATGGTACGTCTCTGAAGAATTTCCCTTTTTGTACCTGATATAGTTCATAAATGTAATAGTGTCTGAGAGCCATGGTTGAGGCATTTTCTAGTAATATATGGAGGCAGCTTACCCTCGGCGTTTAGAGGACCTATTTGTGAATCATATGGCATATTATAGAGGTTTTTCACTGTGGAGTGAATTATTTTATTCTTATATAAATTCATGGGTGTAATTTACTTTTCATGCAGTTCCAATAAGATATATCCTATTCCTTGTGACTCATAATACCTATAAATATTTGATCATTCTGTAGCTATCAAAAAATCCATGTGTGCTCTGTTTGTGTGCTCTGTAGATGACCATGTATTAATAAATCACCTTACCTACTTCTTGCCAGTATTAACCTCTCAAACTGAACATACTCCACGCATACTTCCTTGGAATATTAACTGAATAGATATTCTGGTGCTTTAGTAATATACCATAGAAGAATATATACTATGTATGTGTAAGCTAAATCATGTGAAAGAAATATTCCTACTAATAAACGTTGGTTCAGGAGTCCAAAGCGGTAAGGCCTTGAAATAAAATCCTTACTTCTACAGGTTTACCAATAGAATGAATACAAATTTTGTACAATGTATAGTGGTAGTGAGTAGAGATGAGCGAGTAGTACTCAATCGAGTAGGTATTCGATCGAATACTACGGTATTCAAAATACTTGTACTCGATCGAGTACTACTAGCTGTTCGAAGTTAAGATTTGATGCAGAACCAGCATTGATTGGCAGAATGCTATACATTGCCAATCAACGCTGGTTCTTCTCTTACCTTTAGAAGTCTTCTCCCTACGCAGCGTCCCTGCGGCGTCTTCCAGCTCTGCATTCACTCTGCCAGGCATCGGGCCTGGGCAGAGCCGACTGCGCATGTCTGCTTGTAGTGCAGAGTGAATTAAAGGCCGGAAGAAGACGCGGGGACGCTGCGCAGGGAGAAGAATCCAGCCCGACCCTCAATCATGGACTTGGTAAGTATAATTTGATTGAATGTTGCTTACCCCTGAAACGAGCATTTCAGGGGTAGGCAACATAATGGGGTTCTATAATGGGGTTCGAAACCCGTTCGAACAGTCGAACAGTGTGCGGCTGTTCGAATCGGATTTCGAACCTCGAACATTTTAGTGTTCGCTCATCTCTAGTAGTGAGTGGGGATCCCTTGGTACTAATAGGGGAGGTTGGAATCTCAGTAGTGGCAGTGACTGGGGCTCTGCCTTGTGTGGGGAAGGTAGCTCGGTAGAAGCAGTGGTGGAGACCCAACCAGTCAAAGACAGGGACTCAAAATATGCAGGAAACAGGTTTATTTAGAAAAAACAGGAAAATAAATAAACCTTGACTTCAGGAACAAAATGAGAAAAATTAAATACAGTCTTAACTTCAGGCAAAACAATAATAAACAAGGGTGACAGAAGTTAAGATATAGGCTTATTCTCAGCTAAATAGGAAGTTTCATCACAACTTAATTGCTTTATTAACATCAACCCAGATCAGTACTTCATTACATATGTCCTGGGGCTGTTTCTGAGTTAGTAAGAAAGAAAGGATGTTAGAGAGCAGATTCTCATCTTCTTAATGTGTGTGGTATATGCTAATCTCCTTTGCCCAGCTCATGAAAAACTGCAAACCGCTGTTAGAGCGAATAGAGGGGAAACCTGCTAAAAAAAAAAAATGCAGAATACAAGTCACATAGCCAGAAATGTATTACTCCTCAGATATACACATAAGTGATATTATCAGTGAGCTGAAACAACACATACATATAGAGAGTTGTGAAGAGTATTATAAACTGGGATATCTGTTAGGCAATATTTACCTGATGTTGAGGTTGGAGAAGCAATGCTTCACTGCAGATAGGCCCAAATGATATATGATTGAAGTGTAAATTACAGACATACACCTACAATCCATGAGAGCGGTATATGTCTAGTATTCCAAATGCACAAAGGCTTCTATGATAGATAGATAGATAGATAGATAGATAGATAGATAGATAGATAGATAGATAATACTTTAATAATCCCACCAGGGGGAAATTCAGTGTGTTACAGCAGCATAGATAATACAATAATACTAAAGAATACACATACAAAAGCTCCCTACTATTGAGTAAGGTTCCTCTATACGTACATCACGCAAGCACCAGCACCCCATTTTCCTATAACCAACATAACAACCTAGCATCACTAGTGCACCCCTAGTATTACCGGGACTTTAGAGCAGCTTTATATGTATGCCAGGTCTATGAGGATTACCCTCCCTCTCATAGGTGTGTGAGTGGCTCTTTATCAGTAACTTGTGCAGCATCCACCATATGCTTCTTGGGCCTGTCTGTATCCTGCAGTGAACCATTGCTTCACGAGACCTCAGGTATTCATAACCTTCTTCTCAGTGATATGATTTATAATGAAGTCTCATTCAGGTCTGGGGTATGTGTTAACCAGGAGTCTACACCTAATGTCTCCCCTGACATTTATTTTTACTGCCAGATCTCAGGTAGCTTGGGTCTTGATGAATTCTAAGTGAGCACACTATCATTTGGCCAATAATTTACTTTGAATATCATTCTCCACCTTGATACCAGGATTAGAAAATGACAAGGAGAAAAATGAAATCTTAAAACAAACACCTTATTTCCATTTTCATATTACATATTATTAAGATGATCTTTAAAGCGGTAGATGAGTTAATCTTACATACTGATATGTCAGTTATCTAAATTAATAAGCATTTCACAAAATAATGAAGTGTAGTTCTTATGATCCCCTCAAGTTCAGGAACTTCTAATGAAAAGACTGATTTGAATGTCTAAAGTCAGACTAAGTGATTAGAAATCGATGTACATAATATTTGCATATTGTTAAGATAAGACTCCTGGGTTCAGGCACTTAAATTTGTACTTTTGTATTATTATTATTTTTTTGAGGGTTGGGGGTGGGGGTGGGGGGTAATAATAGTGTCTTAAGCAATACTTAGATTTCTAAAACCAATACTGAAAAAATTACTGGAAAGAAAATGTAAGCAAAATTATCTGACATTTTTCTTGTTTCAATCAATTACAATATTCTTCATTAAAGTGATTGTATACTTGACTATAGTGATTTTTAACTAAGCATATATTTGCATAGACTTTAGAAAGGATATTCCAGACATACATTTTATTTAGTAGTACTCCCAGACATTTTTGAATTAGCCCGCTTTTATTGATATACTAATTAGCCTCCATGGTGCACTCAGGAAGTTCACTGAGCACTGTGTGATGTGTGTAAACAGGGGAGGTGAGAGTAAGGAAGCTGAGTTATCAGCAGTGGCAGCAGCAGCCTCCCTGCTGTCACTTCCCCCTGTTTACACATATCACACAGTGCTCAGTGAACTTCCTGAGTGCACCATGGAGGCTAATTAGCATATCAATAAAAGTGGGCTAATTCAAAAATGTCTGGGAGGATTACTAAATAAAACGTATGTCTGGAATATACTTTCTAAAGGCTATGCAAATATATACTGTTAAAAATCACTATAGGCAATGGTAGAATCCCTTTAACTCTTTCCAAAAGAGTAGAGTTTTTGTTGATATATTGTAAATGTGATTTTGCTTTTTGGGTCCCTTTCTAAAATTTGTTTAATTTCTCTCGTAGTTTACTAAATCCAATCGTCAAAGAATTCAATTACAATTTTATGACATAAACTTCATGATCTCCCTGTATTGCCCTATTTGATCAGTTTCCCTTATTTACTTCATCTGCAAGTCCTGTTCAGTCCCCAACATCTCTCAGTAGGACAGAGCAAGACCATTCCTCTTTTATCTAGAGCACAGTGTTACGATTGGGTCCCGCAGGGTTCTCTCTCAGCGCACAGCGCCACCTGCGGGTCAATCTAAATCTTGCCCTCGGCCTCGGGTAGTTAGCTGTCTGGAGTGTAAGGGCCCCTTCACACGGCTGATGCGCTGGCTGCTTTAGAACGTGTAAACGTTCTGTAGCAGCGGCGTCTAAAGCAGTTCCCATTGTTCTCTATGGGAGCCGGCATACGTGCACTCCCCATAGAAATGAATGGAAAAAGCAGCCCTGCCGGCTCCCATAGAAAACAATGCGATCTGCTTTTAGTCGCTGCTGCTACGGAACGTTTACACGTTCTAAAGCAGCCAGGGTATCAGCCGTGTGAAGGGGCCCTTAGTCCAGCTTTCGGCCTACTGAGCATTCTCAGACTTTTTGGAGCTGCTTACAAGCTAAGTGCCATTTCTTCCCTATTGAGCATGAGCGGTGAGGTCATGGTTACCGCCCCTATTGGGTGGGGACTTCCCTTTAAATAGTGTGAGCCGACGCCCCCCCAGCACTCACACTTTGACTGAAGTTTGTTAATGACAGTAGTTCAGGGCTAGGCTCCAGTATCCAGGCAGGTGTTCAGACTAGGCCTCTGTGTGGGGTTTCTTTAGCCCAGTGATGGCGAACCTATGGCACGCGTGCCAGAGAGGGCACGCAGAGCCCTCTCTGCTGGCACGCGTACCGTCGCCAAGATCACTCACTAACAGGGAATCCAGTACAGGATTCCCCGTTAGTGAGCGATCGCCGCTGCTTTCAGCTGTGTGCGCATTTCCACACACAGTGTAGGCCGCGCGCTACACTGCTTGCAGAGTGTATAACCTCTGCCCCTACGCCGGCGTGATGACATCATCAGCGCCTGTAGCAGGAGGACGCGGACGCTCTTCGTGGGACTGCCGCCATCAGGTAAGTATTTTAAACTGCTGAGTGGGGGCCACAGCTGTGCAGTGGGGTATATAATATGTGTGGGGGCTACAGGTGGAGCATGTAATGTTTGTGGGGGCCACATGTGGTGCATATAATATGTGTGGGGGCCAGCAGTGGGGCATATAATGTGTGTGGGGGCCAACAGTGGGGCATATAATGTGTGTGGGGGCATATAATGTGTGTGGGGGGCCACAGGTGGGGCATATAATATGTGTGGGGGCCAGCAGTGGAGAATATAATATGTGCGGGACCCACAGTGGAGCATATAATGCTGTGGTGGAGCACCTAATACTGGGGAGGGGTTTACTGTGGAGCATTTACTACTGTGTGGAGGCCCATTGTGAAGACTATAATACTGTGGAGGGGACAACAGTGCGGCATATTGTACTGTGTGGCAGCCACTGTGGAGCATATTATGCCTACCTAGCAACATATCTGTTTGGAACCTAAGATATTTGTCTGGCAGATGCTGAAGAGACGTGTCTTGACTGGAAGAAGTCAGACAGATGGAAAAGGAAAGAGGACGACTCTGATTAGAAAATACATCACCTGTGAGTCACTGGATATAACTGCAATCCTTTATATGTTATGCTCATCCTGTGTAGTGCTGGTATTTACATTGGTTATACTCAATAACAGTATTTTGTATTAGTCAGTCACTGTGTGATGGTAATGTGTTTCTGGTGCGCCGCTATTATTTGGCCCTTGTATACTGGTATTATTGTCAATGTTGGTCTGTGTATAATTGTACATTGTTTCATATAAGTATGGTAGTATTAATCAGTCCCTGTGGGCTGGTAATGTGTTTCTGGTTATTATTTGGCCCTTGTATACTGGTATCAATGTTGGTCTGTGTATAGTTGTTTGTACATTTTCGTATAAGTATGGTAGTATTGTCCAGTTGCTGTGTGGTGGAATTATCAGAAAGCACACTGATGGTGGTTTAACAAGTTAAATAATGATAACAACAGTGGTAGCTGTGAGTATTGGATTGTTCTAATCACCATAACTCACTTAGGCTGAGTTCACACAGTTTTTTGGTCAGGAATTTGGTCAGGAATCCGCCTCAAAAAAAGCTTGTTTTGGAGGCTGAATTTGAGGCAAATTCATGACCAAAAAAACTGTGTTAACTCAGCCTAATAGACTGTTGGTTCAGGGAATATCTAATAGTGTTAGTTATTCTGATAGGGATAGATTTATAGTGGGTGCTTCATATTTTTTTTTTTTTTTTTTTTTTTTTTAATGTTTTTGTAGACTCCAAATCTTGAACACCCAAAAATGAGTTCAGCAAAAAAAAACAAAAACCGATAGTGGAAGATCATTCCAAGAGGGCTGGACACAGTCATTTGGAGTTATTGAACGCAATGGGAAAGCGTTATGTATTCTGTGTAATGAGAGCGTTGTGTGTCGAACGTCAAGTGTCAGACGTCATTTTGACACCAACCACAAAAATGTTGCCAAACTTAGCGAAACTGAAAGAAAAGAGTTTCTTGAAGGGAAATTGCAGAAATATAATTCCCAGTCTCTTAGTTTTTGCAACTATCTTTCTCGAACCAATTACCTGACAGCTGCCAGTTTTCAAATTTCACTGTGCCTAGTAAAACATGGTAAGCCGCTATCTGATGGGGATGTTTTCAAAGCGGCCATGTTATCAGGAAGTAATTCTCTTTTTCATGATTTCCCAAACAAGGATAAAATTGTTCAACGCATCTCTGAAATGCCACTTAGCAGAAATACTGTTAAAGATCGAGTTCAGCGCATGACAAGTGATGTTAGTCAGCAGCTCACCACTGACTTACAGAAGGCAGCCTGTTACTCCATGTGCTTGGATGAAAGCACAGATATAAATAATCATGCAAGGCTAGCAATAATTTTGCGTTATGCTGTTGGTGACATCATGAGAGAAGAGCTGGTGAAACTGGTATCTTTGCCTAAAAGAACACAAGGGATAGATATCTACAATGCTGTGATGGAGACTTTTTTGTCTCAAGACATAAGACCAGAAAAAGTGGTTTCGGTTACTAGTGATGGGGCACCTTCTATGGTGGGGGTAACATCTGGTTTTGTACAGTTCTTTGTTAAAGAAGTAAAACATCAAGTCATTCAGTTTCATTGCATTATACATCAAGAAGCTCTTTGTGCAAGGGAAAGCAGCAAAAAATTTGATGATGTCCTCAAAGATGTCACAAAAATGGTGAATTACATCATGGCTCGTGCTCTGAATTGTCGACAGTTTGAAGCACTTCTTGAAGAGGTTCATGCACAGTATAATTGCTTGCTCATGTACAATAATGTCCGGTGGCTAAGCAGAGGTCAAGTCTTGGAGCGATTTGTAGCCTGCTTGGATGAAATTAGGCTGTTTATGAGTGAAAAAGGGGAGGAATATCCACAGCTCATGGATATAGTCTGGCTTACCAACCTCATGTTTTTTACCGATTTTACACTTCACTTCAATGTACTGAACAAACAACTGCAAGGTGTAGGGAAAACGGCAGAAAGGAGGTTTTGTGATATCAAAACATTTGAGAGAAAACTGCAGGTTTTTGAAAGAGACCTTGAAAGTGGGCAACTGAAATATTTTCCAAATCTAAAAATGCATTTAGAAAATCCTACAACTTTTGCAGACAATCCTACAAGCCATCAGGAAGTCTACTAGGAATTTTCTAACATTGTATCAGCTGCAAAGGAGAATTTTAGTAACAGATTTTTACAGTTCCGCAAGATGGAGACAACCCTGTGTTTTCTTACGTCTCCAGATAAAACCAAATTTGAAGAACTTGATCTTTCGTGTGTACACTGGTTAGATTTAGAAAACCTGGAAATGGAGCTATTGGAATTTCAAGAAAGCTCTATCTGGAAAAATAAATTCCATGATCTGCGTGAAACACTCGAGAAAATAGAAGGAATGACAATGGACAGCGCAGTTAGTTCTGAAAATGAAATCCTTAAAGTGTGGAATTCTCTTCCAATTAATTTTAAAAGGAAAATGTTTGTTTTGGTACCGTGTTAGCCAGTGGTTATAAAATATAAAAAACAAAAAAAACTTTGCAAGTCTTCAGTAGGTGATACCTTTTTTAATGGCTAACTCATAATGATGCTCAGAGGAAAGCTTCGAAACGTCATATTCTGTCATCATTATGAGTTAGCCATTAAAAAAGGTATCACCTACTGAAGACTTGCAAAGTTTTTTTTGTTTTTTATAATTAATTTTAAGTCAATGAAAACACTTGGGATTGCTTTCCTTTCTTTGTTTGGATCTTTGTGAGCAGTTGTTTTCAGCTTTGAATTACATCAAATCTGACACCAGAAATAGACTGACAGATGACCTGAGTGCTGCATGCGTTGCTCTCAAACTTACAAAGTATGAACCAAGAATAGACAAGTTATCAGCATGCATGCAACAGCAAAGATCACATTAATTGTTCAAAAGTTATGCCAAATCCAATCTTTTACATTACAGTATAAAGTTGTTTGTATTATTGAAAATTCTGTTAAACCCTATTAACACGACTGTATTTTGAGGGTCTGTAGCTGTCCACCATTGTGAATCTGCGATTGCAGACAGTTTATTGGGGCTGTTCACACGTCCTGTTCTTTTGCGGTCTGGTGTTTGAGTGCAAAGAAATTGGGCATCTCTTGCAGACAGCAAACATGACTACGGTTGTGTTAATTGGGCCTTGTTGTGCTTTTCTTTTAAGACCAAAGATGTTAATGTATGCATTGTTTTTTCCAAAATAAAACGTCAGTATTAAGGTTAAATTGGTGTGTTGGCACTTTGCAATACATTATCGGGTTTCGCGTTGCAGTTTGGGCACTCTGTCTCCTAAAGGTTCGCCATCACTGCTTTAGCCTCTATCTGCTCTGTAGTTAGTACCTATAAATCCTTAACTGTCAGCCCTACACTAGGCTAGGAGCAGCCTAACCATGAGAAGACACAGTATATATTAATAAACAAATACATATGATATCACAGGAACCACCTACAGAAATGGAGCAAAGCTGATATTTTCATTAAAGAGGACCTTTCATCAGATTGGGCACAATCGCGCTGTACTGTGGAGCGGGGAGGAACGTCCCCTCCCCTCCTGATAATACGCATCTATGGACGAGCTGTGTGAGCAGAGGGAAGGGGCGTTCCTCCCCGCTCACACTGTACAGTGCGATAGGCGCTGCTGGGCAGAAGGGAGTCCCTGGCTAACTGTCAGGAACACCCTTCTGACTGTAAAGCGTTACCCGAGGGAACAGATCGGGAAAGCCGATAGTGAGCTGAATTCACTGCACTGTCAGCTTTCCAGCAGTATATAGAACTGCCTGTGCCCAATCTGATGAAAGGTCCTCTTTAAGACCATTAGGTTGGATTGTATTCAGCATGTATATCCATTTACTTTCCATTTGTCCCAACCGCTTTCTCCAATCCCCTGCTCTAGGGCCAGTGCTTACCTGATCAATTGCAAGCACACAAAATGGAGTAGGATTTGAATTGTGATGTAGATAGAAGTGTTTCAGGATTATCTTTAATGATGTTATATCAGTTGCGTCCTTTGTATTTGATATTCCGAGTACATGCTCACGCACTCTTCTACGGAGCTCTCTCGTGGTGAGACCTACATAAATAAGGTTGCATGAGCATGTGGCAAAGTAAATGTCGCCAATTGACTGACAACTAAGGTGTTGACGAATTTCAAAAGTGAGTTCATGTTTGGAGTCCCAAAAGGTCGATGCTGAATCAATATTGGCGCACGCCACACAGTGACCACAGAGCCTGCATCCAGGTTTAGGGCCCTGACCAAAAATAAACCTTTGGGTTTTGTCACCTGCATAATGGCTACGTACCAATGTATCCCTAAGGTTTTTAGCTCTTCTATAAGTAATGGATCTACTAAGTATCGGATCGCACAACAGAATACCCCAAAATTTTTTCAAAATGGCACGCTGCCTAGTCCATTGTGTGTTAAAAGTAGTTATATATCGTACCTTATCGGATGCCTTGATGGAAGAAGGTATTCTACTTTTTTCTTTCTGATAAGATCAGTACGATTCGCTGAACGTGCCCGTTGGTACCCCTGTTAAATAGACTTAGTATCATATCCTCTCTGTCGAAACCTTAGTTTAAGATCACGTGCTGATTTTTCAAAACTCACATCAGTTGAGCAGACCCTCCTAGCTCGCAAAAATTGTCCAGTAGGAATATTATCGACGACATGTCGTGGATGTGCTGATTTGTAATGCAATAATGAATTAGTGGAGGTGGCTTTACGATATAATTCCGTCTGAATGTGCACAAAATGATGTATACAAGTGTTTTTGATTGAACTATACACAGAGGGTAGATATATTGAGCTTATGTACTGCCGTATATACCGGATGACAGTATACAGCTTTCTTCTCACCCAATGGCACAGGTACAATGTGAGTGAACAAAAACACTTGTATACATCAGTTTGTTTGAAGTATACATGGAGGGTATATAGATATAAGACTTGTATACATCAGTTTGTGGAAAGTATACATGGAGGGTAGATAGATATAGTGTTCACCTACTAACGTATATACCGGATGTAAGGTAAACTGCTAGCTTCTCTCCCCTATGGGACACATATGTAATATATACCAGTGGTAGGTAATTGGAGCCCTAAAAAGGGCTTTTTGTCGAAATTTGCTGCAGGATGAGTGTATATACTAGTGGTTTATATACACTCATCAAGCAGTGTAGCTCTGAGAATGTTTCCTGCCTGCCTAACAGAAGCTAATCCCTCTCTAGCCCTCAGCATGTCTCTCCCTATCTAACACTAAGCTGCAAATGACCCGAACATGGCTGACCCTATTCTTATAAATCCAAGGTCACATGATTTTGCCAGCCAATGACTTTTTCCTATTTTTTTTCGATGCCTACATTTTCCTGCTTCCTGTCCCACCTCCCCTGCACAGTTATTGGTGCAAAAAAAGTGCCAGGAAAGGTGGGACGGGATACGAAATTTTACTGTGTTTACCGCATGGTATTGGATTGAAATTGAATATGTCGAATACCGTAATATTCGATCGAATACCCACTCGATCAAACAGTATTTGCTCATCTCTAGTGGCTAACACTCATCAATCACAAGCTCCCAGTCTTATCATTGTTAAGATTCTATTACACGCTGCCATAGGCAGTGCGTGATAAAAGTGAATGAACTTCTGTGAATGAATTTCACAATATCCTGAAATACCGTTATATTGTAGTGTATTGCATGGATGATCTGGCCGTCTAGGGTTCAAGTACCCTATGAGGCCTAAAAATAAAAGTTAAAAAAAAATTAAATGTAAAAGCTAAAATCACTCCACTTTCCCTAGATTACACATATAAAATGTACAACAATTAACATAAACAAATTAGGTATTCCTTCCGCTTAAAATGCCTGAACTATAATAATATTTATTCTATGCAGTGAACAGTGTAGCAAAAAATCAAAACACATAAACTGCCATTATTTTGTCTTACTCCTACCCAGAAATCAATGAATAAATAGTGATCACTTGGTATGTTTAAATAAAACTACAAGAATACTAAGCATGAATATATATATATATATATATATATATATATACATATTGCTGTGATCTGCAGCAATATTTGAGAACTGACTCATTGTGCTAGCAAGACAGGAAATCCAAAAAGTGCTTGTTCCTTCAGTAAGAACAAGCTGATGAGAAGAATCCAGCTGTTATGGAAAAGTACACTACCCGAAATATTCATATGATATCTACATTTAGCTCAAGGCTGTGTTTTAACTGCTGTATATGTCTGGAGATGGGACAGCGGGTAAAGAAATACAGTGTTCCCTATGCGTACAGTACATTGCAGAGGAAATGCTGTATGCAGGTGGAGTAGAAGACTAGAAAAATATGCAACACTCATACTGGGTTTATAAAGAAAGAAAAAAGAAGTTGCCATTTAGTTTCAGCTGAGACGACTTATAATGTCTAATTTTACCAGGCAGTAAAAACATAGCTGATTACTTCTATATCTGAAGACAGAATGTTTCTAATATACATATGAGAGAAGTGCAATTCTGCTGATCTTTTATAGCTGTTTATAAAAGCATAACAGTTGTGTTGTATTTTGTTACGTTTCACTCATCCATTCCATAGAGTACCAAGGAAATTGCTGCTGCAGGTGGACACTCTTATCTTACAAGCGCTTGTGATCAAGGCATTCATAGAATTTGCAATCATTGCATTGTGCTCATTCAAGGTGGTGTGTGGAGCATGGATATTGGAATGGATATTGTTTGTATTTATGGCAGTAGAGCGTAACCTGTGTCAGATGTGCATGTTGACCTGGCATTTTGTAAGGTTTGGGAGGATTTAAATGGGTAGTGCTATCAATACAAATGGGAATAAGCAAACCGAATATGCATTTTAGGCTTAAAGCCTCACGTTTGTGGAAACACAGTTTTTTCGGGATTTTTTTGCAGATTTTGCTGCAGGTTTTTGAGCCATAGCCAGGAGTGGATTGAGCAGAAGGCAGAAGTATAAGGGTATGTTCACATGGACATTTTTGCAGGCAGATATTGACACGGAAACTGCCTCAAAATCCGCCTGCATAAAAGCCTACCATGCCATTCATTTCAGTGGGAGTCTCTTGCTTTTTTTTCCTGCTAGCGATTTTTTTGATAGCTGGAAAAATAATAATAATACATTTTATTTATATAGCGCCAACATATTCCGAAGCACTGTACAATTTCAAAAAGAAGCGACATGCCTTATCCGGCGGCTGAGTCAGCCGTGGCATCTATGGCTCATCTGTGATTAGGCTCATTCATTCGGGCATAATCAGGAGCGGGATGCCGCGACGGAATGCCGATCCATTAATCGCGTGAACAAGTCACACGACGGAAAAGGTTTCAGCCGTGTGAACATGCCCTAAGAACTTCCTTTATATACTCTGTTCCTCAGAGTAACTTTGTAAAGTATTGTTTAAAGAAGAGAAAAACTTTCAAGATTTGTTTTGGATTTAGCCATCTAGGACAGAAATATTAATTCAGTACAAGCTGTTTAGTTCCAAAAGAAAAGTAGAAATTGTCTTAAAACGTTGTGTATGACACTCTAAGGGGACATTCACACCTGGGCCCACCGGGTCTCTGTCCTATTCCCCAGAGAAACTGCATAGGGAACCGCTTCCCGGCGGTAAGTTTTAAAGCCCATTCATTGTGGGTCTGTATGCAGCCTCTCTGTGGGGAAACCTGTTTTTTTGGCCGGACACAAAGTCGGACATACAGGACTTTTTGTCTGGCCAAAACAAAAAACGGTTTCCACGTGGAGAGGCTGCATAAGGACACTGGCAGTTTGCTTTTAAAACCCATTCAAATGAGAGGGTTTTAAAGCTGACCGCCAGGAGGCCGTTCCCTATGCAGTTTCTCTGGGGAATAGGATGGAGAGCCAGAGGATGGGTATGGACGCAAGTGTGAATACCCCAAGGGTTCATAGGACTGTATCTAAACCCTTTCTAGTTCTCTAAAGCACACACAGTAATGTTAAAGTGACAGCAACATACAGTATATGGCTATAGGTAAATATTAGTCCTTAGTAGTGTTGAGCGAGTAGTATTCGATAGAATACCTAGCTGGCATAGGAATGCATGTAATCAGCCGATCACCAAGGGGTTAAACGCATCGAATATTTGAAGCATTTAACCCCTTGGTGTTTGGCCGATTGAACCCTGCTGCACACTCAGCTCTGCTGCATCTAAGATGTAGCAGTGCTGAGTGTGCTTTGAACCCTGCTGCACACTGAGCTCTGCTGAACTCTGCTGCACACTCAGCTCTGCTGCATCTCTGGTGTGTGTGCTGAGCTCTGCTGCTTCTCCGTGTAGCAGAGCTGTGTCAGCACTACTACATCTGAGATCGGACCACAATGGAAACTGCTGTGGACTGATCTTAGACTCCGCCTTCTCTGGCAGAATCAGCGTTAATTGGCCGAATGCTGTACTCTATATGGCATTCGGCCAATCAATGCTGGTCAATGCATTCCTATGGTAAAAAGTCAGCTCACGCATATCGCAAGCTGACAGGGATCCCGACCAGATAGAGCCCCAAAGAGCTGTGTGAGTGACATTCCTACCTAAATAAAGGTAATAAGTCACATAGTTCACAGTCTCAAATTAATCCAATGTTAAATTCACCATTCGTCTAAAGTGGAGGTCACCTGATTTAGCCAGCCAATTACTTTTTCCGATTTTTTTTTTATGCCTCCGTTGTCGTAATTCCTGTCCCACCTCCCCTGCACAGTTATTGGTGCAAAAAAAGCACCAGTGAAGGTGGGAGGGGATACAAATTTTTACTGCGTTTGCCTGGTGGTGTTCGATTCCAATCGAATACCTCGAACGGCCTGATAATATGACCATGCAAAAGTATACGTTATTACATGTCATGAAACACTTTTCTTTTTATTTTTTTAAAAACAGAGCTCTTCTTCCATTCAAGTGATAAAGCTAAATTATAAAATTCCGGCAGAAACCCCTAAGGTAATGTGGAGGGAAAGCGGATATTGGATTTTGAGCACTGTGTTCCAAGATGGACATCACAAGTACTGTTGAGAGGTATAGCAAAAGTATGTACCTTCTCTGAAAATTTCTGCCATACCAGAATTACATACATTTATATAATTCCTCTGAGAAATCAGAGACTATGGAAAATATGCAGTGAACACTTTTCAGTCTCATTTAGGGTAAAAATACATTACTATTCATATCTCATGTTATAATAAGTAAGGTTGATCAATTGCCTTTGTATGTGGTAATGCATTTTAAGAAAGTAGTTGTCGGAAACACAGTATGCTAGCGAGTTTATTACACTTTACATACAAATACATTGCTGAAGAGGGTCACAGAGGTGAAATAACGCTATAGTGGCTCATCATATTACACTTTCTATGTGCAAAATATATTGAAGGTTTATGCAAAGTGCAGTGCATGGTGTAGTTACAATTTGTGTTATTACAATATATGGATGGTTAATCTGTGTCGAGCGATGCTAGAGCAGGTGGATTTACATTCTCCATCATACTTTAAATCTGTAAATCCTCTTTTGTTTCTTTGTACATGGCACTATATCACTTTATAGAGCAGGGGAGGCAACCTTTTTATATGCCGTGCAAATGTAAAAAAAATAAGACATAAATAAAAGAAGTAGTATTTATTTTACGCTGCATTACAAGAAAGTCATGTAACACAATGTCTTCCCATGATGGTGCCTATGAGGTGGTTCTGAACTGAGTCAAGGCCTCAGAGTTGTCTGTAGTAAGTCTGCTTCATGAGAAACAGAAGATGAAATTCATATGTGAGAAGAATGGCTCCTCTCCTCATTCCTTACAGAGCTTGCTTCTCCATCCTATCTGAAGCACCCGCAGTTATCTGTAGGGTTGAGCGATCAGGATCAGCTGGAAAATGATTGGCCGAATGCTGTACTCTGTATGGCACTCGGCCAATCAACGTTGGTCAATGCATTTGTATGGGAAAAAGTTAGCTCGCGCATATCGCAAGCTGACAGGGATCCTGACATAATACAGTGACTTGGGCTTGTTAGATGCCCTCAGGCATGCTTCCCATGCTGTCCCAGTTGCATTCCAGGATGCTGGCATCATTTTGTTACGTTCGTGTCTATGCCCAGACCCAGAATCTGGACTACAGACTGCACCGCTAAAGGAAACAGGGGAAGGAGACTATCCCTGACACTACGGCGGCTAGCTAGGCCCTGCCTGCGGATGGTGGTCAGCTGTACCCAAGCTAGCCTTGGCCCTGACAACTCCTGGCTCTCTAACATGAAGACCTAGCCAAAAGATAGGGCAAGAGCTACAGAGAGTTAGGGGCTGGGGATACTAAAGTGGTCACCTCTGCAGAAACCAAGGTGCAGCTGCAGACAAAACAAAAAGGATGTGCTGGACAACACACACACAGCACAACACAATACGCAACAAGAGAATGAGAAGAGGAACAGTGGAGAGGTGATGAAAGGGTTAACACAAGACTGGACCAAACAAACTGGAACTCAAACCTCACAAACAACAAGATAGTGTCAGGCAAACAGAACTGAAGGACAGGGTAGAGTTGAAGTGTGGAGGGACAAACCAGATTCACACATAAGGCAATACTCACACCACTTCCTAGTCAGTTGCAATTCTACCAAACAATATTCCTTCCTGAGCCACGAGTTCTATATGGTAACCACGAAAACCGGCAACTGGGGAAGCCAGCCCTCCTCCTAATAAAGGCCCCAGGATAGTCCCATAGGACAATGATAATGACCCACACCTGAGGTTCGATCCATAGAACCTCAGGTACACTCAAAAGGCTGATACCAAATGCCCAAGCAGATGGCCTAATAGCAAGGAAACCACCATAAGACCCCAGACCACCGGATCAAAACCCCAACAGAAAACACCAAATTTTATTAAACAAAACAAGGTCTTGACACATTTCCTGGGGTGTGATAGTGGACTTGGTGATTCTCCTGAGTCGAATGGTGGGATCTCCTGAAACGAAGCATTTTTCCCCATAGACTATAATCGGGTTCAATATTTGTTCGAATAGTCGAATATTGAGCGGCTAATCGAAACGAATATCGAATATTATACTGTTCGCTTACCTCTAGTAATTAAGGAATATATTCACATATTTGTACACTATATAAAATAAAATATAATACACAGGGAATACCCATTATAAGCAAGAACACTTAAGGGTTATTCATACTATTTGCAAATACTGTAGGGAATTACTGTAAGGAACTTGTTTACTACATCTGACCCTCCCTTGGGTCCCAAAGGAAGAGCTTTGGCTGTAGTAAACTAGGCTGACTGACCATATAAACATTAATATTTATATCCCTGCTCTGTCTACTACCCATTTAGATAAAGCACCTGCCTTAGTATCTGAGATGTGGAGAATGTCTAGATATTACAATGTTTTAGTTTATACTAAAAAAACAAAAAACTTTCAAGTTTTCAGTAGGTGATACCTTTTTTAATGGCTAACTCATAATGATGACAGAATATGACGTTTCGAAGCTTACTCTGGGCTCCTTCTTCAGATATATCTGTATACTGTATATATACTGTAACTGAAATATGGACAAACAATATTTATACAAAAAAACAAACAAAACAAAACTAGGGCTGTTGATTATTTTACTGTGGTTCTCCAGATTCACATTTTCTATAATGAACTATACTCTATAGATCTTTCTACAAAAAAAAAAAATGTGGCTTCATATTATGGGATTGTGCATGCAGAATTGTAAGAAACCTTATTCTCTGACATCACTTCCTCCTCTGCTGCTATTGGCTGAAGCTGTCCTTCACAAACTTCCTACTCTGCCTATCCTTGCGTGCACTCTGCTAATACTGATCTATGCACCAATTTAGTTGTATGCTCCTATGTTTGGAGCATCTATAACTGCCCAACACAAAAAGAACTGTATGCCAATATGTGGAGAAGAACCGTAATAGTAAACAGGCTTTGATGGCACTAAAAACAAAACATAACCTTTATTCAAATCGTCAGAAATGAATGACATAAAAAGCCCCAATTTGGGCAGAAGCACATTACACAGCAGCTTTGGCAAATTGCTTATTTCTAGAAAGCTGAAATAAAAATGATTGAAATTACAGTTCTACATATTATGGATGTATCTTAGTTTTATATTAAACTAAAGGTGAATAGAATAAAGTATGTCAGTGATATTCTAGTCATAGCATTGTATCTTTATTTCATAACTGTGGATGAAGCAATACAGTCACCTTTTATAAAAAAAAAAAAAATAGTTGCTGTGTTTCGCAGAAACCTTAAAGGGGCTCTATCATTGGTAAAAATCATTTTTTAACTAATCATATCCTTGCATTGCCTTTAGAAAGGCTATTCCACACCTACCTTTAGTATGTAGATTGCCTCAGTGGTTTGTGAATGAGCCCATTTTTATTCATATGGTAATTATCTTCTAGCCTGCACAGGAAGTTCCCAGCAGCACTTGCTTTTCATTCCTATCTGTATTGTGCAAATAGGAAGAAGGAAGTCATCATCTGCAGCAACCTGTGCTGTATACATACATAGAAAAGAATAGGCAGCGGGTGCATGATAAGAATTCCGGGGTGCACCGAGAGGCTAATTAGAATATGAATAAAAAAAACTGGCTCATTCAAAAACACTGAGGCGATTTACATACAAAAGGTAGGTGTGGAATAGCATTTCTAAAGGCTATGCAAAGATGTGCTTAGTTAAAAATGACTTATATAATACAATGATAGAGCCCCTTTAATGAAGATTGATTTTACTAGTCAGTGACCATTTTATCTGGTGGTCCCAAGAAACCTCAGTCCGACACTGTTTATACCAGTTTCAGTGTCACCATATTCGAGTGATCCATTTAGTGCTCTTTTTCTCTTGATTTTTTTTAAATTTAATTCCTACCAGGGTAAAATAATATTTAAATCTGTGCCAACCTTCTATTTTAGTTAATAAGGATAAATAGTCTTGTAAGTTAAGTGTCATTAATCATTATTAATTTTTATTAAAAGGCACAAGAGAAGTTTTGACATTTCAGAGTATGTAAGTCCTTATGTGACATCAAATAGATGGGTGAGGTCATGCCATCTTGGGAGACATTTGACTTCTTCTGTTGGAAAACAATAAATCAGTGAGACAAACTGTAATTAGCTGCCATTTAGTAAACACAAAATATAATTATATTATAATTGGTCATAACTGACTGACACTATATTAATTACTTTCATCCCATGACTTAAATAACCACAGAAAATGACAGATATGATGAAATGATTAATAAGCTCTCAAAAACTGCAAATAAATGGAAGGGGAATTCAATTTATTCATTTTATGAATAAGTATTTGGTGTTATTCTCAAAACAATTACTTACTTAAAGGGGTCGTCCAGGCAAAAATGGACAACTCATTTAATGTTTAAATCAGCTGGGGGCATTGAAAAAAAATGAGAAAAATAATCATACTTCCCAGTCTTCTCAGTCCAGCCAATCAGTGGCCTTAGTGAAGGGCATGCAATGACAATATCTGTTACGTCACAGGTCTCTTTCTGAGGCTGCTGATTGGCCTCAGTGGTCACGTGAATGAGCATCAGTTAAGGCGGGTTCACATCTGCACCTGGTCTATGCTTTAGCCAATCCGGCGGGTTTCCATCTACTGCCCGAGTGCATCTTCTGCATGTCCATGGTGAAACTGTTTTTTTTTTAACCGGACACAAAGTCCTGCATGTACGACTTTGTTTTCAGCTAAAGAAACTGGTTTCACCGCGGACAGGCAGAAGACGCACACGGGCAGTCACTTTGCAAACTCATTCAAGTGAATGAGTTTGAAAACTGACCACTGGGTTTCCATTCCCTATCTAGTTTCTCAAGGCGGAAGATGGAAATCCGCTGTATTGGCTAAAGCAGAGACTGGGCGCAGATGTGAACCCGCCCTTAGTGTCAGTTAATGTCTGTTATTATAGATGTCCCTTTGTTTTTAAACAGACACCTTCATAACGGGATCCAGCCATAAAATTAAAAGATGAAAAGCAGAGTTAAGAGATGAAAGCAGAAAGAGGTAAGCAGTGCCGCACCTCCCATGAGGCGACCTGAAGCGAGCACTTCAGGCGGCACTATGCCAGCGCCTCAGGGAGGGCGGCATTTTTGCTAACCTAAGCCAGTCCAGGACAAGCTGTCCTGGACTGGCTTATCACCGAGCGGTGGTTTGGGGAGGCCGCTGGAGCAGCGCTGCTCCGGCAGCCTCCCCTCACGCTCAGGCAGAGAGCAGGCAGTCTCCGGGCCTACTCTCTGCTGGCGAACGGGGCTAAGCCCCGCCCCTTCATTCGGCGGGGGGGGGGGGGCGGCTTTCTGCAGTTAGCTCGGGCGGCGAAAGGGGAAGGTTCACCCCTGGAGGTAAGATAAAAAATAAAAATAGAAAAGAGAAAATGAGAAAATGGGAAAGAATGAGGAGAAAATGAATAGGTATGGACTCTATAAACCCCTCCTGGGGATGAACTACCAATAAATTAATCTAAAGAGAGTCCCTATCCAAACAGAGTCTAGAATTTACAGTACATGTTTATTTTTTGATAGCAAAAAATAGATTAACTTAACTGGGGGGTTTAGATTAATTTAATAGATCTGGTGGATGGGAGGTTTCCAGCCTGGTTCTGATTCTTAGGTCACGTGATAGGAACCAGGGACAGCTGGCTACTAGCCCCCATAGCACATGTTACTTGTGAGATCAGGTGAAGAGGAAGTGGGTGAAGCAAGCTGGGGTCAGGACGCTGGTTCTGATTACGTGATCAGGGACCAGAAGCATGCTAGAACCACTAGGTCCATCATCAAGACTCAGGTAAGATCAGATAAGTTATTCTAAACTTCACGGACAACCCCTTTAATACCCAAAGTAGGAAAACCTTAAGGGATTAATATTATTTCCTAAAAAAAAAAAATGATATGCAGATGTGTTTTAGGGCAAGCATTGCAGAAAAACTGCTATTTGTTGCACATTTTGCTGTGTTTTTTTTGAGCCAAAGCTGAGAGTTGATATAGCAAAAGGGAAAAGTATAAGTGTTCCTTTATATTTCGCTTTACTTGTGAAGTCATTCAATGGCTTTGGCTTAAAAAAAAGCAACAAGGTGGTGTTCATTTTCTTCCCGAAGCACAGCCGCGACATCGCAAATAACGGCCACCAATTGCTGTAGTCCAGCCCCCTCATCATCTTCAGACCTGCGTCATCCACAGCTGGTCAAGTACCTGAGTGCTGAAATCCTGCGTCTGCACAGTACGCTTGGACGTGAAGTGAAATACACAACCTTACTGAGCATGTGCAGTATGCACGGTCTTGGCTGAAAGTAGTGGAGAGTGCTGTGCATGTGCGGGATTTCAGCGCTCAGCTCTGAGATTTTCTGTGGATAATGCAAGTCTGAAGAGGATTAGTGCCTGGACTAAAGCAATGGATGGGCATTATTTGTGTTCTTGCGGGTGTGCTCCAGGCAGAAAGTGAACACCCCATGTGCTCCACATAAAAGGTATGCATGGACTTCTATTTTGAACACCATCATTACTATGGTAACATTTACTGTAATCGAAAGCAGTGCCTTAAGAAAATAACTTCTTAGTCATAAAAGTTAAAGGTTATATCGCTTTGATATGCTATAACCTACTCTTCATGGAAGCCTAAATACATTGACTTTCAATTAACAACAAGGTTGCCACTTCAGATGTTTTAGCATAAGCCATCACTTTCAGCCTAGCACTGTGCTGGTATTGAAGCTTTGCCATAAATAAGGCTGAGTTATGGTGTCAGCTCATATACCCTGAACCGCAAATCCTAAACCCACATTTGGCCGCCAATGAACTCATCATTATATATATGTAATGTGGCTACGGCAATCTCCACTATGTACCTGGTCAGACAATGCTGGAATCATGGTCCTTCCATTGTATTGATTACTACGGGGTGCATGGGCAAGACCATCAGCATCAGTTATGACATTAAGTCTTGGAATATTAACCCCACAGAACCTTTCAAAGCTAATGGGTTTATTTATGATTTTAAAGTGCATTATCAGTGAAAGGCCTGGTTCATATCTGCGTTCGGTATTCCGTTTTAGGAGTCTGCTTGGTGACCCCCTGAATGGAATACAGAACGCATTGACAAGCAGTGAACAATAAAAGCATTCAGACCCCATAGACTATAATGGAATTCGTGTGTTTTCCGCGTGGTGTCCGCACGACTTAGGAAAGTAGTTCCTGAAGTACTTTTCTCTCCACATGTTCTGTGTGGACACTGCGCGGAAAACACACAGACTCCATTATAGTCTATGGGGTCAGGGTGCTTTCACTGTTCACCACTTGCCAATGTGTTCGGTAGTCTGTTGGGGGGGTCCCCATGCGGACTCCCCAAACGGAATACTGAAAGCTGATGTGAACCAGGCCTAAGTCTTAGATTTGGGTTTGGAAGCAAACAGACCTGGAACTAATAATGCATGTTATTGTCCATTACTTAGTAACTAGAGCCAAATATTTTTACATTGCACATATTATATAAAAAGTAATTTAACGGATACAATGGATAAAATACAGTGAGCAAAAAGCAGACGGTACAATGCATACATATAAAGGATAGAACATACCATGGGGCTTTTTTTTTCATAGAAATGAAACCATGGTTTTACCTTCATAATTTTAAAACAGAAATGAATGATAATAGAATTATTTTTATTATGCCTGTGTACTATATAACAAAACCATAGTTTATAATTGTACTGTATACACATTACTTTCTCATAGAAATTACTTTGTCACAGCATCCCAATGGAAGGTTAACCCAGTTAATGTCTACCTAAGCGTAAAAAATGGCAGGCACATTGTGCTAAGTGCTATTGTTCTGGAAGGTTTTATATTGCAAGATTTCTTTTATATACATACGCTGTTACATCTATTATGTATACTAAAGTCAATGGTGCTTGTTGCTGTCATCAATTATATCACATCACAGATATTAGCAGCACTTTATTTCTAGGTAGCGGTCAAGATACAATTATTGCAACTGTTCCTATTGTAATTCTTTACTCTATTTTCCATATTCATTTTACAGCACATTAAAGCAGCAACAATAATAGTAAAACTATTTACGACGGCAGTCCTGGTGAGAAAATATATCATGAGCATATATTATTTTTTTATCACAATATGGATGTGACCTTTGAAAATAAGATAGAAAAATATATACGGTATATTGTATATTTTCAGTATTATTTGAAATAACTTGTTTAGAAAGAAAAAATTCTAAGACATTTATTCTCTTGTTAGTTCCTATATTCAGATGTGATTTATAATAAGTATATTGTTACTAATAATTGAGATTTATTTTTACTATTAAATCGTGCAGTGGATATTATTCTACAATAAATGATAATGAAAAAAAATCATAAAATATTATTACTATAAAATAATTAGCAATGAGTTTACAAAGTAATAATAGTAATAGTGAATAGGAAAAAAAAAGGTTGCCAAAAAATAATTGATTTGAGAATGTACCGCAGAATTTATGGTACAGATGTAGCAAAGTTTAAAATTGCACCCAATGCATTAGCAACGCTGTGACAGAATGTTAGCATGAATTTTTAAAGACTTTCCATTAACTTTTGTTGTTTTCTGTGATAAGATATCCTGCTGCAGCAAATTACCATATTGCAGAAAGGCAAATAAACTCTGCTACTGGAGCATAACGATAGGTGATGTGGCAAAAGCACTCGCTCCCAGGCCCATGACCCTGACAGGCCCCAATGGCTGCCACTTAAAATGTGCAGGTGTGGGCCCATTTTGCACTGCAGCACAGATGCTTTAAGTTACACCTCTGTCTGCTGTCTGTAATTTTAATATTGTATAAAGAGTAATGGCTCCCTACTGTTTGTTTTTTGCTAAATAAGTACCTGCTGTATTTCTTCAGAAGGTACCAGCCACTGTTTGCTTGCTGATGCCTGCTCCTGTTCACAGCCACCTCTGCTTTCCCTTCGTCCTCCAGGGGTCCTCCCATATCATGTCACTGACACTGACGCTATTCAGCATGATGCACAGAAGCTCCTGGAGGCTGAAGTACAGACAGAGGTGGCCGTGGACAGGAGGGGGAATTCGGTAAGTAAATAGTGACTGATACTTGCTGAAATAATCCAGCAGGTAGCAGCATACTAGAAAAAAAAAAGATAAACCCCATAGGAAGTGACCTCCACACAGTAAAACGCCCCTTTACTGGGACCCACATGGTATACTGCCGCTTTACTGACCCCCACATAGTACATTGCCCCCTTTTCTGGCTCCCATGCGGTAAAACACTCCCTTTACTGGCTGCCACATGGTATACTGCCGCTTTACTGACCCCCCACATAGTAGATTGTCCCCTTTATTGGATGGAGAGCATCTGTGAACAGCAATTCTCATGTCTTGCCACAGATGTTCAATGGGACTAAGGTCTGGACTTTGACTGGGCTGTTCTACCACATGAATATTCTTTGATCTGAACCATTCCACTGTAGCTCTGGTTGTATGTTTAGAGTCGTCTCAAGTCTTTTGCAGCCTCCAGGATTGCCCTGTACTTAACTCCATCCATCTTCTCATCAACTCTGACTATCTTCCCTGTCCCTGCTGAAGAAAAGCCTTCCCTCAGTGTGATGCTGCCACCAAAATGTTGCACAGTGGAGATGATGTGTTCAGGGTGATGAGCAGTGATACTTTTCTGCCGCACATAGCACTTTGGGTTTAGGCCAAAAAGTGTGTTGCTGTTTGTTCACTAGTGTTCTCTAACAAACCACTGAGGTCTTCATAGAACATTTTCATTCCACTTCACAATTATCTGCTATTTTCTCTTGGTCTATAATTTTAAATCTCAATAACATACATTTAAGTTTGAGGTTGTAAGGGGTAGTAAGACTTTTGCAAGACACTGAATAAGAATAATGCCATAACACTGAACTACTAATAACATAAAAAATGGCACAAATAAAAAACACATGGTGGCACATTTACTATTCCTGTTTGAAGTGTCAGTTTCTTTAGTCCAAAACAGAGGTAGAATTTTATTTTCACTCAAAAATATAGTGCAGCAACAAAAGGAAACAATACAAAAAATAATACCTGCCCGGCTAAGCTCTAACTAAACATAGAATAGGTTACCTCACCTAGAATAACAGAAATCCAAAAGCCAGTAGAATCATTCAGGACACAGCTCCAAAAATATGACCTCTCTGTTTGGCTCTCCAGCCAAGTTCTGCCCAAAGTCTTGCTGCTGGAGCTGATCTTTTAAACCTCACTGATGAGGACAATTCTCAGCAGCTGACATGCTGCAGAAACATCCACAAAGTGTGGACTGGAGGGGGGTGGAATGACAGGTCCCACTGCCAACCTACCTGCCATTCCTAAAAAATACAGCCCAATACTGAGCACGTAACAAAATGCTCACTGAGAATAAGTTATTCCTGGACTTTCACTCATCTCACCCACCTGAGTAGTCTGGGTTAGATGTACATCCCCTCCATTATTTTGCCAATCATCGGCTAACAGAAGCTTAAACATGTATCAGTAAATCTACAGACCTGTCACAGATTCAATGGTGTAGCTATGAATGACGGGGCGCCTTGGTGAACTTTTGACATGGGCCTCCCCCCGGACAAACACCCACCCCTACACGTGCTATTATGCCTCATAGTGGCCCCTGCACACAGTGTTATGACCCATAGTAGCCTTTGCACACAGTATTATGCCCCATAGTGGCCCCTGCACACAGTATTATATCCCATTGTGGACACCCATGAACAATTATTATACCCCAGAGTATAATAATCGGAGACCCAAGGAGGGGATACAAACATTAAAAAAAACCTGTTACTTAATGTCCCGGGCCCTGTGGCAGCCACTAACCACTGCTACCGCGGTTGTTACGCCACTGCACAGACTGATAAAGGTTACTCATCCTTGTCAATACATTCAGTCAAGTGAGCCAAAATGGTCAAATGAGGTAAACTCTTTATTTGATGCGCCCAAACATTTTCATGCAACACTTGAATTCTAACACAGTGCTGTTCCTTTGTGTATAAAACCGATCAAAACGTAAATGTATAATGATTGTAATATCTACAGTTAGGGCCAGAAATATTTGGACAGTGACACAAGTTTTGTTATTTTAGCTGTTTACTAAAACATGTTCAGAAATACAATTATATATATAATATGAGCTGAAAGTGCACACTCCCAGCTGCAATATGAGAGTTTCCACATCCAAATCGGAGAAAGGGTTTAGGAATCATAGCTCTGTAATGCATAGCCTCCTCTTTTTCAAGGGACCAAAAGTAATTGGACAATGGACTCTAAGGGCTGCAATTAACTCTGAAGGCGTCTCCCTCGTAAACCTGTAATCAATGAAGTAGTTAAAAGGTCTGGGGTTGATTCCAGGTGTGTGGTTTTGCATTTGGAAGCTGTTGCTGTGACCAGACAACATGCGGTCAAAGGAACTCTCAACTGAGGTGAAGCAGAACATCCTGAGGCTGAAAAAAAAGAAAAAATCCATCAGAGAGATAGCAGACATGCTTGGAGTAGCAAAATCAAGAGTCGGGTACATTCTAAGAAAAAAGGAATTGACTGGTGAGCTTGGGAACTCAAAAAGGTCTGGGCATCCACAGATGACAACAGTGGTGGATGATCGCCGCATACTTTCTTTGGTCAAGAAGAACCCGTTCACAACATCAACTGAAGTCCAGAACACTCTCAGTGAAGTAGGTGTATCTGTCTCTAAGTCAACAGTAAAGAGAAGACTCCATGAAAGTAAATACAAAGGGTTCACATCTAGATGCAAACCATTCATCAATTCCAAAAATAGACAGGCCAGAGTTAAATTTGTTGAAAAACACCTCAAGAAGCCAGCTCAGTTCTGGAAAAGTATTCTATGGACAGATGAGACAAAGATCAACCTGTACCAGAATGATGGGAAGAAAAAAGTTTGGAGAAGAAAGGGAATGGCACATGATCCAAGGCACACCACATCCTCTGTAAAACATGGTGGAGGCAACGTGATGGCATGGGCATGCATGGCTTTCAATGGCACTGGGTCACTTGTGTTTATTGATGACATAACAGCAGACAAGAGTAGCCGGATGAATTCTGAAGTGTACCGGGATATACTTTCAGCCCAGATTCAGCCAAATGCTGCCAAGTTGAACGGACGGCGCTTCATAGTACAGATGGACAATGACCCCAAGCATACAGCCAAAGCTACCCAGGAGTTCATGAATGGAAAAAAGTGGAACATTCTGCAATGGCCAAGTCAATCACCAGATCTTAACCCAATTGAGCATGCATTTCACTTGCTCAAATCCAGACTTAAGGCGGAAAGACCCACAAACAAGCAAGACCTCAAATTGCGAGATTCGAAGAACTCTTGAGTTGGAGCACGTTCTCACACGAGAAGTTTCTTTGCACCTGGAGCCCATGGATCTCCTACCGCAATTCCCATATTTCCACTGACATAGTGCCTTGAATCAGTTGTTTTTTCCTCTGAATTCAGTATCTACCTCATTTACTCTTTCCTTAGTCACGCAGTTTAATAGTTATCTTCCCCCCTCCCTTTTTTCCATATCATTCTACACTTGTCTTCCTTTCCCTTATATCCTGCCTACTACCTTCCTCCCCCCTTCTCCCTTCATTCCTCAACCTTACCATTCAATAGCTGATTGTACCTTGTCCATAATCCTCCTTGGTTTCCCCTCCCCCCTTTTCTATTGTACACCACTCCAAGAATACTTACTTACTTTCTTACATTGTACTCTGGTTTACTTATTATATTTCTCCTATGTTTGCAATCTTCCTAATTTGTTTCCAGCACTTATATTTATCCTACCTTTTCAGTATTTCTCTGTATTGTATAAACTTGTTGAAAATGTTCAATAAAAATTGATTTACAAAAAAAACAAAAAAACAAGCAAGACCTGAAGGCTGCGGCTGTAAAGGCCTGGCAAAGCATTAAGAAGGAGGAAACCCAGCGTTTGGTGATGTCCATGGGTTCCAGACTTAAGGCAGTGATTGCCTCCAAAGGATTCGCAACAAAATATTGAAAAAAAAAATATTTTGTTTGGGTTATGTTTATTTGTCCAATTACTTTTGAGCTCCTAAAATGTGGAGTGTTTGTAAAGAAATGTGTACAATTCCTACATTTTCTATCAGATATTTTTGTTCAACCCTTCAAATTAAACGTTACAATCTGCACTTGAATTCTGTTGTAGAGGTTTCATTTCAAAACCAATGTGGTGGCATGCAGAGCCCAACTCGCGAAAATTGTGTCACTGTCCAAATATTTCTGGCCCTAACTGTATGCCGCCTTTTTGTCTATTGTTTTGTTTTGTCTGGCGCAGTTTGTGCCATATTTTGACAATGGCACATATTATTTGGGGAACTCGATTTATGCTTTAGGTCTTTAGTTTTAGCCATTGAAATTATGCCAAATTTAGAACACATTTACAAAGTATACCAACTTTGTTCAATTTCTGCAAAAAAGTGTCGGAAACAGATCAGAATAATTGCCTGAAACTAGAATGACTGCTGCTGACCTATTTGTAATGTACCAATTTTGACTGGAATTTCCCTAAAATTTCGAGTTTTGACTAAATCAAAATTTTGGCAACTTGTTCTGTGTAAAGTGGAAGCTACCACATGTAAGTATGTATGATGAGGAAAAGCAGAGGAGAATCACTTAGTCTCTGTGACCTAGGCAGGCTTCTGGCATCACCTGACATCCTCTCAGCCAATCATGAGTGGTAGATGGAGAGATGGATTATGTCATATTCAGCATTTAAAATGCTGTGGGGAGGAAGAAGAGCCATTTTGTGATATTGAAAGGATAGGCAAAGATGTATTATGGATCCCTGCCAACTACAACTAGACAGTGTTGCAACAGGGGAAAAATATTGTGGCTATGCTACCAATGTGTAGAATCACAGATTGTCCCTGCATTGTTCAAATACTAAATTTGGTGGTGCTCATAGTCAGATAAAGTGTTTGCAATTTTCAGCTGCTCTTATGTGACTAAAAACATCCTGCAATGACAAAATGGTTTACTCATCTGAAACTTTCCATCACGCTGGAATTCTGCATTGCACATGCTGAAGCCTCCGTGTAAGCAGCAGAAGACTGTGAATGATTTATGCATGCAACATACCTCAGGAACAATGTGTTGTAGGAGGAGGAAAATTAAGAACCAGATCATGATGGTTGAAGAACTAGGGCTTCTAAGCTAGAAGACAAGGAAGAAGACTCTCCTTTGGATGCAGAAGGGGGCCTTCATCCAGCCACAAGAGTCTTTTTTCAAGATGATGATGATAATGATGACAATTCTGGCCAAGAAGATCAGCAATTGCAGGTACCTGGGTCTGATCACACACTTGCAAACATGCTGCTTAAATAGATAAGTGTATTATTAGCAAAATTGGCACGTTATCAGGATAGGCTGTGTACCCAGCTTTTAGGGAGACCACGACAAGAGTTAGTCTCATATCTGACCATGAATCCTCTGCCCACTTCCAGTCCACCTTACTCAGTCAGTGCTCCACCACCTCTGCCTGTGCCATAGATAAAAGTAGTAGAAAGAAAATCAGCAGCATCAACAGCCAGTACAGTATCTGGAACATGATGAAACAAAAATTTAATCTTGTAGCACCAATCGGATCCACAACAGCTAACACCCATGGGCTACACAAGCGTGTGCGGTTGTACCTAAAGAGCTCCTATGCCAACAGATGCTAATGATGCCTAAACATTTTTGTAAATCTGCAGAAAGTTGGTAACTGGTACTGTATACACAAAATCCATGAAAAAGGGTGCAAATGTATTTTTTTTCTAATTCCACTCCATTCTCACATTTTTCCAGCTTCTTAGTACATTAGAGAAAAAACATAGCACAAGAGAGTATATATAAAGCATTAATTACACATATTCAACTCTCATAAATAGGCCCAATTGAAAAAAGCATATTTCAACCAGAAACACTATAGAAACAAAAAAGAGGGAACCAATTGTCCCACAAAGGTTGAAATATTCAACATACACATTAGTATAAAATAGTATATTTTATTCATGAAAATTCATTTCTAAAAATACATAAATACACAAGATGTATATTATTAACACACAGACACAAATATATTCAGCGCAAACTGGGGCAGCCAACACAAGCGGGTGAAACTACTGACAAATCCTACCAGGCACCAAACCATATAAGTAACAGCACTAAAATCTCAACGTGTATACAGCTATATATATACATATACATAGACCCCTTTTCCCTCTCCTTGAATCATAAAGTCATGCAAGCACACAGTGTGCGATTTCAAGAAGATATGGGGAAAATGTCACAAAGGGATATAGGTGAAGATAGTGCTGAGCAATTGCATAAACTGATGGGCGTGTAGTTACAAGTACAAATGAACATATCGCCCAGCAGTAAAAAGTGCCTAGGAATGGGAAATACATCTCTTACCCATGGCTGACATAGAATCCAGAGACCCGCTAGTGAGGCTGCAACCAACCCGACGCGCGTTTCGGCACGAATCACCGGCCTTCTTCCGGGAAGAAGGCCGGTGATTCGTGCCGAAACGCGCGTCGGGTTGGTTGTCCACCCCCGGAAGAAGGCCGGTGATTCGTGCCGAAACGCGCGTCGGGTTGGTTGCAGCCTCACTAGCGGGTCTCTGGATTCTATGTCAGCCATGGGTAAGAGATGTATTTCCCATTCCTAGGCACTTTTTACTGCTGGGCGATATGTTCATTTGTACTTGTAACTACACGCCCATCAGTTTATGCAATTGCTCAGCACTATCTTCACCTATATCCCTTTGTGACATTTTCCCCATATCTTCTTGAAATCGCACATTGTGTGCTTGCATGACGTTATGATTCAAGGAGAAGGAAAAGGGGTCTATGTATATGTATATATATAGCTGTATACATGTTGAGATTTTAGTGCTGTTACCTATATGGTTTGGTGCCTGGTAGGATTTGCCAGTAGTTTCACCCGCTTGTGTTGGCTGCCCCAGTTTGCGCTGAATATATTTGTGTCTGTGTGTTAATAATATACATCTTGTGTATTTATGTATTTTTAGAAATAAATTTTCATGAATAAAATATACTATTTTATACTAATGTGTATGTTGAATATTTCAACCTTTGTGGGACAATTGGTTCCCTCTTTTTTGTTTCTTAGTACATTATATGGAAAGTTAAATGTGACCATTATCAAGAATAATTTTTCTTGCAAAAAATTCATATGGGTCTGTGAATGGAATATTTTTTTTTTTTTAAAGTTATGACTTTTGGAAGGTGGGGAATAAAAGTCGAAAATTAAAAAAATGAAAAATGGCTATGACGGCAACGGGTTAATGGTCACTTTGCCTTCATTTTTTAATAGGTTGGAATATTATCATCTCTTTTTCTTCATTAAGCCAAAAATTTCCTCCACACTGTTGTGCGTTATTCACATCATTAGATGCGTGAGCCGGAATACATTTATATCCTTAGCACAAATGAGTATAATATCACGCCTTATTTGAAACTCATATTAGTCGATGATAAAAAATAATTTAGGGCCAGGTCGACTTTAAAAACCTGGAATATTCTTCACATATAATAATAAATCTACTGACTTGTATGGACAATAGAGGCTTGAAAAGGTAAGTGAGACCAGTGTCCCCTCCAAAAACCTACTTCTAAGTATTTTGCCATTCTGTCGATAAAAAATGTGTTTTGTATTATTTTATCCTGTTTTAATACTTTGTAATTTTTTTAACTTTATGTTTGCATGGATGTATCTTTATGCTGGACACTTTGTTAATGAGAAAATAGATCAAACACACACAGAAAATCGCTACACTAATCTAACTCCTTGTCCGGTTTCAGTCCCCTTTCTCTCCCTTGTGGTAACTTGCTATTCTGAAAGCGAAGAGGCTCACATGACCACGGAGACCAACCCTCTGTCAGCTGTCAGCACCAAAATCTCCAGCATCGGGTGCATACCAGGAAAGTTGAATTCAGCGCACTGTCAGCTTTGTGGCAGTATGTAATATGCAATATGTAATGTCCCTGAGGGCATGAACGGTCCTCTTTAAGAAAAAAAGAGAAAAATATATTGTATTGTCAACATATACTTTTTACATGATGGGGTTTTCCATCATAACAAGTTGCCCACCATCCATACAGGATACAGGATAGCTTGCAGTTGAGAAATGTCCAACCATTGAGGCCCTCACTGATTTGGTCTCTCTTCATAGCAGTACATTTTTGCAGTCAGTAATGAGGGATGGTTGTAAATAAATTAGCACAGTATCTCTGGAAGATGCACAATATGAAGCTGATGTAGCAGAGCTGGATTTGTTAGGTGATGAGAATCCCAAACGTACATCTACAGGACCACGAGTCAGCTTGCAATATACTCACTTTTAGGTCTGTGTTTCATGGACTTCATGTCTCAGCCCTTATCAGTTAGCAGGCTGATAACTGGAAGAGCAGGAGATAAACAGCTCAAAAATACAAGCTGCTCCGAGTACTCAGCTCCCCCTCCCTCCTGAGAGCAGGGAGCTACGTCACTTGTCCTGGGTGGACATAAGACCATCCCCAGGCCCATGATTATGGAAACACAGTGTAAACAATGAAGTGAAGAATCTCAGATAGCGGCCAAACAAAGCAGTTATGCTTAAGCAATGTATTTAGGAAAAGTTTTAAATCCACATAAACTAGCAGTATAAATATGATCCTTGAGATGGGACAACCCCTTTAAGGCTCCATGTAATATCCCACAGCAAAAAAGCGCTGCAGGAAAAACCATAATGGTAATGTGAGCGCTTTTCACAGAGAGTCACCAGAGGTTTCCTTTGCGGACTTTCTGCTTCAGTTATACCAATAGGGAAACCGTTGACATTTTCGCAGGTATAATTGACATGCTGTGACTTCTAAAACCGCAATAGTTTTGGAAATCAAATTTTTCCACAAAGTGGAAATGGAATTCACTAAAATCTCATCCATTTTGCTGTGACTGTAAGTTGCTATGTTTTTTTCCATGGTGTTCCTGCTGCGGCCAAACCGCAGTGCTTCCACCGCAGGGACTCCGGCTTAACATGGTTTTTCTAACTTAAAAACCTGAAAGAGGACTGCAGTAAAACTGCAGTGTGAAAAATCCTAATACAGTAGTTATATTTATCTAGCATTTTGACCTATAAATTTTTAAATAAATTTTACCAGCAAAATTTTTACCTATCATTGCTAAATTGCTATTGTGTCATCCCACTGCCTCCTCAAAAGGAATCCATCCTTGATTTTTATTAGACTATGCCTTCTATGTAAGAACAAAATGTTCATCTGTGGATATGTTGTCTACGCTGACACATAAATGTTTCAGACACATCTCATCAAAATCCCTGCCAATCACACTGACATACATAAAAATTATTCTACAACACTTCATTAAACTTTTAACATGTTGATATATTTTGCGGTAGTCTGCATTTCTGCAAGTACAAATTCAAGCGATATGGTCCCTAATGTTTTATAAGAGCGGAGCAGGAAAGCGATCCACAACATATAAATTTTAAAACAAACTCACACTGGAGGTAAGAAGGTCTGTCAAGCTATGACAGATACAGTTTGGAAGCAAAAGGGGCATAAATAGGTTTATTTAAATCTCCAGACCAGCTGTTCTTTTGCAGGTAATTTAAAAAAGTGACAGGCATGAGTAAGCATAATAAATTAAATCAAAAGTAATGACTTTAGAACAAGTTTATAGTCACTTGAAGGCCATCAAACAATGCCCCAGGACTAAGCACATAAACAGATCCATCAACACTTTTATTCCATTGACAAGTGCCTCTATTCACATGTCTGTCTTGAAGTCAACAATAACTTATTTTGTCTCATTATTATATTGTCATTCCGCACAATCCAATTCAGTCTTATACTATGTGATTTAATGTGACTGAACTCTTCAATGCTTGTCAAAACATAATTAAATCCTTTAATAATCCATAAGAGTAAATGCAGAAAAAAATGGTTATCAGTGCTAAATATACCATATAGGGAAATGATTGTAAAAATAGCTCAAACATTTATTTCAAGGAAATATTCTGCAATGGAACACCTTGAAATCTGCAGGTAAATTGTCATGTATTGATAAGTGGATCCAAAAGCTAATTTTGCTATAGATTTTTTTTAGATATTTCTCCATTTGTAATACATAAAGTGAAAAGAGTAGATGCCCTGCCTATGACTGGTAAAGCATAAATGTGGATTTTAGTGTCTGATTAATTCAGATATATTTCTACTTTGTATAAATTATGGTTCACTGCAGTGACATTGCAAGGGTCATAAAAGATTATTGGCAAAAGCCCCAATACATACTGTATATTTTCCTCCCCTCCCTAAACAATATATACATTATAGACTGCATATCTCCTGTATATAGAGATAGGATTGGCTCTAATTACCAGATATTGATTCTTCACAGATAAAAGTGAATACAGTATATTCCAGTTCAGTGGTTCCCAAAATGTGGGTCATGAACTTCGTGGGGTGTCATGTGAAGACTGCTGGAGGGGTTACAAGCCATCAATGGCATTTTTCTGTACAGCACTGTGCTACAGTCTTGATATGGCTGCTGATAAGATTATTGCACAGCCTTCAGCAGATAGTAGCAGTGGGCCTAGGGGAGGTGAGTAAAGATAACAAACAGACATACTCACCTCTCCTGGGTATCCAGCAATGTCTTGGTGTTCTCCTCAGGCCTCTTCCAGTCTCTGATGATTAGGCCTCAGTGGTCACATGGGGTACACTGAAGTCATCATTCTGTGTCAATGTGTCATACATATCAATTTAAGAGTATAAAATAAAACATAACTTTTAATACATACTCTAAAACATTGTTAATTTTGAAACACCATACAGAATCAGGCCTAGGACCACAAAAACCAAGCCGTGAGTACGGAGATCCACCAAAACTTGTGTAAGAATCAATAAACCACTGTCTTACCAAAACCACTTGATGAGGTTGTGACAATTATGCAGGGTCACCTGATGACCTGTTGATAGATCTGGGTTTGGGTCCAAAATTAGTCGAGTTCAATGTCGTTGGGAGAACTGTATATGTTGTTGGGAAGATCAACTGGGGAGAGATAATGAGGACTCTGTCATCCAGAGTGCTCCCCCTAACCATAGCGTGAACATAGCTTATCATGAAAAATAGGATCCTGCACTGACAATAAAGGAATAAAAGAATTTATCAGACAAAAAGGAAGGGTAAAATTGGGGTAAAGGATTTTAAAAGGAATCTAATTAGAGTTCCAGTTCTTCCCCTTTCCACAGTATATGGTAGCACATAAAGCCTCTATAATAGTTTGTATTTCAATGTATACTCCATATTTTCCCAGTGAAGCCATGTATCTTTATTATTATTATTATTATTATTATTATTATTATTAGTATTAGTATTTTATTTATTTATATAGTACCATTAATTCCATGGTGCTTTACATTTGAGGATTTACATACAGTACACAGAATATACAAATATAAAACTAACACAGTGGGGTAGAGGGCCCTGCCCGCAAGGGTTTACAATCTATGAGGGAAGAGGGATAACAGAAGGGAGAGGGAGACAGAAGGTGAGTGTAGAGACTGTTCAGATGGTGGTGTGGTGACAGTAGTGTTATTGGAAGTTGTAGGCCTTTCTGAATAGGAGAGTCTTCAGGGCCTTCTTGAAGCCTGTGATTGTGGGGGTCAGTCTTATGTGTCTTGGTAAGGAGTTCCAGAGTATGGGGGATGCACAGGAGAAATCTTGGAGACGGTTGTGTGAACAGCAGATAAGAGCAGAGGGGAGTAGGAGGTCTTTGGAGGATTTGAGGTTATATGGGGGCAGGTAGCGGGAGTTTAGGTCAGAGATATATGGAGGGGACAGGTTGTGGATGGCTTTGTATGTTAACGTTAGTAACTTGAATTCAATTTTCTGGGCAATGGGTAGCCAGTGAAGGGATTGGCAGAGGGGAGTAGACGATGATGAACGGGGGGCGAGGTGTTTTAAGCGAGCAGCACAGTTTAAGGTGGACTGGAAGAGGGCAAGAGTATTCGCTGAGAGGCCATGGAGAAGGGTGTTACAATAATCTAAGTGGGAGATTATGAGGGCATGGACTAGTATCTTTGTAGTTTCAAGGGTGAGGAAGGAGCGGATTTGATGGATGTTCTTGAGTTGCAGGAGGCAGGTTATCTTAAAAGAAAACAGTTGTAGGTAGAGATGAGCGAGTAGTATTAGATTGAGTAGGTATTCGATAGAACACTACGGTATTTGAAATAATCATACTCGTTGAAATACTACTCACTATTCCCAGTAAAGATTCGATCCAGAACCAGCATTGATTGGCTGAATGCTATACAGTGTACAGCATTCGGCCAATCAACACTGGTTCTGCTGGAGGCTCATCTGTGACGAGGCGGAGTTTAAGATCAGACCACAATGGAGACTGCTGTGGTCCGATCTTAGACTCCACCTCCTCACAGACGAGCCTCTGGCAGAACAAGCGTTGATTGGCCAAATGCTGTACACTGTATAGCATTTATCCAATCAATGCTGGTCAATTAATTCCTATGAGAAATAACCCCACATAATCGCAAGCTGCCAGCTCTCCCGACTAGCAAGGACGAGCCTCTGCAGAACCAACGTTGATTTGCCAAATGCTATACAGTGTATAGCATTCGGCCAATCAATGCTGGTTCTGCAGGGCAAGTAAGGGCCAGTTCACATTAGCGCTTGCCTCCCATCCAGAAGGAGTCCACAGGAGGACCCCCCCCCCCCCGAACGGAATATCAGGGCAACTGCAAGTGCTGTGCAGTTAAAGCACACGGAACCCACAAACTATAATGGGATCCGTAGGCTTGCCGCGCACTGCCCGCATGAATCATTCGTGCTGGCAGTGCACTGCAAGTACACGGACCCGTTATAGTCTATGGGGTCCGTGCGTTTTAACTGCACAGCGCTCCTCCTAAATACTCTACTCCTGCTACTCATGGACTTGGTGACTCTCCTTTAGTCGAATAGTGGTTTCCCCTGAAACGAGCATTTTTTCCCATAGACTATAATGGGATTCGATATTCGATCGAGTAATCGAATATTGAGGCTCTACTCAAAACGAATATATAATCTGGAATATTTCACTACTCGCTCATCTCTAGTTATAGGGCATTCAATGGTACCTGCTAAGATTCTCCGACTTATTCCATATTAATTTTTTTCATGTGTCCACCTTAAAGAGGACCTTTCATGGGTTTGGGCACAGGCAGTTCTATATACCGCTGGAGAGCAGACAGTGCTCTGAATTCAGCGCACTATCGGCTTTCCCGATCTGTTTCCCGGATAAAGAGCTAGTGGTGCCGGTACCGTAGCTCTTTACAGTCAGAAGGGCGTTCTTGACAGTCTGTCAAGAACGTCCTTTTCCAAAGCAGCGCCTATCGGGCTGTATTCTGTGAGTGGGGAGGAACGCCCTCTCCCCTCCTGATAATACTTGTCTATGGGCGAGCACTGTGAGCAGAGGAAGGGGGCGTTCCTCCCCACTCACACTGTACAGCGCGATAGGCGCTGCTGTGGAGAAGGATGTTCCTGACAGACTGTCAGAAACGCCCTTCTGACTGTAAAGAGCTACGGTACCGGCACCGCTAGCTCTTTACTCAGGGCACAGATCGGGAAAGCCGATAGTGCGCTGAATTCAGAGCACTGTCTGCTCTCCAGCGGTATATAAAACTGCCTGTGCCCAAACCCATGAAAGGTCCTCTTCAAAAGGATTGTGTGCACCTGGCCTTGATGTTATGCAGGCTTCTCTCAATATTCCTTGCCAGCACGAAGCGTAGCATAGAGCTCCTATTTTGTCATATAATCATTGGATGCTATGTAAGAGGGTGAAACAGCCCCTGTGTAGTGAATGTGCAATGTGTAATTGAGTTGATGTTTTCATAACCTGACATTTTGTTGTTTGACCACAAGAGGTCGCTGTTGCGAGATAACAAGTAAAAGGAAAAAGGCTGCATGCCCCTGGAAGATTGATGTGGGAACCCTGATCGTTGGAGGAAGGTTCTAGGAGCCATTTTGAGTCAGAGTGTGCTGGACTCTAGAGGAGAAGAGAGAGCTGTGGAGACATCACTGTGCAGAGAGGGTCCTTGGAGGGAGAAGCCACAGCAAGAATAGCTGAGGATTTGAGACTTTCAGAGTCTGTACAGACACCATCCTAAGGAGAAGATTACTGTCAGAGACTTGGCTGAGAAGTGAGACTGCCAGTGAGACCGCATGCTGTCCGAGGAGCTCCTCTTCACCCTGATGCTAACAGAGACTAAAAGGTACCCAACAGAAGTAAGCGTGCACGCACCACACTGCAAGTTTTGCACCATATTGCTGGGACTGAGTAAAAAGCCTGTAGTTAGTTAGTTAGGTATAATCATCACCCCAGGCTGCAATACTGGTGAACTATCTACCTGTCTGGTAAAAGGACTAAGTCACAGAGGATTTCTACAGAGTTATATCTCCCAGGGAGGGACTTGTAAGGAAGTCTGGGAGCAACATTTAGTTTAACTTTACACTGTTTGGCTTGCAAGCTAACTAACCATTATACTTGCTTAGTTGTACTTGGTTTGGGGGAAATTTAGTAGTATTGTGATAAGATTGTAAACCCTGGTGTTACACCGCCGGTGCCTGTGTCACACACACTGAATTGTTCCTGTGTAATAGGGTAATAACAGGTAACAGGCAGCTGCATAGGCACAGCTTGCAGGTAGGTAAAAGCTTGGAGTATATTGAAGGCCACACTAGTGGGCACCGTGCTGTATAACACCAGGGTCCCAGCCTCTAGGCTGTGTAAATGTAATACCTGGGAGTGTTCTTTTGGACAAAAGAGGTTATCTAAACTAAGTAAAGTCCTATCTTGGTTAAATTGAATTGGACTCACTTCCTTTGTTCGTGACTTCGCTGTATCCTGGGGAGCCCACCTCGGTACACGGCTTACAACTTGGCGTAGTCGGCAGGATACAGCGACCCTCATGGATGGGAATGTGGTGGGAGAGAATCCCCTGGCACCAGCTGTGGTGGTCCAGGGTGCCCCTGCACAGCAAGCCCCAGCGCTGGTAATGCCGGCCCAAGTGGGGTACTTAACGGCCGGGGCACTAATGCAGCATCTGCCAAAGTTTGATGGTAATAATATGACGTTGCAGGACTGGACTGAAAGGGTACGAAGTATAGTTAGACTGAGCAACCTGATACCGGAACTGCGTGCAGAGATAGCATTAGGGGCCCTAGAAGGTGACGCTAGACGGACAGTGATGGTACGGCCCGAATCGGAAAGAGACACTTTAGAAAAAATATTTGCTCTGCTAGAGGGAGCTCAGGGAGGGCGTGCCAAGGTAGCGCAGTTGCGGAGCAACTTCTTCAATCGGTCACAGAGGGAGGGTGAGACTTTAACGCAATACTCTAACGCCTTACAAGAGATGCTGAATGAAGTGCAGCGACGGGACTCAGAGGCTATGGGAGCCTTCAAAGAAGTGGACCGGCTACTACGAGATCAATTCATCCTAGGGTTATCCAATAAGTTGTTACAGGATAAACTGCAAGAGATGATCCGGGCAGATGCCAACCTGACATTCTATAATGTTTACCTGGCTGCTGTAAAGAGGGAAGAAGCGCCCGTGGCTGTGAATGTGAAGTCCGTGAGTAGCACCCAAGTGACAGGGACCCGAGGAGGTCCTGAAGACCCAGGGTCCTTAAAGGATGTAGTCCAGGCTCTACGGGCAGAAATGAGAGAACTCCGACTGGAGGTGTCCCAGATGCGAGCAGGTCAATCCATGGTTCCAGAAATGACCGCATCGTCCTACTCTCCCCCGCTGAGAGTACACCGTGGCCGAGGACCCACCAACCGAGGCTCATCAGCTGGGCAGGGATCAAGGGGACCCCTCTGCTGGAGTTGCAGACAGTATGGCCATATCGCCAGAGAGTGTAAGGGGGAGGTGGAACCCGAGCCGGCTTTAAACTCCCGACCGCCGCAGTAACGGGGCGTCCTGTAGCGGTTCACCAACAATCAAGCCCCATACGTGATGAATGCGACCTATATGCTAGCAGCCCCATTATGGAAGCTGAGCTGGAGGGCCAGAAGGTACGCTGCTTAGTTGATACTGGATCGGAGTGCACCCTGATGCCCCTGGAGTTCTTCGAGAGACACTTCGGACATATGATGGAGCCAGAGGATGGAAGTGTCATCCGGTTGATAGCTGCCAACAATGGTGCGATGGACGTACAAGGGATCGTCTGGATGCGGGTCCGGCTGTTTGGGCAAGACATTGGCAAAAAGGGGATCGTGCTGATAGACCATCCGTCCAGGAGAGGACTCGATGTGACGCTGGGCATGAACGTGCTGAGAGACCTAGATCATCACCTTTATGCAAAGGAAGGACCTAAATACTGGCAGCGGGCCACCACACACCGGCCGACTCAGAAGGTCCTACAGCAAATGGTGAGGAGCTGTAGTTTGCAGAAGAGCACCATGGCAGGGCGCTCCATTGGATACGTGAAGGTGCCGCTGAGTGCCCCAATGAAGATTCCACCGCGACAGGAAAATATTGTGATGCTTCCGGTGGGGGCTGGACGACCATTAAATGGACTAGAGGTCTTGATAGAGCCTGCCCTGCAGGGAGAAACGCAGACCCGCCCTCTGGTAGCCCGAGCACTTGCCACTGTGAAGGATGGGTGTGTGCCTATACGCTGTCTCAACGTTCTGGACAGTGAGTTGTTCGTGCCTGGGAATACCCTGCTGGCTGAAGTTCACGTGCCCGGGGGTGACATCCTTCGCCGGAAGAGCTTCACGTTGCAGCCTGATGGGAGGTCGTCTTGGACCTATGCTGTGAAGGTCCAGCAAAGGCAGCCTCCAACGGCAGAGTGGAATGGCCAAGTGATCATGTCTCTGATGGGAGTAGATCGCCGGTCTCTGACCCCGGGACAACAGAAGCTTCTGGAGGACACTCTGTGGGAATTCCAGGAGGCGTTTTCAAGACACGATGAAGACTTCGGGTGTGCTACCGCCATTGAACACGAAATCCCCACTGGCGACGCTGCGCCTATTCGGGAGCAGTATAGGCAGATTCCCCCCAAGATGTATCAGGAGGTGAAAGAAATGGTGGCTAGCATGCTGGAGAATCAAGTGATCCAGGAGAGTAAGAGCCCATGGGCTGCTCCGGTGGTCTTGGTGCGGAAGAAAGACGGAAGTCTCCGTTTCTGCGTAGATTACCGGAAACTAAATGCTAAGACCGTCCGTGATGCATACCCCCTTCCACGGATTGAAGAGTCACTATCCTCCCTTGGTCATGCCAAGTATTTCTCAACGCTTGACTTGGCCAGTGGATATTGGCAAGTGCCAGTGGCCGAGAAGGACAAGGCCAAGACAGCGTTTATCTTACCCATGGGACTCTATGAGTTTAACAGAATGCCTTTCGGTCTGTCCAATGCCCCAGGGACATTTCAGCGGTTGATGGAGCTCTGTTTGGGTGACCTAAACTTTGAGTCGGTATTGATATATTTGGATGACGTTGTAGTGTTTGGGTCCTCATTTGAAGATCATCTCGAAAAGCTGCGGCAGGTCCTAGGGCGATTGCGTGATCATGGGCTAAAAATCAAGCCCAAGAAGTGTCAACTATTCCAGCAGCGAATAGAGTACTTGGGACATGTAGTCACTCCGGAAGGGGTACAACCTGCGCCCAGCAAGGTGGAGGCCGTCCAGAAGTGGCCCCAACCAAGAACCCTGCGTGAAGTACAAGCCTTTCTAGGGTTGGCCGGTTATTACAGGAGATTCATACCCAAGTTCTCTCATCGGGCTGGCCCCCTAAATGAACTACTGAGAGGCACAGCTGGTGGACCCAAGAATCGCCCCATTGAGTGGGGGCCACGACAGCAAGAAGCCTTTGAGGGGTTAAAGAAAGCTCTGACCAGTACCCCGATCCTGGCCTATGCACAGTTTGATAAGCCATTCCTGTTGTACACCGATGGAAGTCTACATGGTCTGGGAGCTGTGCTATCTCAAGTTCAAGATGGACGTGAGAGGGTGATTGCCTATGGCAGCCGGTCCTTAAGGGAGTCAGAGCGTAACCCCGACAACTACAGCTCCTTTAAGTTGGAGCTTTTGGCACTTGTATGGGCCATGACTGAAAGATTCACAGAGTATCTGACGGGTGCAGAAGTGATTGTGATGACGGACAATAACCCTTTAGCACACTTAGAGAACGCTAAGTTAGGTGCCCTTGAGCAGAGGTGGATGTCCTGCCTTTCCAAGTATCAATACCGTATCCAGTTCCGATCAGGGAGAGAGAATGGCAATGCTGATGCCCTCTCCCGAGTCCCTGTGGGGTTGCCAACCAAGAGTGGAGAGGAAGGGCTAGAAGACAGTGAAATCCCACACCTCGGCAGAATACCGCCATTCCAGAACATAACCCATTCAAGTGGGGTGGCTTCAGGGATGCCGATGGTGCTGGGGAAGACATTGGAAGATTGGGAAAGGGTTCAAAATAGCTGTCCGGACCTATGTAAAGTGAAAGAGTGGATCCGGACTAAGATCTGGCCACGGCCGAATGAGTGGGCTAGCTTAACCCAAGAGGGTCAGAAGTTACTGAGACAGTGGGATAAGCTGGTTGTCATCCAAGGACTCCTATGTCGGACCATATACATACAGTCAGAGCTGCAGCACCGGCAACAGCTTGTCATCCCGATGTCATTGGGACCAGTAGCCGCTCAGGAAGCCCATGAGAGTGGGGCCCATTTTGGGAGTGCCAAAACGTACCAATGGCTCCAACGATTTGTGTATTGTCCAGATTTGGGAAAGATGGTGTCCAAGGCATGTCTTCAATGTCGGTCCTGCGGGCTGAGTAAAAGTCCCGAACAACGTGCCCCTGTACAAACTATTCAAACATCTGCCCCCCTGCAAATTCTAATGATTGATTATGTACAGATTGGGTACTCTACCTCAGGACATTCTTACTGTTTGGTTATGACGGACCATTTTACAAAGTATGCAATAGCTGTACCCACCAGAGATCAGACGGCTGAATCCGCTGCCGAAGCGGTCTGCAAACACTTTATACAAGTGTTTGGGTGTCCACAGAAAATCCATTCAGATCAGGGGGCGTGCTTTCAGGGGGCTTTGATGAGTGAATTGTATCAACTCTATGGGATCGAACGTTCTCGCACGACCCCATATCATCCACAGGGGAACGGGGCATGCGAGCGGTTCAACCGCACCTTGATACAGATGTTGCGGACGCTAGAGGATAGTCAAAAAGCTCGGTGGCCAGAGTATCTACCTGAACTGATGTGGGCCTATAACAATAGAGTACACAACACCACTGGTTACTCTCCACACATGTTGATGTTTGGGAGGGCAGGTCAAGAGATTGAGGATCTCCACATGCCAGATCCAATGCAGCCTCCTCCAAGGAGCACTACTGCATGGGCGCAAGAACACCGTCACCGACTGAGAGCAGTACATAAGGTTGTGGGTGAACGCATGAGACAAATAGTACACCCCAACCCAGGGCCGGTGCAGAGGGATGAGTACGCCCCAGGTGATCGTGTGATTGTCAGGGCCAAGAGGCCAAAGGGAAAATTGGATGGGCGGTGGGAGGCGGTACCATATGTTGTGAAGCGAAAGGTAGACCCTGATATTCCAGTGTATGAGGTACAGCCAGTAGGGACTGGAGGACCCTCAAGGAACCTTCACCGTAACATGTTAAGACGCTGCCATTTTGAACACTCGGTGGCCGACGAGGTGGTACAGGCTCCTAGCATTGTTACCAGGGAAACCCCCTTAGACGATGAGTGGTGGGTTGTCCCTGCCCCAGCCGATCCAGGGAACCAAGTCGAGTCTAGTTTGCCGCCCAGGGAGGGAGTTGTACAATCTGCAGAACAGCCATCATTGGGTGTGCCAGGTGCCCCTGATTCTGTGACTCTGCGTAGGACAGCCAGGTCCAATGCTGGGGTACCCCCACAGCACTATGCGCAAGATGAGTTTATATGGGAAAGGTTGCCAGGGACGTCAACCTCTAGTGGGGTGGCATGTAAGAGGGTGAAACAGCCCCTGTGTAGTGAATGTGCAATGTGTAATTGAGTTGATGTTTTCATAACCTGACATTTTGTTGTTTGACCACAAGAGGTCGCTGTTGCGAGATAACAAGTAAAAGGAAAAAGGCTGCATGCCCCTGGAAGATTGATGTGGAGACCCTGATCGTTGGAGGAAGGTTCTAGGAGCCATTTTGAGTCAGAGTGTGCTGGACTCTAGAGGAGAAGAGAGAGCTGTGGAGACATCACTGTGCAGAGAGGGTCCTTGGAGGGAGAAGCCACAGCAAGAATAGCTGAGGATTTGAGACTTTCAGAGTCTGTCCAGACACCATCCTAAGGAGAAGATTACTGTCAGAGACTTGGCTGAGAAGTGAGACTGCCAGTGAGACCGCATGCTGTCTGAGGAGCTCCTCTTCAACCTGATGCTAACAGAGACTAAAAGGTACCCAACAGAAGTAAGCGTGCACGCACCACACTGCAAGTTTTGCACCATATTGCTGGGACTGAGTAAAAAGCCTGTAGTTAGCTAGTTAGGTATAATCATCACCCCAGGCTGCAATACTGGTGAACTATCTACCTGTCTGGTAAAAGGACTAAGTCACAGAGGATTTCTACAGAGTTATATCTCCCAGGGAGGGACTTGTAAGGAAGTCTGGGAGCAACATTTAGTTTAACTTTACACTGTTTGGCTTGCAAGCTAACTAACCATTATACTTGCTTAGTTGTGCTTGGTTTGGGGGGAATTTAGTAGTATTGTGATAAGATTGTAAACCCTGGTGTTACACCGCCGGTGCCTGTGTCACACACACTGAATTGTTCCTGTGTAATAGGATAATAAAAGGTAACAGGCAGCTGCATAGGCGCAGCTTGCAGGTAGGTAAAAGCTTGGAGTGTATTGAAGGCCACATTAGTGGGCACCGTGCTGTATAACACCAGGGTCCCAGTCTCTAGGCTGTGTAAATGTAATACCTGGGAGTGTTCTTTTGGACAAAAGAGGTTATCTAAACTAAGTAAAGTCCTATCTTGGTTAAATTGAATTGGACTCACTTCCTTTGTTCGTGACTTCGCTGTATCCTGGGGAGCCCACCTCGGTACACGGCTTACAACTACAATTGTTATTTTATTATATAAAGTGTTATGTGGTTTTACAGTATAATATATACAGCACTGAGGCCTCGTTCATTCCTACAGTATCAATACAAGAGTTAGAGGGTTAGGGGTGGTTTATTTGAGTTTGTTGCCATTACCAATAAATAACAAATTGTTGAAAGTCTTATTGATTATTTTTTTCCTTTCAGGCTCTTTTGTTCGGTATGTACTATAGAACTAGTAGGGAATGTCATCTTCTTGTAAGGTAAAGTACAGTATATTTGTATGAAACCTTTTGTTTGTTGAAGGTTGGTGATTTTACCTAACATGCTCTTGGTGTTTTTTTTTTTTTTTTTTTTGTGAAAACTGAATACATTGAATCAATATCTTATTGTAAAAAATCAAAACTTTTTGCTTGACTAAGAAGAAGGGAAAGTTCTTTTTAAGATTTCCCCTTAAAATACAATTGTTATACTAAAAACTGAACTGCTTTTATTTACTTTATAGAACAGCTATGGCACAAAATTCTTGTGTTAAATATTGTTGGAATGTACAGTGAATTTTTCTTAAAGGTGCTATAGAGGATTAGAAAATATGGCTTCTTCTCAGGAAGTGACCTCATTTCTGTTGGTCACATGGCAGGGCTACAGTTTAGTCCCATTAAAATGAATGAAACTGAACTGCTGCATTGGTCATGTGACCAATAGACGTGATGTCACTTACAGAGAAACAAAATTCAGCCATGTTTTCTAATCCTGCACAATCCCTTTAAATGTTGTATGCATATATGATGTATGTTATCATATACTGTAAATTATGTATAATATGAGAGGCATAGCTTGAAATTCTTGGGCCCCAATGCAAAATCTGTAATGTGGTTCCTACTTACCTTGTGGTATATTTCATGTGGAAAAGGGTTCTTTGGGGCTCTCTCAGGATCCAGGGCCTGGTGGCGACTACTACGACTGCACTCCTATAGCTACCCCCCATCATGATATGTGTTTGTGTGTGTGTGTGTGTGTGTGTGTGTGTGTGTGTGTGCACACGTAGGTATGTATGCTGCTCATTCTTAATGGAAGTCTATTGAAAAAATAGTTTTTTAACTACTCACACTGTATTTATCGTCGCCATCACTGGCATCTCAGTGCCACTCTGAAGTCCACTTTTCTTGAAATCCCGCACCTTGGGTTGCGGCCAAGAGTACTGCACATGCTCTGTACACCATCTTGGATTTTCGAACGAAGGAGACACAGAGGAGGTTGGGAATGTTAAAAAACACTCACAGAAAATATATTTACATGTCCACCAAGCACCCAGATGTTTGTTGACTGTGTCTAGTGAGTGCTGTGCCTTCCCTACCGTATGTCCGGCACGTGACCGCAGCAGTGTCTGGAAAGCACTTGGTGATGTCACTCGCATAAATCCCTGGGCTCTTTCCTGTTCCCACTGTTTGGCCTCAGCAGTCACATGTGGCACAGGACTTACAGTGGGAAAGGCATGACATGAGCTCAAACGGACAGAGGAGGCAGACCAGAGCACAGGGGACAGGTGAGTATGATAAAAAAACAAACAAAAAAAAAAGCCTGAGAATTGAGGGTCCGTATACAATGCTATTGCTGCAGAATAAGTAATAAAAGACCACTGGGACGTTGGGGCTGGAAGTTTGGGAAATTTATGTAACATTTATTAGTTACTATTAGTAAAATTGTTGAACTCTTGAAATATGAGGTAAATATACAGTATATCAAATTACAATATAAAGTATTGTTAGTGGTAGGTAGAATGTAAGAATACTTAATTGTTTATTGATGTTACAGTGCGGCATGAATGAAACATAGCAATACAAAACCACCATAATAAATTTCAGTATACCTGCAAAATATACCGTAGTACACACACTCGCAGGTAACAATATATGTCATGTTACTTCTCATTAAAAAAGTATAAATAGCTTATGTTCATCGCCTAGCTTCACAGCATTTTAGAGACATCATCAAAAACCCTTTTAAGATACTTACTAGTGCTTACCTTTCTTATAACAGGTCCAATGTACCATCTGTTTCAGTAGTCAAATCCACTGCCAGCTGCTCCAGCATTCTCAAAGGAAATTAGTGTCTCTGACAAACCAGTGCTTCAGCATCGGCTAAGAAAGGCAGAACGGCCTGTAAATATAGATGAAGAGGTTATATTAATTCTGGAACTTATCCAGAAACCCCAATGGACACTACTTGCATAGCAAAGGAGGACACAACACGCTACTTGCTATGAGATAGAAAATGAAGAGACCAACTGTGAATAATCATATACTTTTATAGATTCCGGAGATCAATAATCCAACCTTCTTGTGATAAAGAAAAAACTGAGATTTTCTGATAATAAACTAATCACTCCAGTACATGTGATAAAGTCTTTTATAAACCAGAGTGTATATACAAGGTTATACTTTGCTGACCTAGACATCAAAGGGTTGTTAACATCAGTAATGCTTATGGTATATTGATGTGATAGTCTATAAATGTATGATCAATGCCAGGATGATTACTGGGGCTCTCATCAATTGCTAAGTCCTATCAGTAGCATTTCCCATATTATTTTTTCTTTCTTCTGTAATTTTTCAGGTATTCTGGAATTCCACATTATACATATATCGAACATATGTCTTTGTTGTAGGTTATGTTCACACACCACAGATTTATTGTAGAAATATCAGCCACTGTCCCACTTATCTAATTCTGCACAAAGAAATATAAAAAAGTACTTCAGAGCTTATGCAATTTCTTAGTCTGCTTTGTAACACTGTTGTCCCATATGAAGACTTTTAAAGGGATTCTACCATTAAAACCTCTTTTTTTGTGGATAAGACGTCAGAATAGCCTTTAGAAAGGCTATTCGTCTCTTACCTTTAGATGTGATCTCCGCAGCGCCGTTCCTTAGAAATACCGTTTTTTACTGGTATGTAAATTAGTTCTCTCACAGCGATGGGGATGGGCCCCAGCGCTGAAAATGCAATGGGGGCATCTCCACTGCAGCTCGAGAACACGATCCTGCGACGCCTCTATCTTCGGCTGGATCCTCCCATTTTCTGTCGTCTTTCTCCTGCATCACCTCCGATGCCTGCGCAGCTGGCTCTGCCAGTGAGACCCCAGCAGAGCCGAGTGCTAATGCCAGCCGGTGGCCATTTTTGGGAGGCTGCTCCTGCATTGAACTACAAGAGCAAGAGCGGCCTCCCAAAAATGGCCACCGGCAGGCATGCGTAGTCGGCTCTACTAGTGTCTCACTGGCAGAGCCAACTGCGCAGGCGTCAGAGGTGACGCAGGAGGAAGACGACAGAAAATGGAAGGATCCAGCCAAAGATAGAGGCGTCGCAGGATCGTGTTCTCGAGCAGCAGTGAGGATGCCCGCATCGCATTTTCAGTGCTGGGGCCCAGCCCCATCTCTGCCAGAGAACTAATTTACGTACCGGTAAAAACCAGTATTTCTAAGGAACGGCGCGGTGGAGATCACATCTAAAGGTAAGAGACGAATAGCCTTTCTAAAGGCTATTCCGACGTCTTATCCACAAAAAAAGAGGTTTTAATGGTAGAATCCCTTTAAGAAATAGTGTAGTAATGCTAGTTATACAATAGTTGGTTAAAGTGTCTTTCTCTAATTATAATCCATAATATATGACACCTAACAGTGTTCATATAGCAATTAATAAGACACCAATATCAAATGTTTTTGAAAATTGCTATGCAATAATTTTTTTTTTACAGGGATTCTATCATTAGAATCACTTTTTGAGTTAATACCACATCGGAATAGCCTTAAGAAAATCTATTCTTCACCTGCCTTTATAATTCTACCTGGTGCCGCTATTCAGTTGATATTCGATTTTTCTCGGTATGCAAATGAGTCTTCAGACAGCACGCCCCCTGTGCTGTCTGGAAACTCATTTGCATACTGTGAAAAACCTGAATATCAATGGAACGGCAGTGTAGAGCAGATTTATAAAGGTAGGGGACAAATAACCTTTCTTAACAATTTAATATTATCAATTTTAGCAGTTCTATTGCCTTATTCAAGTGCCGCAATTGCCATGTATTTCCTCGGCTCATTTTTATAAAGATTAGTAATAGTTAGCCTTCATAGTCCATATAGTTCCTAGGGACACCCCAAATATTTGAAGTCATCCACTTACCCAGGATCTTTAATTTAAATGTCTATATTCTCAGACACTAAAATATGCCATTAGTTTCTTTTTTAACATACAGTACATTTCTTTTAGTTCACTCTAAATCCTGAGAATTTCTCAATTTTTTACGGTTTGAAATATCCCATTCAGTGAGTTTCCAATGTTATGAACAAATATTAAAAGGATCCTATTAGAGATGAGCGAACACTGTTTGGAACAGCCGTTCCGAACAGCACGCTCCCATAGAAATGAATGGACGTAGCCGGCACGCGGGGGGTTAAGCGACCGGCCGCCGGCAAAGTGTACGTGCCAGCTGCTTCCATTCATTTCTATGGGAGCGTGCTGTTCAGAACGGCTGATCCAAACAGTGTTCGCTCATTTCTAGATCCTATCACTAACACACTATTTTTTCTAGGTACCACGTCGGAATAGCCTTAAAGGGGTTGGCCACTTTCAGACCAATAGTGACATACAAATGTACAATAAAAAGATATACAATTCCAATATACTTTCTGTATCAATTCTTCACGGTTTTCTAGATTTCGGTTTGCTGTCATTCATTCTGTTACTTCTAGTGGATAAAACTCTGACCATGGTCATGTGATTTACGGTCCATGGTCATGTGACTTGCACACAGGTGTACAGCTGATTACCAGGCAGATGTCTGATTACTGTGCTGTGACTGTAACGAGCGGCACCTGTGTGCGCATCACATGACCATGGTCAGAGTTTTATCCTCTAGAAATATGAATGACAGCTAGCTGAAATCTAAAATACTGTGAGGAATTGATACAGAAAGTATATTGGAAAATTGTATATCTTTTTATTGTACATTTCTTTGTCAATATTAGTCTGAAAGTGGCCAACCCCTTTAAGAAAGGCTATTCATCTCCTACCTTTTGTCGTCTCCTCCGTGCCGCCATTCACCTACAATCCCGGTTCTTGTCGGTATGCAAATTAGTTCTCTTGCAGCAATGGGGGTGGGTCCCAGTGCTTAGACAGCACTGGGGGCATCCCCAATGCTGTGAGAGAACTCTCTCCAGTGCCACCTCCGTCTTTGTCAGGAGCGTCCTCTTCAGCCTCTTGTTCCAGTGGTGGCTTCTAACTTCTAGGCCTCGGGCTTTGGGCAGAGCAGACTGCGCATGCCCACAGGCCACTAGAAAATAGCCATTTACAATACTGTGCAAGCGGCCATTTTCTCGTGGCCTGTGGGCATGCGCAGTCTGCTCTACCCAAGGCCCGATGCATAGAAGTTACAAGGCACCACCGGAAGAAGAGCCTGAAGAGGACACTCCTAACGAAGATGGAGGTGGTGCTGGAGAGATTTCTCTAGCAGCATTGGGGATGCCCCTAGTGCTGCGAGAGAGCCAATTTGCATACCGACAAGAACCGGGATTGTAGGCGAACGGCAGCGCGGAGAAGACAACGAAAGGTAGGAGACGAATAGCCTTTCTTAAGGCTATTCTGCGTGGTATCTAGAAAAAAATAGTGTATGAATTATAGGATCCCTTTAAAGGGGTATTCCCATCTCACTAAAGTGCTTTACCAATACATTGCTTTATCTAACTGGCACCCTTTGCTCAATACAACTAAATCTTTCTCCTCAGTGTTTACAGCTAGTTGCCTAGGTTACAGACCTGATACAGGTAATAATGGTGATTCAGTCCTGATTGCTAGATAAGTTTTGCATGCAGTGCCTGTGTTATCTGTGTATGTAAATCCAGGGTTGAGGGGATATCGTCACTCCATAGGGAGAGACCACCAATTAGGTGTGTGGAGTCTTATTAAGCCATGAGCGCTCCACTGCAAAGGAACATGGGAAGAATATGCAAATCTGACTTCCATGATGTAATTCAGAAGCCAGTGCCTCAGGCATGCACACCAATAGAGGGCGCTGACTGAGAATGTGAAAGTCTATCTTCCATGATGTAATTAGGAAGACAGAGTCTCTGTCAAGCAAACCAATGGAGATAACTGTGCCCTACAACTGTCAGGAGCTGGTACTTAAATAAGCTCAAAAGCAGAAGGGCAGTTGAAATTTTTAGATGAGAAAATCCCCATCGGCTGAAGCCATACCCCTTGCGGAAATCGCCCCCCCAGAATGTTACAGTACCCACATATTGCAGAACAAAAATCCACAGCAGAAAAGGTGCGTTTTTGAACATTGATTCATGTCAGGAAGACTCTTTATATTTATTTATATTTTACCACTAATATTGAATAAAACACCAATTTACAAAACTTAGAGATTTGCAGGGGGGGGGGGGGCACTGTATTCTTATGCTCCTAATTTTTTTTACTTTTTTATTGACAGAGCTATGTGAGGGCTCTTCTTTTACAGGGTAAGTTTTAGTTTTTATTGGTATGAATTTTTGGTATGGGGAGGACAGGTAACCAAAACACATTATTTGCTCATTATTTTTTTTAATTTTTTTTTCCTTTGTTCATTAAACGGGATAAATAACTTCATTTCTGGATACTAAAATGGAGGATAGAACCAGAATAAAAGACTGCGCTCATTCTGCACAGTTTGATACAGCAAGATCGCCCTTGATTCTCCTCAAATCTTGGGAGGACTCACTATGCCAATGTAGGGTGTAGGGTTACAAATAGCACAGTAAGCTTGTGGGCAGGGGCTACATCCGTCTGGGATACCGGGTCGTCTGGACTGACTAACCATGTGACCACCAGTATAGGAAATTTCGTGAGCCAATGGCTCGCAAGCCCCAGGAATGATGTGCTCCTCTGTGATTAAACCAATCACACTCTCGGGATAGAATAAACCAGGCTTTATTTCAAACAGATAATGCGTTTTGGGGTTTTACATGCGGACATAAAGTGTGCACCCCTTCGTCAAATCTTACTTTGTAGTCAGTGCTGGTTTCAATTGTTTCTGGATTTCTGGGCTCATTCACACATGGCAATACATCATATGTTTACATTATTTCTTTTTGAAAAGGAAAATTGTATTTTCCAACTTCTGCAGTTAGTTCTGGGTCCTGGATATATAATACAGCTGGAACTCAGAAGCCATGTAGCAGCACAGCTCTGGTAAAAGATTATTACACACTCAGAACGATGTAATAGTATGGAAGGGAAGGGGATATAGGATGTAAAGACAAATGGAAATGGTGGAAATGGTTAAAGATCATCTTTAAGTTCTAATAGCCTGTGTTTGGTTCTTGACTTAGGCTGTATTCACACTGAGTAACGCTGGCGTTTTTTGTGCTTATTTTTGCACATAGCGCCGCGTATACGCCGCGTTAATGCCGGTCAACGCCACCGCAAAATAGCGCGGCGTTAACGCGGCTATGTGCAAAAATAAGCACAAAAAACGCCAGCGTTACTCAGTGTGAATGCAGCCTAAGGTGCGATAAAATACTCATAAAATTAGAAAGGATTCGTAAAAAATGTTCATGTGTCTTTAGCAGCAGATATTTTGTATATATATATTTTTTACAAGGGTTGCTACAAAGATAGAATTACCATATGTTACACTTACTAAGCATATTTGTACAGTACAAGGAAGAAGTACAGTAACAGCATCTGTCGCCAAAATATTGTTTTTTTCTGTGTCTTTGGACAAGCTATTATGGAATAATATCATCTATCTATCTCTATCTATTTATCTATCTATCTACAGTCCTATGAAAAAGTTTGGGCACCCCTATTAATCTTAATCATTTTTAGTTCTAAATATTTTGGTGTTTGCAGCAGCCATTTCAGTTTGATATATCTAATAACTGATGGACACAGTAATATTTCAGGATTGAAATGAGGTTTATTGTACTAACAGAAAATGCGCAATATGCATTAAACCAAAATTTGACCGGTGCAAAAATATGGGCACCTCAACAGAAAAGTGACATTAATATTTAGTACATCCTCCTTTTGCAAGGATAACGGCCTCTAGTCGCTTCCTGTAGCTTTTAATCAGTTCCTGGATCCTGGATGAAGGTATTTTGGACCATTTCTTTCTACAAAACAATTCAAGTTCAGTTAAGTTTGATGGTCGCCGAGTATGGACAGCCCGCTCTCAAATGATCTGAAAACAAAGATTGTTCAACATAGTTGTTCAGGGGAAGGATACAAAACGTTATCTCATAGATTTTACCTGTCATTTTCCACTGTGAGGAACATAGTAAGGATATGGAAGACCACAGGGACAGTTCTTATTAAGCCCAGAAGTGGCAGGCCAAGAAAAATATCAGAAAGGCAGAGAAGAAGAATGGTGAGAACAGTCAAGGACAATCCACAGACCACCTCCAAAGAGCTGCAGCATCATCTTGCTGCAGATGGTGTCACTGTGCATCGGTAACAGTACAGCGCACTTTGCACAAGGAGAAGCTGTATGGGAGAGTGATGAGAAAGAAGCCGTTTCTGCACGTACGCCACAAATAGAGTTGCCTGAGGTATGAAAAAGCACATTTGGAGAAGCCAACTTCATTTTGGAAACAAAGATTGAGTTGTTTGGTTATAAAAAAAAAGGCGTTATGCATGGCGTCCAAAAAGAAACAGCATTCCAAGAAAAACACTTGCTACCCACTGTAAAATTTGGTGGAGGTTCCATCATGCTTTGGGGCTGTGTGGCCAATGCCGGCACTGGGAATCTTGTTAAAGTTGAGGGTCGCATGGATTCCACTCAGTATCAGCAGATTCTTGAGAATAATGTTCAAGAATCAGTGACGAAGTTGAAGTTACGCCGGGGATGGATATTTCAGCAAGACAATGATCCAAAACTCCGCTCCAAATCCTCAGGCATTCATGCAGAGGAACAATTACAATGTTCTGGAATGGCCATCCCAATCCCCAGACCTGAATATCATTGAACATCTGTGGGATGATTTGAAGCGGGCTGTCCATGCTCAGCGACCATCAAACTTAACTGAACTTGAATTGTTTGTCCAAAATACCTTTATCCAGGATCCAGGAACTGATTAAAAGCTACAGGAAGCGACTAGAGGCTGTTATCTTTGCAAAAGGAGGATGTACTAAACATTAATGTCACTTTTCTGTTGAGGTGCCCATACTTTTGCACTGGTCAAATTTTGGTTTAATGCATATTGCACATTTTCTGTTAGTACAATAAACCTCATTTCAATCCTGAAATATTACAGTGTCCATCAGTTATTAGATATATCAAACTGAAATGGCTGTTGCAAATACCAAAATATTTAGAACTAAAAATGATTAAGATTAATAGGGGTGCCCAAACTTTTTCATAGGACTGTATCTATCTATCTATCTATCTATCTATCTATCTATCTATCTATCTATCTAACTGTCTGTCTGTCTGTCTGTCTATCTCTATCTACCTATAAGACTGTGATTTTATTTTTTCTAGGTTGCTTACACTACAGTGTTCCGGATTTTATGTAACAAATGATCTGCTTATGAATATTCTTTGGTATCTGCACCCATGTCTAGCTATCCAAGACTGCAGGATTTAGCCAATGACTGGTTGATCATGTGCAGTTATGTAATGTGCTAAACTACACTGGATTTATATAGTCGGGACTGTTTTTGTACAGCAAGTTAACTCTTTAGACTCTTTCAGGAATGGGAAGACTTCTTAGACATTGGCACAAAGAGAAAACTGGCTGCTCACAAGATGATATATCATAAACTAATGCTGATTACATCCCAACAATTGGTGAAAGATATAGTTGAATTGTGCATATGTTTTGGTATGTGAAGGAGTTTATCAGAAATTTAAAGTGACAAAACAATAGTTTGTATGGATATCAATAATTAGAGATGAGCGAACAGTGAAATATTCGAGATTCGATGTTCGTTTCAAGTAGAGCCTCAATATTCGACTACTCGATCGAATATCGAATCCCATTATAGTCTATGGGAAAAAATGCACATTTCAGGGGAAACCACTATTCGACTAAAGGAGAGTCACCAAGTCCATGAGTAGCAGGAGTAGAGTGTTTAGGAGGAGCGCTGTGCAGTTAAAGCACACGGACCCCTTAGACTATAACGGGTCCGTGTGCTTGCAGTGCACTGCCAGCACAAATGATTTGTGTGGGCAGTGCGCGGCAAGCATACGGACCCCATTATAGTTTATGGGTTCCATGTGCTTTAACTACACAGCACTTGCAGTTGCGCTGATATTCCGTTCGGGGGGGGGGGTGTTCTCCTGCAGACTCCTCCTGGACAGGAGGCAAGCGCTAATGTATATATTTTTTCCAATTCCAGGTGGACACATATGAAAAAAATTTATATGGAATAAGTCGGAGAATCTTAGCAGGTACCATTGAATGCCCTATAACTAGAGATGAGCGAGTAGTGAAATATTCTGGATTCTATATTCATTTTGAGTAGAGCCTCAATATTCGACTACTCGATCGAATATCGAATCCCATTATAGTCTATGGGAAAAAATGCTTGTTTCAGGGGAAACCACTATTCAACTAAAGGAGAGTCACCAAGTCCAGGAGGAGAGTGTTTAGGAGGAGCGCTGTGCAGTTAAAGTGCACGGACCCCATTATAGTCTATGGGGTCCGTGCACTTTAACTGCACAGCACTTGCAGTTGCGCTGATAAAAAGTAAGCTCCCTCGTAACCGCAAGCTGCCAGTATTCCCAACTAGCAAAGACAAGCCTGCGGCAAATCAACACTGGTTCTGAAGCAGGCTCGTCCTTGCTAGTCAGGAGAGCTGGCAGCTTGCTGTTACGAGGTAGCTTTTTTGTCATAGGAATGCATTGACCAGTGTTGATTGGCCAGTGTACAGCATTCGGCCAATCAACGCTGATTCTGCCGGAGGCTCTTCTGTGAGGAGGTGGAGTCTAAGATCGGACCACAGCAGTCTCCATTGGCTTGCTGTACACTGGCCAATCAACGCTGGTCAATTTATTCCTATGAGAAAAATTCAGCTCCCTCGTAACAGCAAGCTGCCAGCTCTCCCGACTAGCAAGGACGAGCCTGCTTGCCGAATGCTATACACTGTATAGCATTCGGGCAATCAACGCTGGTTCTGAATCGAATATTTACTGCGAATAGCTAGTAGTATTTGATCGAGTACGAATATTTCGAATACCGTAGTATTTGATCGAATACCTACTCGATCAAATACTACTCGCTCATCTCTATCAATAATATATCATGTCCAATGGCTTCCCAAATGAATAATAGTGCCATGTGGTGACCTTAAATAGTCAAAAACATTCCTTTGTGGCCACAAACTGATGTAATGAGGGGTAATTATCTTTATATGGATATGTAAATCAGCCTGTAAGTTTATCAGAGCAAGTCCAATTTGCCAGATTTGCTTACAGACAGATGGGATACAGAGAGAAGCTGAAAATATCAATGGCAGCATTGGACAATGATTCTAGATAAAGAACCATAGCACTTGCTTGTAAACAAATAAACCCTGTATCTCATGCACTTGCACTTGCATATACATATGAAGATAATTGTCTCTGCATTGCCTAATTGAGTTATGGCTACAAACGTATGTTTCTGCTCCTATGAATCCCTCCTATTAAGCAGTTATCACTCAGTGCCGTAATAGTAGGTGCTGTGCCCACGTCATTACCACTAGCACTTGGCTGTGTTACACTGAACTAGCTGCCATAGTCAGAAGATACTCTGACTCTATCGGATTAACCCCCTGGATGGTGTGATCAATAGCAATCATGACATCCAGGTGGTCTGCGAACAAGATTGCCCTCGGCCACCCCTCAGATTCCCCATGATGCACATTGCCTGAGGGGTTGCCATAGTAGCCAAGAAGCCGAGCAATGACCTCCTGACTGCCGTTTCCTGTCACACATGGAGAACCTTGAGCTGACGATTTGAGATCCCAAATTCAAGTCCCCTTGTGGTAAAAAGAGAGTTAACAATAAAGAATAAAAAAAAATAAAATAAACTAACCTTATGGCTAAGGGCCCATGTGGTGTCCCACAGCAAAAAAACACGGTGTGAAATACTGTGGCAACAACACAACACAGTTCTTCCTGCAGAGTTTTAGACAGAAAGTTTGCATAGGTTTCCATAGGTATAATTGATATGCTGCAATTTCCAAACCGCACCAATTTTGGAAATTGTGATGTGTCCGCAGTGCGATTTTTACCGCAGGGTGGGCATGGGATTCACTAGAATCCCATCCACTTTGCCCTGACTGTATAACGCTGCAATTTTTTGCCATGTGGAGCCCACATAATGTAAACAAAAAATAAACAAAAATGTTAGATATTCACATGTGCATATCCCTACTATTCAAAAATAGTATTATTTATTCCGTATGGTGAACGCCATAAAAAATATATACTGCAATGCACAAAATATCGTATTTTGGTCACCTTGCTTTCCCCCCACAAAAAAATAGCAATAAAAATTGATTAAAAAAGACATACATACCAATAGAGATCAGCGAATTGGAGCTGAGAGACTTCAGCATGCACTAGGAAAAGTGGTGGAAAAGACTTGAAGACTGATATTTTGCTCAATCGAAGTTCAGGGAAAGAGCATTAGAAGCATAGGAAAAGAATAGGGAGGAATTTATACAGAGTATTGAAGCTGTGGTTCTAAGAGCCATGCCTGACTCACAGTATTGTTTCACTACCACAGCAGACTCCCTATGTGTGTTACTGCAAGGCACAGTATTCTACACGACACGACACGGAAATTGATGTCTTTTAATGCAATTTGCTGCAAATTAATTCAGATTGTATCGTTTAGGAAAATTTGGCAAACCAGCTGGTTCGAATTTTTGAAAAATTCGCTCATCTCTGGGTACCAAACATTGGTGCCAATAAAAAGTACAACTTGTCCTGCAAATAAAGAGCCATGACGTTTTTCTAATAAGAAAACAGTAAAAAAGTTATTCATTTTTTCAAGAAGTGATGTCTTAATTGTAAAACATAATGAAACCAATATAAATATGGTATCTCCTTTTTCTAATTGTAATGACTCACCAGAGTTATTTTGTTATGTTTAACCCCTTCCCGCCGATGGCACTTTTTGACTTTCTGACCAAAAGAAATTAATAAAGTCATCGAGCATTAACATACAATCTACCCTGTGTCCTGAAAGGGATCATTACAACCCCTGTTTTTAACTAATACCACGAAGGAATAGCCTTAAGAAAGGCTATTCTTACCCTCCTTTTAGAATTGCTCTCCGTGCTCCTGTTCCGTAGATATCCTGTGTTTTCTTGGTATGCTAATGAGTCTCCAAACAGCACAGGGGGCATTCCCCGTGCTCAAATAGCATGTCTGTTCGGCCATTTTACTGTGGACGAGGGTACTGTTCCTGTAAGCAGCCACAGTAAAATGGCGGAAGAGACATGCACAGTCGGCTCTGCCCGAAGCCTGATGGCAGAGCCGACTGTGCATGCATCGGATTTACATCCCGAAGACAGGATCGCTAGACGAAGACAACGGAGAGGATGCGCGGAGAGGTGCGGCTGTAGAATATGGAGGCAGTGCATGGTGGAATGCCCTTTGAGTCTGAAGACTCATTAGCATATCGGAAAAAAACTGGGATATCTATCTGGGAATGGCGGCACCGAGAAGAATTCTAAAGGTAGGGGAAGAATAGCCTTTCTTAAGGCTGTTCCTAAGTGGTATTAGTTAAAAAAAGGGATTCTAATGATGGAAGAGACTTCTACATTGGTTTGGAAGGCATTTCAGATGCAAATAATTCCCTTTAATTTATGTAAATACAGAATGTTTGACAATTGCTTTTATGCAAAATACTAAAAATTATGTGTACATTCACAAACTTTTTGTGCTGATCAGATTGGATTTTACTTTCCAAACACAGAGCCAAGGTTAGTGCAGACCAAATCTAATATCACTCTTCATAGAGCCCTGGGGAGAATCTGAAACCGCCAATCACTGAAATGCATCATAATCCCACATTTCAGGACAATAAATGACTTTTATTTCATGGTGTTTTTTAAATGCTTTATCACTCTTGGTGTTTTATGTAAAAAGGATGCTGACTGCATTTAAGTCTAAAAATGATATGGGGATTTTAGTCTGTAAAGTCTTTATAGTATATGTGGTAGATATAAACTGATTTTGCATCTGACCTTTCAGCTCTTTTTCCATATCTCTGAAAATGTTCTCATTAAGTATGCGCTCTTGAAAATTGAAAGACCGGCTTGAAATTTTAAAAAGCAAAAAATGTTCTAAAAAGAAAAATGGTAATTGCTTCAGAGCTTAATAGGTTTGATATCTTTGTAAGTATGACAGTTATAAAGCTAGAAAAGAAAATAGAGTTTTGCATGTTCTGACAGGGATTAGTGATGGTAGGCAGCGTTGTTACCTAGAAATAATTAACACGTATTATCTTTGTTGCACTGCATTATGTTTTCCAGAATTAGTCAGAAAATATTTCATATAATTAAGAAAACTATTTGAAAACAATGTTAACATCTTTAGGAGATTTATTGAAGTTGATTGCCAATGTTATAAGACAAAACTCATTCCATAGGTAAGTGCTCTGACTATAGCCCCTATTAAGCCAGAATTATGCCAACTTTAACTCTTTAAAGACCAGAAGTTATTGTCTTTGGGTATCAAAACATCCTGCGTGTGTTTGTTTTTTAAATGCATAGGTTTATTATTGGTAATCATTATTATTGTCCAATAAAGTTATTACTAGAGATGAGCGAACAGTAAAATGTTCGAGGTTCAATATTCGTTTCGAGTAGCCCCTCAATATTTGACTACTCGAATCGAATATCGAACCCTATTATAGTATATGGGGGGAAAATGCTTGTTTCAGGGGTAGGCAATGTTCGATCAAATTATACTTACCAAGTCCACGAGTGAGGGTCGGGCTGGATCCTCCGAGAAGTCTTCTCCTTGCAGTGTCCCCGCAGCATCTTCTGGCTCTGAATTCACTCTGCCAGGCATCGGGCCTGGGCAGAGCCGACTGCGCATGCCCGCAGTACAAGCGGACATGCGCAGTCGGCTCTGCCCAGGCCTGATGCCTGGCAGAGTGAATGAAGAGCCGGAAGACGCCGCAGGGAAGCTGCACGGAGAAGACTTCTAAAGGTAGGAGAAGAACCAGCATTCATTGGCCGACTGTATAGCATTTGGCCAATCAATGCTGGTTCTGCATCAAACTTTTCCATTCGAATAGCGAGTGGTACTCGATCGAGTACGAATATTTCGAATACCTACTCGATCAAGTACTACTCGCTCATCTCTAGTTATTGCATCTCAAAATTAATGTTATGTGTAAATATGGTATGACATAAATATTTCTATTTATTGTTGAAAGAACAAAAGATGACCTTAATTGTTGGGTATTGTAATGTGTGTAATAATAACCTCATATCAGCTCTCCTGATGTGTCTGATTTACTAGTTATATTGTTTCACAAATGTATGAATAAATATTACTATATTACTACTCCTCAAAGGAAAGACTATAGCCCTCGTTCCCATCAGCTTTTGGATTCCGTCCGGGGGAGTCCATATGGGGACCCCGAATGGGATACCAAACGCAAGTGCAAGCACTGGTACATTAAAAGCACACGGACTCCATAGACTAATAATAGGGTCAGTGTGCTTACCACCAGATCTTCGCAGGGATCTTGTGGACAGGAAAGTAGTTCACCATCTACTTTCCTGTCCACATGGTTTGTGCGGGCAGCGCGCAGCAAGCACACGGATCCCATTATAGTCTATGGGGTCCATGTGCTTTTACAGTACAGCACTTGCAATTGCGTTTGCATTCCATTCGGGGGGGTCTCCATGTGGACTCTCCTCGGACGGAATACAAAGGCAGATGTGAAGCAACCCTTACACGGACTGTCAACAGTAGTACCCACCTCTAACAATGGCGATTGGTGCAGACACCGATCGCAGCTGTTAATAATTTAGATGCTGTGGTTTCGCACAAACACAACATCTAAAGTGTACAGCTGCCACATCTTTTAACAATTGCTGTCCTCCGGAATGTCAACGGAGCTCGGCAATCAGATATCATGCTATAGGCAGCGAGTAACAGAAGTCATAGGATATTAATATTAACATTACAGTAGTATTGCAGTGTATAGTATGAGCGATCAGACACACTAGGGTTTAAGGTAAAAATAAATAGACAAAGGTAAACATAAACACTTTAGGTTTCCCCATGCTCAAAAATGCCCTAACTATTAAAATATTTATCCCATACGGTCAACTGCATAGCAGGGGGAACAAAATCAAAATTACCAAATAGCAATTTTTTTTTCCAACACTTTGCCTCCTTAAAAAAATTTGATAAAAAGTGCTCAAACCATCAGACTTTCCTCCAAATGCTATCAAATGCATCATCTTGTCTTGCATAAAAGGACGCCATATGCAGCTCCTTGCTTGTAAATATGAAAAAGTTATGTCAGAACAAAACACAATTTTTTTTGACATTTTTAATATTTTAAAAGGTATTAAAACATTACAAATACTATAAAAAATTTTGTATCGCTGTGATTGTACTGACTCAAAGAATACAGGTAACGTCATTTTTACCACATAGTGAATGTTATAAAAATTAAACCCATATGAAATTGGTGCAAATGTGTTTTTTTCTCCAATTCCACCTCTATCTGAATTTTTTCCAGCTTCTAGCTGAACCAGTTAGTTCAGGTATAACAGTTCGCCATATAATTATATGTTCTACATGTGTATAAGGGTGCTAAACCTGTAACTCCTTGCCTTGGAGGAAAAAACCTGGGAGAGTTCTTGGTAGAGAAGTGTATGTGTGTTCTTGTAGATCCTAAACAATAGGTCGACTGCTTCTAAGCTACAAGGACAGTCATGTTTGACAACAGGTATGTGAGACAGTGATACAATCTTACCTCTTTACAAATTATTAATGCAGCCTCTTCTGGAATTTACAGTTCCATCCCGGCACCAAATCATATAAAGGATGCTCTGTGTATTGACTCACTGGGCCACTGAACTGGTTTGTCGTAATGCTACTTCTGATGCTATGTTCACACATGCGTTTGGGTTTCTATTCAGGGGGTCCGCTTGGTCAAACCTAATCCACTTAAAAAGGTGGATCATGGCGTTGACCGGGTTTCCACCCCGTTTCAGCCCTGAAGGAGCGAAAAAATGCTGAGAGAAAAGCATTGCTTTCATGAACTTTCTCTACATATTTATAAAATGGAATAGGGAACAGAATCCCCCAGCAGAGACCAAGCAGAGGTGTGAAGCTAAGGCTGGGGCCCTACGATGCATAAACACAGCTTTTTTTGTTGCAGATTTTGTTGTAATTTTTTGAGCCAAAGCCAAGAATGGCTTCAAAAGAAATGGAAACGTTATAAAAAGTTCTTATACTTCTACCTTTTGCTCAATCCCTTCCTGGCTTTGGTTCAGAAAACTGCAACAAAATCTGCATAAAGAAAGCTGTGTTTCCACAACATGGGACCCTAGCCTAATACTGGGTTCACACAAGGTTTTTTGGACCGGTTTCTTCCCGCTCACGGAAGAAGGAAGCAACCTGCCCTTTCTTGTCGCAGATTCTGCAGCGGAATCCACCACAACGTCCGTGACGCGACATCTCCCTCCCGACTAGGACCATTCATTTGGGCCTAATCCATAGCAGAATGCCGCAGGTGCACTGCAGCGGCATCCAGTCATGGCTAGCCATTTTTTGGACCAGATTCTGAGGCGGCCTCCACATCAAAATCCAGTCCAAAAACCCTGTGTGAACCCAAACTAAGGCTGAGGCACCACTTTTCCGAAACGCAGCTTTTTTTTGTTGCAGATTTTGTTGCGATTTTTTGAGCCAAAGACAAGAATGTCTACAAAAGGAATGGGAAATATATAGGAAGTTCTTACACTTCTACTTTCTTTAAAAATGTATAATTACCTATATCCCTGGGGTGGTCACATGACTGCACCAGGGGCACTATCTGATAATCCAGTAATGTCCTTTTCAAGGTTTCTGAAATATAACATCACCAGTACTCCCCCCATCCCCATCAATACTTATGTGTCTTCCTGTGTCTGAAACAGGACCTCCTCTCCTCTTCTCTTCCAGCACCTGCACAGTGTGGAGGTGTTTTCAAGACATATGCAGTAGAGATGGCAATCCAGCTCTACAGCACATGCCTCACAGTTCATTCCGGGCTGTGCGTAGCGTCTCCAGGCTGCGCACAGTGAAGAAGAGAAGAGGAGCCGGCTTCCGCATTGGAAGCTAAGTAAGTATGAACTATGGGATGGAGGGCTATCAATGGGCAGGATAGCCTAGCTTAGCATAACTAGGGTGGGATAGCTTAGTGTAGTTTAGCTAAGAAGACAGGGAGGGGGATGTAACATAGTTGGGGGGGAGCAGTGACAGGGAGGTAGCGTGGAAGGTACACAGGAAGTTACATAGTAGGAAGCTACACAAGTAAACAAATGCAGAACATACCACAGGCACCTAGAAATCACTCAAAAACACTCAAAAGCACTGCTAAAAGTATATGGGTGCACTTTTAACCCATTAATAACACTAACAGACCTTTTTAAAAAAAAAAAAAAAAAAAATTGTCTGGAAAACCCCTTTAAGTTATGACTTTAAAAACATAGGTAGTAAAAAAGAAAACACAAACAATGAAAAATTCATGCAGTCTGCTAATTTTGTGACATTTATCCTTCCATCTCAAATCTTATATTACAACAACTAAAGTAATAAAGATTACAGTGGCATTCTCCATTCCTTCATAGAACACAACCTTATTGCAATATACAGGTTAGTGAATGCCAATACATTATTGTTTCCTCCACATCCACTTACCTACATGTTAGAATAAAGTTTTTCTTTATAAAGTATAAATATGACTGTGACGGGAAGGGGTTAAGCATGTTTTTTTAGGTTCTCCTTCCCCTAATCTTCTTCATTCTGTGTGATTTTGCTTGAACCTGATGGACCTCTTTCTTTTTTTACAATCAAACCAGCAATGTATCTGTATAGGGTCAAGTGAAATTCCTTATGGTATTTTGCTGTTATATTCTTCATCAAAATTTAATTCACTTGTGATCCATTGAGGATAAGGTTTCTATATATTTTTTCATTTGTGAACAACTAGTTCAGTGCAGCACTAAATTCTATTATTACTCAATAATTCAGACCTACTGTTCTCCTGTTATGTAGTTGCATATACACGCATAGATATATACACATACTTTGCAATGTTTACAGCTGGAAAGGAGGGATATGTGTGTAAGATATATACTGTATACACTGCAGCATTTTTTTTTTAATTGTTAACAGTGCTTATCAATGAAGGTCCACCATAATGGGATTATATAAAGTTATTTAGACACAAAGTATGTTTTTGTACCGTGTTAGCCAGTGGGTATGAAATATAAAAAAACAAAAAACTTGAGTCTTCAGTAACTACTACTATATCTGAGGAAGAGGCCGAGAGCCTCAAAAGCTTGTAATCTGTCATCATTTTTAGTTAGCCATTAAAAAAGGTATCAACTACTGAAGACTCTCAAGTTTTTTGTTTTTTTATATATCTAGACACAAAGTCAACAAACCACATTGTGTCCTTAGATGCCAACCAGTCTTAAATACCAAATACATTGCTTCATAAGAGTAACATCCAAAAGACCCAACCATAGTGTCAGCTAGCCAAAGTGCCAATTAAACAAAACAATAATTGCGGACAATAAGGCCTCATTTTGTCAGGGATCGCCAGCACCCAGAGTGAGCTCCGGAGCTGACGTCACATTGCCATGACAGCTGGGAACCTATTGAAGGCTCCCAGGCTTGTCTGGCATATACTTTCTATTGCAGGCTACTCTATATGATGTTGATCTAAAGACTTAGTCCAACTGCCATGTTTGCAGGTGGGAGGATTTTTTCATCTGATGGGGCAGTTGGTATCACCCTCGTGGGCGTTTTTGTTTTTCTCTTGATCAACAGTAGATATATAGGTTGGACTTCATGGACTTGTGTCTTTATCCAACCTTATTCACTATATTATGGTACTATGTTACCGTATTACATTTACAAAAGTTAGCGTTTTTTAGCAGTCTAAATAAAGAAGGTTGGTTGATTTTCATCAATTTATATAAGTTGCAGAAATCATGATAACTTAGAATATTTTACCTGAACAGTCATAAAAATAAACCTGTGCTTGTTATGAGCAGACAAGGATTTCAGCTACAATTTGTACCACTTCCACTTAGTCTAGTTATTTTGCTTTGGAAACTACACTGTCTACCAATAAGTATTTGGACACCTGTGACAAAATATAAAAACAATATTTATTCATATTCAGTAGTTGGTAGAACCCAGTAGATGCTTCCTTACGGATGGTAATGATCGACACAATACTCCTGAATGCCTGGTGAAACTCCTGGTGTATGTGAGCCATCGGTTGGGTGCGGTTTCTCTGGCCAGCACTCGTCGGTCTCTATCTCCCAGTTTCGGGGTCTGCCAACTCAGGGCACATTCCAACAATCAGTGTTCCCCTTCCACTTCACAATCACATATGCCACTGTCGATTTTGGGTAATTCAGTTGGCTTGCTATGTCCTTTAAGAATCAACCATTTCTGTGGTACCCCACAATTACCCCTTTCTCGAAATCGGACAACTCTGCACTTCATGGCATCTTGCATGCAACTAATGCCAATGCTGTTTCCTATTTAATGGCGGAAGGCGTGAAGTACATCATGACCTATGAATACAAAATATATGAGCCAACAAAAAAAATGTATTTACTAAATAAGGGATATTAAAAGAAAAAAACATTTACGAATAGTTATTCATCAGCAATATTTTAGCTGTGTAATTTGTTTGATCCAGTGTAATTTGTTGAAAATGGTGTAAAGCCTACCTGTGTGAAAACTTAGTAAAATCTAAATACATTAAAGGGGTATTCCCATGACGCTTGTTCACTAACCTGCAGGCTGTTGTGCTCTCTTCACTTCCTGCTTTTCTCGGCACATAGGTGGGCGGGGTTTTACTTGCATGGGATTGGTTGTAAATGAATTAGCACAGTGTGAGGCTGATGTAGCAGAGCTGGATTTGAGTCAGTTTGCATTACATACAGAGGTAACAGACTCCCTATCTCAGCCCTTATCAGCCAAATTCAATTAAACCGCTTGTAGTGCGGACATGCGCAGTCGGCTCTGCCCAGGCCCGATGCCTGGCAGAGTGAATTCAGAGCCGGAAGATGCCGAGGGGACGCTGCACAGAGAAGACTTCTCGGAGGATCCAGCCCGACCCTCACTCGTGGACTTGGTAAGTATAATTTGATCGAATGTTGCCTACCCCTGAAACGAGCATTTTCCCCCCATAGACTATAATAGGGTTCGATATTCGATTCGACTAGTCGAATATTGAGGGGCTACTCGAAACGAATATCGAATCTCGAACATTTTACTGTTCTCTCATCTCTACTGACTACCTACCCATATACAGTATACTGTGTGCAGAATCTCCATTGTATCCTATGAGATGTCATTTCACCATGTTCTCGACTGCCTCCTGCTTATTGTAGCTAAAAATAGAAACTGTCATCATTTATAGTTAGAATTCTGGGAAGAAAGGTTAAAGCAGCTCCATATAGAATACACTGAAGACTCTGCTGTGTGCGTCAGGAGAATATTATAACTAAATGACTTGTCACTGAGCTCATTCACAAGTTGTGAACAGGTCTTAGAGCAATGGAGGTGTAGTCTGATGAGATATGAGAAATCTCTGAGGATATTGTATTGGCGACACCATGTCAACTGTATCAAGGGAAGAAAAAGCCAAGATGGTGGATAATCCTTGTATGGTCCTATAAAATGTGCACAAGGCATACACATAAACTGCTAAATTATTCTTTAAAAACAGCCTATTATATTTTTGAAATGTATTTACAATCACAAAGCTCTTACCTGCTAATCCAGGATCCCAGTGTAATACAATGGATAATATCAATAAATTAATTTGATAATTTTATATTTTGTAGCAATATAACTGCTCAAGGACAGTAAGAAAGGACTTATATGATTAAATACAGTAAACTAAATGGTTTGAGCAAGTATATTCGATCAAATACCTCCCCTCCATAGACACTGGTGTTAGAAAAAAAGCGCCAGGGATTGTTTTGAGATTTGTAATTGAGACCTCTATTCTAGGCACATAAAATCCGCATAAAGTCCAGAATGACTAATACAATATACTATGGGAAGAATATGCAAATCCGCCTTCCATGATGTAATTAGGAAGACAGTTGCTGCCTCATTGTTGCAAACCAATAGAGGGCGCTCACTGGAATGTGCAAGCCTGTCTTAAGACAGGATTCCAGTGAAATAACCCAATAATGGCTGCTCCCTTTAGCTTCATGCCAGACCTTCCAAGAGGCCTTTGTTTAGCAATGACGCTGGGATTATTACCAGGTTATAGTCTCTCAATCGAGGACAGCTTTTTCGATCTGGTTGGATCTCATCAGCCCGATGTAGAGAGGACTATAACCTGGTAGAGGTGAGAGGCTTAGACAGGGTTCGGGGGATATTGTCACTCCTTAGGGAGAGACCACCATATAGGTGTGTGGAGATTTGTTAAGCCTTTAGCACTCCACTTTGCAAGGAACTATGGGAAGAATATGCAAATCCGCCTTCCATGATGTAATTAGGAAGACAGTTGCTGCCTCATTGTTGCAAACCAATAAAATATAAAATATAAATATAGTAATTCTGTTACATCTACCAATTTATTCTTTTAACTATAGATCACTATTTTAGTTACAGTGAGTTGTTGCTATAGAGTTACATCGGAAATTGATATAAATTGATCCCATGTGCTGTGTACAGCATGCTGTTGGTAATTTCCTATGCGGGACGAAAACCCTATGGTAACTATAATCACTGTAGGTTTATGCTTGTTAGAAATGATCTACAGTGTCTTGATTTTGACATTCACATTTGACTTTGAGCTTCTTGGTTTTTGCATTTAATACTTAATAGTTATAGACTTGTATTATTGCTACATTTTATCTTATTTAAAATAAAAGTAAATTTTTATTGGTACACATTTCTGTAATTTGACTCGTGACTTTACCTTTCTTCATACAATGCAGTTACAGCGAAAGTATATATATAATATATATATATATATATATATATATATATATATATATATATATATATATTTTACATTTTGATTTGCTAATTTAATATCACATATATCATATTCTGGAAGCAAAACGAAAGGAAAAGTAATAAAATACAAATACCCTGTATATTTTTTAAGATAATTGAGGTTGAATAAGTGGCATATTTATTGGCCCTGCGAATGTGTGGTGGATAAATTAGATAAAGCCGCCCCTTATATTTTGACAGCATATAAATATTATGTCTCACAAGCTAATTTACAGGGAAATAACACTTTCTGCCAAAGCCAAAGAGACCAATCTGAAATAATCAACAGAGAGAGAAAACATAGTTTTTATATTCCAATTACAATATTTTATTGTGGGATATGTAGATTATACAAAATAGAACCATTTTACAACATAAGCAATTGGTAAATGAGGAACAAAAATAGGCAATATACAGTTTACATTTTAGTCTTTGTATATACAAGACAGAATTTCTAAACATCTCATTTCAAATCCACATAGAGAACTCTTTCTATATATGTTTTAACACCTATTATTTTGTTGTTTCATATCTTCAATGTAAAATGAGGAACAAAATGGTACTCCAATATATATTTGCCTAAACGCAACTATGACTGGAACTAGACCTCCATGATGTCTTGTTGCTACATTAAGCATACAATCTTGTAATTAAGCAACAATCATAATTAGTCATACTCTCTATTGCAATAACAGAAATTCCTCCAGCGCTCTCATATGTGGGTCCCTAAAGTGCCATGATAATGCAGAAATAGTCACTGCAGTCTGATACTGTACGATATATCTGACAAGCGTTGCCTAATCGTACATGTCACTAAATATACAATATGAGTAATGTACGTCTTCACTTTATATGAACAACCTGTGATATAAGGCATACATTTCTCTCCCTTTACCCAACATTTCTAACAATATAGAACTGCCATCTATCAACCTCATTAGAGATGAGCGAACAGTGTTCTATCGAACACATGTTCGATCGGATATCAGGGTGTTCGCCATGTTCGAATCGAATCGAACACCACGTGGTAAAGTGCGCCAAATTTCGATTCCCCTCCCCACCTTCCCTGGCGCCTTTTTTGCACCAATAACAGCGCAGGGGAGGTGGGACAGGAACTACGACACTGGGGGCATTGAAAAAAATTGGAAAAAGTCATTGGCTGCCGAAATCAGGTGACCTCCATTTTAGACGAATAGTGGATTTCAAATCCGGGTCATATGAGAATGTGAACTTTGTGACTATGAGACAGGGATAGCTGTACAGGCAGGGATAGCTAGGGATAACCTTTATTTAGGGGGGAATGTTATTAAAAATAACTTTTTGGGGCTCTATCGGGTGTGTAATTGTGATTTTTGTGAGATAAACTTTTTCCCATAGGGATGCATTGGCCAGCGCTGATTGGCCGAATTCCGTACTCTGGCCAATCAGTGCTGGCCAATGCATTCTATTAGCTTGATGAAGCAGAGTGTGCACAAGGGTTCAAGCGCACCCTCGGCTCTGATGTAGCAGAGCCGAGGCTGCACAAGGGTTCAAGCGCACCCTCGGCTCTGATGTAGGAGAGCCGAGGGTGCACTTGAACCCTTGTGCACCCTCGGCTCTGCTACATCAGAGCCGAGGGTGCGCTTGAACCCTTGTGCACACTCTGCTTCATCAAGCTAATAGAATGCATTGGCCAGCGCTGATTGGCCAATGTATTCTATTAGCCTGATGAAGTAGAGCTGAATGTGTGTGCTAAGCACACACATTCAGCTCTACTTCATCGGGCTAATAGAATGCATTGGCCAGCGCTGATTGGCCAGAGTACGGAACTCGACCAATCAGCGCTGGCTCTGCTGGAGGAGGCGGAGTCTAAGATCGCTCCACACCAGTCTCCATTCAGGTCCGACCTTAGACTCCGCCTCCTCCGGCAGAGCCAGCGCTGATTGGCCGAAGGCTGGCCAATGCATTCCTATGCGAATGCAGAGACTTAGCAGTGCTGAGTCAGTTTTGCTCAACTACACATCTGATGCACACTCGGCACTGCTACATCAGATGTAGCAATCTGATGTAGCAGAGCCGAGGGTGCACTAGAACCCCTGTGCAAACTCAGTTCACGCTAATAGAATGCATTGGGCCAGCGCTGATTGGCCAATGCATTCTATTAGCCCGATGAAGTAGAGCTGAATGTGTGTGCTAAGCACACACATTCAGCACTGCTTCATCACGCCAATACAATGCATTAGCCAGTGCTGATTGCCAGAGTACGGAATTCGCCAATCAGCGCTGGCTCTGCTGGAGGAGGCGGAGTCTAAGGTCGGACCTGAATGGAGACTGGTGTGGAGCGATCTTAGACTCTGCCTCCTCCAGCAGAGCCAGCGCTGATTGGTCGAGTTCCGCACTCTGGCCAATCAGCGCTGCCAATGCATTCTATTAGCCCGATGAAGTAGAGCTGAATGTGTGTGCTTAGCACACACATTCAGCTCTACTTCATCAGGCTAATAGAATACATTGGCCAATCAGCGCTGGCCAATGCATTCTATTAGCTTGATGAAGCAGAGTGTGCACAAGGGTTCAAGCGCACCCTCGGCTCTGATGTAGCAGAGCCGAGGCTGCACAAGGGTTCAAGTGCACCCTCGGCTCTCCTACATCAGAGCCGAGGTGCGCTTGAACCCTTGTGCAGCCTCGCTCTGCTACATCAGAGCCGAGGGTGCGCTTGAACCCTTGTGCACACTCTGCTTCATCAAGCTAATAGAATGCATTGGCCAGCACTGATTGGCCAGAGTACGGAATTCGGCCAATCAGCGCTGGCCAATGCATTCTATTAGCCCGATGAAGTAGAGCTGAATGTGTGTGCTAAGCACACACATTCAGCACTGCTTCATCACGCCAATACAATGCATTAGCCAGTGCTGATTGGCCAGAGTACGGAATTCGGCCAATCAGCGCTGGCTCTGCTGGAGGAGGCGGAGTCTAAGATCGCTCCACACCAGTCTCCATTCAGGTCCGACCTTAGACTCCGCCTCCTCCAGCAGAGCCAGCGCTGATTGGCCGAATTCCGTACTCTGGCCAATCAGCACTGGCTAATGCATTGTATTGGCTTGATGAAGCAGTGCTGAATGTGTGTGCTTAGCACACACATTCAGCTCTACTTCATCGGGCTAATAGAATGCATTGGCCAGCGCTGATTGGCCGAATTCCGTACTCTGGCCAATCAGCACTGGCTAATGCATTGTATTGGCTTGATGAAGCAGTGCTGAATGTGTGTGCTTAGCACACACATTCAGCTCTACTTCATCGGGCTAATAGAATGCATTGGCCAATCAGCGCTGGCCAATGCATTCTATTAGCGTGAACTGAGTTTGCACAGGGGTTCTAGTGCACCCTCGGCTCTGCTACATCAGATTGCTACATCTGATGTAGCAGTGCCGAGTGTGCATCAGATGTGTAGTTGAGCAAAACTGACTCAGCACTGCTAAGTCTGCATTCGCATAGGAATGCATTGGCCAGCCTTCGGCCAATCAGCGCTGGCTCTGCCGGAGGAGGCGGAGTCTAAGGTCGGACCTGAATGGAGACTGGTGTGGAGCGATCTTAGACTCCGCCTCCTCCAGCAGAGCCAGCGCTGATTGGCCGAATTCCGTACTCTGGCCAATCAGCACTGGCTAATGCATTGTATTGGCTTGATGAAGCAGTGCTGAATGTGTGTGCTTAGCACACACATTCAGCTCTACCTTCATCGGGCTAATAGAATGCATTGGCCAATCAGCGCTGGCCAATGCATTCTATTAGCGTGAACTGAGTTTGCACAGGGGTTCTAGTGCACCCTCGGCTCTGCTACATCAGATTGCTACATCTGATGTAGCAGTGCCGAGTGTGCATCAGATGTGTAGTTGAGCAAAACTGACTCAGCACTGCTAAGTCTGCATTCGCATAGGAATGCATTGGCCAGCCTTCGGCCAATCAGCGCTGGCTCTGCCGGAGGAGGCGGAGTCTAAGGTCGGACCTGAATGGAGACTGGTGTGGAGCTATCTTAGACTCCGCCTCCTCCAGCAGAGCCAGCGCTGATTGGTCGAGTTCCGTACTCTGGCCAATCAGCACTGGCCAATGCATTTCTATGGGGAAAAGTTAGCTTGCGAAAATCGCAAACTGACAGGGATTTTCCATGAAATAAAGTGACTTTTATGCCCCCAGACATGCTTCCCCTGCTGTCCCAGTGTCATTCCAGGGTGTTGGTATCATTTCCTGGGGTGTCATAGTGGACTTGGTGACCCTCCAGACACGAATTTGGGTTTCCCCCCTTAACGAGTTTATGTTCCCCATAGACTATAATGGGGTTCGTAAACCCATTCGAACACCCTTCGAACAGTGAGCGGAAGCTGTTCGAATCGAATTTCGAACCTCGAACATTTTAGTGTTCGCTCATCTCTAAACCTCATGTATTTATAATGGAGTCCAGCTGTAGAGATCTTAGAAACAAGTACAGTAGAATTCCCTCCCTCCAGTCTATGATGCAGTGTTTACTAGTTACTTACTGTACTTCCACTCACAATTGCATTTATTGCTTTAATCCCCCATCCTATTACAGTGTTCCCAAGACTTGTACCCCTATAACTTCCACAGGCTATCCTTTAAACTTTCCTTTCACAAATATTAATTTACTTATTTATATGCTTCCTACTCTATTCTACTATTAACTATAATATGTCATTTATTTTATGATTTACCCTTGAATTACTCAGTTTTAGAGATGAGCGAACACTAAAATGTTCGAGGTTCGAAATTCGATTCGAACAGCCGCTCACTGTTCGAGTGTTCGAATGGGTTTCGAACCCCATTATAGTCTATGGGGAACATAAACTCGTTAAGGGGGGAAACCCAAATTCGTGTCTGGAGGGTCACCAAGTCCACTATGACACCCCAGGAAATGATACCAACACCCCTGGAATGACACTGGGACAGCAGGGGAAGCATGTCTGGGGGCATAAAAGTCACTTTATTTCATGGAAATCCCTGTCAGTTTGCGATTTTCGCAAGCTAACTTTTCCCCATAGAAATGCATTGGCCAGTGCTGATTGGCCAGAGTACGGAACTCGACCAATCAGCGCTGGCTCTGCTGGAGGAGGCGGAGTCTAAGATCGCTCCACACCAGTCTCCATTCAGGTCCAACCTTAGACTCCGCCTCCTCCGGCAGAGCCAGCGCTGATTGGCCGAAGGCTGGCCAATGCATTCCTATGCGAATGCAGAGACTTAGCAGTGCTGAGTCAGTTTTGCTCACTACACATCTGATGCACACCTCGGCACTGCTACATCAGATGTAGCAATCTGATGTAGCAGAGCCGAGGGTGCACTAGAACCCTGTGCAAACTCAGTTCACGCTAATAGAATGCATTGGCCAGCGCTGATTGGCCAATGCATTCTATTAGCCCGATGAAGTAGAGCTGAATGTGTGTGCTAAGCACACACATTCAGCTCTACTTCATCGGGCTAATAGAATGCATTGGCCAGCGCTGATTGGCCAGAGTACAGAACTCGACCAATCAGCGCTGGCTCTGCTGGAGGAGGCGGAGTCTAAGATCGCTCCACACCAGTCTCCATTCAGGTCCGACCTTAGACTCCGCCTCCTCCAGCAGAGCCAGCGCTGATTGGCCGAATTCCGTACTCTGGCCAATCAGCACTGGCTAATGCATTGTATTGGCGTGATGAAGCAGTGCTGAATGTGTGTGCTTAGCACACACATTCAGCTCTACTTCATCGGGCTAATAGAATGCATTGGCCAATCAGCGCTGGCCAATGCATTCTATTAGCTTGATGAAGCAGAGTGTGCACAAGGGTTCAAGCGCACCCTCGGCTCTGATGTAGCAGAGCCGAGGGTGCACAAGGGTTCAAGCGCACCCTCGGCTCTGATGTAGCAGAGCCAAGGCTGCACAAGGGTTCAAGCGCACCCTCGGCTCTGATGTAGCAGAGCCGAGGGTGCACAAGGGTTCAAGTGCACCCTCGGCTCTGCTACATCAGAGCCGAGGGTACGCTTGAACCCTTGTGCAGCCTCGGCTCTGCTACATCAGAGCCGAGGGTGCGCTTGAACCCTTGTGCACACTCTGCTTCATCAAGCTAATAGAATGCATTGGCCAGCGCTGATTGGCCAATGCATTCTATTAGCCCGATGAAGTAGAGCTGAATGTGTGTGCTAAGCACACACATTCAGCACTGCTTCATCACGCCAATACAATGCATTAGCCAGTGCTGATTGGCCAGAGTACGGAATTCGGCCAATCAGCGCTGGCTCTGCTGGAGGAGGCGGAGTCTAAGGTCGGACCTGAATGGAGACTGGTGTGGAGCGATCTTAGACTCCGCCTCCTCCAGCAGAGCCAGCGCTGATTGGTCGAGTTCCGTACTCTGGCCAATCAGCACTGGCCAATGCATCCCTATGGGAAAAAGTTTATCTCACAAAAATCACAATTACACACCCGATAGAGCCCCAAAAAGTTATTTTTAATAACATTCCCCCCTAAATAAAGGTTATCCCTAGCTATCCCTGCCTGTACAGCTATCCCTGTCTCATAGTCACAAAGTTCACATTCTCATATGACCCGGATTTGAAATCCACTATTCGTCTAAAATGGAGGTCACCTGATTTCGGCAGCCAATGACTTTTTCCAATTTTTTTCAATGCCCCCGGTGTCGTAGTTCCTGTCCCACCTCCCCTGCGCTGTTATTGGTGCAAAAAAGGCGCCAGGGAAGGTGGGAGGGGAATCGAATTTTGGCGCACTTTACCACGCGGTATTCGATTCGAACATGGCGAACACCCTGATATCCGATCGAACATGTGTTCGATAGAACACTGTTCGCTCATCTCTACTCAGTTTCCATCTCATTTATCTTTCCTACACTAGTGGTCTATTCCATCTCAACAAGGGATTTACTATGGGAACAGTGTCACTGCAAATATAAATTATTTTTATATACCTTATTATAACTCATTGTCTAATATATATTCTATAATGCAGCAGCGCTGCACTTGCCAGTGTACTACCTTTTACAAATGATGTAGTCACTCGGTTACCTCTGTGAATGCGCTCCTGTCTCTTTAAAGATTAGTGTATTCCCTTGCAAGCTTCCTTCTGTCAGTCCCTGTCTACCTATGTGTATACAAGTCTACCCTGAAGGAGTATTGTACAGTGGTCTCTTTCAAGATCTTCTGTTTCGATGAATCCCATTTGTATGTCTAAGTATTGTTTACGTCTGTTGCTGGAGTCTTATTTGTAAGGTTAATGTCCGATAAGGTCCGTTTTTATACTATCCATTTTTTGTTAATTTTTTCATTCTGCTTTCTAAGTATTATGAGGGAGTGAAGGGTGTGGTCTGGGAGGACAAGTATATTCCAGCCAGGCACCTAAAGGGTGTTTGGTAAAGACCCATACCAGGGAGGTCAGCTGACTAATCAAGGCCTGATAATAGTCTGTGTGTGAGGACTGGGCAGTGTGACACCACACTAACAGAGCTGACCTGTCCAAACCAAATCTACAGAGCAGGTACTGTGCCACACATTGTTGTCGCCAAGGTGGGAGACTGGTAACTAGGCTTCTGTATAGACAGGGAAAAGTTTGCTTGTGTTTAGTTTAGGTCTCAGCCGAGAAGGTTTTGTTTTGGTTATTTATGCCTTTGCAAATACAATTAATGCACTGCAAGTGAATAAAGCCTAAACTTGTGTGCAACCCAGTGTCTGTGTCCCTGTTTCCTGCACTGCTACAAGCATCTACCAGAGCGGTTCCCCACAGTATGCACATAAAAAAATGGACAGAAATAATGGACAGTATAACAGACGACTGTTTCTTTCTGTCATAGACAGAAGACATAGACAGCCTCCACAGTCACCAGACTTGAACCTAATCGAGATGGTTTGGGGTGAGCTGGACCACAGAGTGAAGGTAAAAGGGCCAACAAGTGCTAAGCAACTCTGGGAACTCCTTCAAGACTGTTGGAAGACCATTTCCGGTGACTACCTCTTGAAGCTCATCAAGAGAATGCCAAGAGTGTGCAAAGCAGGAATCAAAGCAAAAGGTGGCTACTTTGAAGAACCTAGAATATAAGACATATTTCAGTTGTTTCACACTTTATTGTTAAGTATATAATTCCACATGTATTAATTCATAGTTTTGATGCCTTCAGTGTGAATCTACAATTTTCATAGTCATGAAAATACAGAAAACTCTTTGAATGAGAAGGTGTGTCCAAACTTTTGATCTGTACTGTATGTTGAAGGTTAGGGTATGCTTTAAAAATCCTACTAATTACTAATCTATGTCCAGGTCAAACTATTGTAGCTTTAGATATATCATACTTTATGTCATAACCCCTATTAACTATTAGCCCCATTAACAGTGGATTCGGTTAGCTTTACACATTTTAACATAGCAAACAGATATTTAGAATTTATTTAGAATGAATACGGTATTTAGCAGAGTTTTAGTCCTATTTATTTTGCCAGCTTAGCACCAATATAGCAAAAAATAAAAGCTTTTAAAAGCTCAATCTGTTCTTCAGTGGATAAAATGTCTTACATTGGTCAACAAGACGAAATAACTCATAAGGAACACATTTTAGAGCATCTGGAATGGATATGTACAATGATGTTCACAGCATAGCTGAGTCAGGGACTGGCTGTGTAAGCAGCTGTGCAGGTGCTTTTGGGGCTAATTGGCTATTTGACTGCCTGGATTTATTTCTCTTTGAAAAACTTCAAGTTGGCTTTCACTTTTGTGCTATACAACCATATTTTTATATATAAATATATATATATATATATATATATATATATATATATATATATATATAGCATTCCATGCTTTCTGCATATCATAAAATTCCTCAACGAGCTTTGACACCACATTTCCATACCAATCATGATTTGAAAACAAATTTAATAGCAACTATTTATGCACATCAAGAAAGCTTACATAATATCTGATTATGCAATATTAGCATTTATTGTTTATGAGCCAGAGAGCAACACTAGTTTTTTGTAGTGCACAACATACTATTTTTACTTTACAATCTATAATTGATTGCTAAGAATTTGATGTAACAGCAAGCTTGGGTTTCCATAAGACTCCAGCAGCATTTTTCTTTAAATAGCTTCGTTGGGAAGGGAACCTGCTCAGGTCTGGATTATACAGTAGTTGTTACTTTAGGAACTGTTACCATAGCGCTTATGTAATACTTAAATATAGTTCAGCAAATTTTTTAGAAGTTTAGGCTTGATTTTTTTTTTTTTTCCTGTGATATCATCAAAAGGGGCTGACAATGATTTGGAGATGTCTTTGGTGGGTTAAATGGAAAAAAAAGGACATTGTCACCTGTGACTAGGGCCCCATTGTCTGATCTCAGTCCCCTTTCTATTTCGTGCCAATGCTCACACTACCAGAAGCCATGAGCCTCATGTGACTGCATAGACCAATCAGTGACCTCAGCGATTGCTAGTAAGGGACTGTTGATGTATCTCTGCCATTGATTGATCCCAGTGCTCACGTCAGCCTTAGAGTGAGTTCACACGGAGTAAAGTGGTGCGTGATGTGGCACGTAGACGCCGCGTGAGCTTTTGCGGGCCGTATACGCTCCCATTGATTTCAATGGGAGCCGGGATCATATACGTGGCGCTATTTTGCGGCCCGCAAAAGTTCACATGGCGTCTACGTGCCACATCATGCGGCACTTTACTCTGTGTGAACTCACCCTTACTGTTTCCAGCAGTGTGAACCTGATATGCAACAGAAAGCAAACAATGGAGTACACCTCGGGCTGCCCACAGGTTGCACTAGATTCAGGCAACCCTTTTATGTGTGGCTCAAGGTATATTCTACTCATGGATCCACAGATACAAATTTTGCATTACTCACAAGGGCTAATATTTTATGGATCATTAGTGTAGGGAACAATTATGGAAATCTCAAAAACAGAAAAAAAAAAACAGCTTACCATTTCTGCGCAAGTGTCCCATTGGGCAAGAATCCAATAAACAAAGATTAGGAAAGAGAAAAAATGGACCAGCACATAGAGAATATATAAAGATACAAAAACACTATTTATTTAATTCCATACTTAAAAGCAGGAATATGAAGGCAAAAATATAGGCAATTCACTTATCTAATGTGTTTCTGTTGGTAAAGACTAGAGATGAGCGAACAGTGTTCTATCGAACTCATGTTCGATCGGATATTAGGCTGTTCGGCATGTTCGAATCGAATCGAACACCGCGTGGTAAAGTGCGCCATTACTCGATTCCCCTCCCACCTTCCCTGGCGCCTTTTTTGCTCCAATAACAGCGCAGGGTAGGTGGGACAGGAACTACGACACCGGTGACGTTGAGAAAAGTAGGCAAAACCCATTGGCTGCCGAAAACATGTGACCTCTAATTTAAAAGAACAGCGCCGCCCAGGTTCGCGTCATTCTGAGCTTGCAATTCACCGAGGACGGAGGTTTCCGTCCAGCTAGCTAGGGCTTAGATTCTGGGTAGGCAGGGACAGGCTAGGATAGGAAGGAGAAGACAACCACAACAGCTCTTGTAAGAGCTAAATTCCAGGGAGAAGCTTGTCAGTGTAACGTGGCACTGACGGGCTCAATCGCCGCAACCCAGCTTTCCCAGGATCCTGAATGGAATACACTGTCAGTGTATTCCCGTATACCCGATATATACCCCCGATACCCGTTCCAACGGTGTGCCCCCCCACCTTCACCCCAGAAATACCCTGCAAGTCCCCTAGCAATAGAATTGTGGCTATATACACCCACTATTTTTGCTACTGCCATATAGTGCCATTGTCTGACTGGGAATTCAAAGAATATATTGGGGTTACGTGCACCCACAATTTTTACTACTGGTATACAGTGCCAGTTTCTGACTGGGAATTCAAAGAATATATTGGGGTTACAAATACCCTCATTTCTTGCTACTGCCATATAGTGCCAGTTTCTGACTGGTAATTCAAAGAATATATTGGGGTTACGTGCACCCACAATTTTTACTACTGGTATACAGTGCCATTGTCTGACTGGGAATTCAAAGAATATATTGGGGTTATAAATACCCTCATTTCTTGCTACTGCCATATAGTGCCAGTTTCTGACTGGGAATTCAAAGAATATATTGGGGTTACGTGCACCCACAATTTTTACTACTGGTATACAGTGCCATTGTCTGACTGGGAATTCAAAGAATATATTGGGGTTATAAATACCCACATTTCTTGCTACTGGTATATAGTGCCATTGTCTGACTGGGAATTCAAAGAATATATTGGGGTTACGTGCACCCACAATTTTTACTACTGGTATACAGTGCCAGTTTCTGACTGGGAATTCAAAGAATATATTGGGGTTACAAATACCCTCATTTCTTGCTACTGCCATATAGTGCCAGTTTCTGACTGGTAATTCAAAGAATATATTGGGGTTACGTGCACCCACAATTTTTACTACTGGTATACAGTGCCAGTTTCTGACTGGGAATTCAAAGAATATATTGGGGTTACAAATACCCTCATTTCTTGCTACTGCCATATAGTGCCAGTTTCTGACTGGTAATTCAAAGAATATATTGGGGTTACGTGCACCCACAATTTTTACTACTGGTATACAGTGCCATTGTCTGACTGGGAATTCAAAGAATATATTGGGGTTATAAATACCCTCATTTCTTGCTACTGCCATATAGTGCCAGTTTCTGACTGGGAATTCAAAGAATATATTGGGGTTATAAATACCCTCATTTCTTGCTACTGGTATATAGTGCCATTGTCTGACTGGGAATTCAAAGAATATATTGGGGTTACGTGCACCCACAATTTTTACTACTGGTATACAGTGCCAGTTTCTGACTGGGAATTCAAAGAATATATTGGGGTTACAAATACCCTCATTTCTTGCTACTGCCATATAGTGCCAGTTTCTGACTGGTAATTCAAAGAATATATTGGGGTTACGTGCACCCACAATTTTTACTACTGGTATACAGTGCCATTGTCTGACTGGGAATTCAAAGAATATATTGGGGTTATAAATACCCTCATTTCTTGCTACTGCCATATAGTGCCAGTTTCTGACTGGGAATTCAAAGAATATATTGGGGTTATAAATACCCTCATTTCTTGCTACTGGTATATAGTGCCATTGTCTGACTGGGAATTCAAAGAATATATTGGGGTTACGTGCACCCACAATTTTTACTACTGGTATACAGTGCCAGTTTCTGACTGGGAATTCAAAGAATATATTGGGGTTACAAATACCCTCATTTCTTGCTACTGCCATATAGTGCCAGTTTCTGACTGGTAATTCAAAGAATATATTGGGGTTACGTGCACCCACAATTTTTACTACTGGTATACAGTGCCATTGTCTGACTGGGAATTCAAAGAATATATTGGGGTTATAAATACCCTCATTTCTTGCTACTGCCATATAGTGCCATTGTCTGACTGGGAATTCAAAGAATATATTGGGGTTATAAATACCCTCATTTCTTGCTACTGGTATATAGTGCCATTGTCTGACTGGGAATTCAAAGAATATATTGGGGTTACGTGCACCCACAATTTTTACTACTGGTATACAGTGCCAGTTTCTGACTGGGAATTCAAAGAATATATTGGGGTTACAAATACCCTCATTTCTTGCTACTGCCATATAGTGCCAGTTTCTGACTGGTAATTCAAAGAATATATTGGGGTTACGTGCACCCACAATTTTTACTACTGGTATACAGTGCCATTGTCTGACTGGGAATTCAAAGAATATATTGGGGTTATAAATACCCTCATTTCTTGCTACTGCCATATAGTGCCATTGTCTGACTGGGAATTCAAAGAATATATTGGGGTTATAAATACCCTCATTTCTTGCTACTGGTATATAGTGCCATTGTCTGACTGGGAATTCAAAGAATATATTGGGGTTACGTGCACCCACAATTTTTACTACTGGTATACAGTGCCAGTTTCTGACTGGGAATTCAAAGAATATATTGGGGTTACAAATACCCTCATTTCTTGCTACTGCCATATAGTGCCAGTTTCTGACTGGTAATTCAAAGAATATATTGGGGTTACGTGCACCCACAATTTTTACTACTGGTATACAGTGCCATTGTCTGACTGGGAATTCAAAGAATATATTGGGGTTATAAATACCCTCATTTCTTGCTACTGCCATATAGTGCCAGTTTCTGACTGGTAATTCAAAGAATATATTGGGGTTATAAATACCCTCATTTCTTGCTACTGGTATATAGTGCCATTGTCTGACTGGGAATTCAAAGAATATATTGGGGTTACGTGCACCCACAATTTTTGCTACTGGTATATAGTGCCAGTTTCTAACTGGGAATTCAAAATGCGCAAGGCTCCCGGAAAGGGACGTGGACGAGGCCGTGGGCGAGGTCGGGGGAATGGTTCTGGGGAGCAAGGTAGCAGTGAAGCCACAGGGCGTCCCGTGCCTACTCCTGTGGGGCAGCAAGCATTGCGCCACTCCACAGTGCCAGGGTTGCTTGCCACATTAACTAAACTGCAGGGTACAAACCTTAGTAGGCCCGAGAACCAGGAACAGGTCTTGCAATGGCTGTCAGAGAACGCTTTCAGCACATTGTCCAGCAGCCAGTCAGACTCTGCCTCCTCTCCTCCTATTACCCAACAGTCTTGTCCTCCTTCCTCCCAAAATTCCCAAGCTTCACAGAACAATAACCCCAACTGTTCCTGCTCCCCAGAGCTGTTCTCCGCTCCTTTCATTGTCCCTCAACCTGCCTCTCCACGTCACGATTCCACGAACCTAACAGAGGAGCATCTGTGTCCAGATGCTCAAACACTAGAGTCTCCTCCATCTCCGTTCGATTTGGTGGTGGATGACCAGCAACCCACCCTCATCGACGATGATGTGACGCAGTTGCCGTCAGGGCATCCAGTTGACCGGCGCATTGTGCGGGAGGAGGAGATGAGACAGGAGTTGGAAGAGGAAGTGGTGGATGATGAGGACACTGACCCGACCTGGACAGGGGGGATGTCAAGCGGGGAAAGTAGTGTGGATGTTGAGGCAAGTGCAGCACCAAAAAGGGTAGCTAGAGGCAGAGGTCAGCAGCTTAGGCGAAGCCAGGCCACACCCGGAATCTCCCAAGATGTTCCAGTTCGTACCCAGCCCCGAAAAACTCCCACCTCGAGGGCATGTTTCTCGAAGGTGTGGATTTTTTTCAAGGAATGCGCCGAGGACAGATATAGTGTTGTCTGCACAATTTGCCTCTCGAAATTGATTAGGGGCTCTGAGAAGAGCAACCTGTCCACCACTTCAATGCGCCGTCATTTGGAATCCAAGCACTGGAATCAGTGGCAGGCAGCAACGGCAGGACAAAGGCCGCCTGCCGTTCACGCCACTGCCACTGCCTCTGCCACTGCCTCTGCCACTGCCACTGCTGACTGTGCTGGCGATGCACTCCAGAGGACAAGCCAGGACACCACTTCATCTGCCTCCGCCACTTTGTTGACTTCTCCCTCATCCTCCCCTGTTCCTGTCTTATCTCCTTCTCCTGCACCATCAAAGGCACCATCAGGCGCTTCTTTACAACAACCCACCATCTCTCAGACATTGGAGCGGCGGCAGAAATACACTGCTAACCACCCGCACGCGCAAGCCTTGAACGCCAACATCGCTAAACTGCTGGCCCAGGAGATGTTGGCGTTCCGGCTTGTTGAAACTCCCGCCTTCCTGGACCTGATGGCAACTGCGGCACCTCGCTATGCCGTCCCTAGCCGTCACTACTTCTCCCGGTGTGCCGTCCCCGCCTTGCACCAGCACGTGTCACTCAACATCAGGCGGGCCCTTAGTTCCGCGCTTTGCACAAAGGTCCACTTGACCACCGACGCGTGGACAAGTGCATGCGGACAGGGACGCTACATTTCACTGACGGCACACTGGGTGAATGTAGTTGAGGCTGGGACTGCTTCCCAAACTGGCCCGGTGTACCTCGTCTCCCCGCCTAACATTCCTGGCAGGGACACGAGAAGAACACCCCCCTCCTCCTCCTCCTCTACCGCCTCCTCCTCCGCCACCGCCTCCTCCTCCGCCACCGCCTCCTCCTCCGCTGTTAGATTGACCCCAGCTACGAGTTGGAAACGTTGCAGCACTGGCGTTGGTAGACGTCAGCAGGCTGTGCTGAAGCTGATCAGCTTGGGGGACAGACAGCACACTGCCTCCGAGGTGAGGGATGCCCTCCTCGATGAGACGGCAATATGGTTTGAGCCGCTGCACCTGGGCCCAGGCATGGTCGTTTGTGATAACGGCCGGAACCTGGTAGCAGCTCTGGAGCTTGCCGGACTCCAACATGTTCCATGCCTGGCCCACGTCTTCAACCTAGTGGTGCAACGTTTCCTAAAGAGCTACCCCAATGTTCCAGAGCTACTGGTGAAAGTGCGGCGCATGTGCGCCCACTTTCGCAAGTCGACAGTAGCCGCTGCTAGCTTAAAATCTCTCCAGCAACGCCTGCATGTGCCACAACACCGGCTTTTGTGCGACGTCCCCACACGCTGGAACTCAACGTTTCAGATGTTGAATAGAGTGGTTGAGCAGCAGAGACCTTTGATGGAATACCAGCTACAAAACCCTAGGGTGCCACAAAGTCAGCTGCCTCAGTTTCACATCCATGAGTGGCCATGGATGAGAGACCTTTGTGACATCCTACGGGTCTTTGAGGAGTCCACAAGGAGGGTGAGCTCTGAGGATGCGATGGTGAGCCTTACAATCCCGCTCTTGTGTGTTCTGAGAGAATCCCTGATTGACATCAGGGATAACTCAGATCACACAGAGGAGTTAGGGATAGCATCCGATCCGTCACAGCTGGAGAGTAGGTCCACACATCTGTCCGCTTCACTGCGTTTAATGGAGGAGGAGGAGGAGGAGGAGGAGGAGGAGGAGGAAGAAGAAGAGTTGTCCGATGATGTGATGGTGATACAGGAGGCTTCCGGGCAACTTCGAATCGTCCCATTGTTGCAGCGCGGATGGGTAGACATGGAGGATGAGGAGGAAATGGAGATTGAACTTTCCGGTGGGGCCAGAGGAGTCATGCCAACTAACACTGTGGCAGACATGGCTGAGTTCATGTTGGGGTGCTTTACAACCGACAAGCGTATTGTCAAAATCATGGAGGACAACCAGTACTGGATCTTTGCTATCCTTGACCCCCGGTATAAAAACAACATCTCGTCTTTTATTCCGGTAGAGGGGAGGGCCAATCGCATCAATGCTTGCCACAGGCAATTGGTGCAGAATATGATGGAGATGTTTCCAGCATGTGACGTTGGCGGCAGGGAGGGCAGTTCCTCCAGTAGGCAACCAAGTTCTCACCGGTCCACACAAACGAGGGGCACACTGTCTAAGGTCTGGGACACCTTGATGGCACCCCCTCGCCAAAGTGCCGCCACGGAGGGTCCTAGTGTCACCAGGCGTGAGAAGTATAGGCGCATGTTGCGGGAATACCTTTCCGACCACAGCCCTGTCCTCTCCGACCCCTCTGCGCCCTACACGTATTGGGTGTCGAAGTTGGACCTGTGGCTTGAACTTGCCCTATATGCCTTGGAGGTGCTGTCCTGTCCTGCCGCCAGCGTCCTATCTGAGAGGGTGTTCAGTGCAGCCGGTGGCATCATCACTGACAAGCGCACCCGTCTGTCAGCTGAGAGTGCCGACCGGCTCACTTTGATAAAAATGAACCACCACTGGATAGAGCCTTCATTTTTGTGCCCACCTGTGTAAAGCACCCCAACATGAAACTCCATGTCTGTACTCAACCTCTCCAATTCCTCCGCATCCTCATACTCATCCACCATAAGCGTTGCACAATTCTGCTAATACTAGGCTCCCTCCACCCTGATTTCCCCCAACTCTGCTGGTTAGAGGCTCCCTCCACCCTGATTTCCACCAACTCTGCTGGTTAGAGGCTCCCTCCACCCTGCTTTCCCACAACTCTGCTGGTTAGAGGCTCCCTCCACCATGAATTTGCCCAAACTGGGCTGGTTAGAGGCTCCCTCCACCATGAATTGGTCCAAACTGGGGTTTTTAGAGGCTCCCTCCACCATGAATTTGCCAAAACTGGGCTGTTTAGAGGCTCCCTCCACCATGAATTGGTCCAAATTGGGGTTTTTAGAGGCTCCCTCCACCATGAATTTGCCCAAACTGGGCTGGTTAGAGGCTCCCTCCACCATGAATTGGTCCAAACTGGGCTGGTTAGAGGCTCCCTCCACCATGAATTGGTCCAAATTGGGGTTTTTAGAGGCTCCCTCCACCATGAATTGGTCCAAACTGGGCTGTTTAGAGGCTCCCTCCACCATGAATTGGTCCAAACTGGGGTTTTTAGAGGCTCCCTCCACCATGAATTGGTCCAAACTGGGGTTTTTAGAGGCTCCCTCCACCATGAATTGGTCCAAACTGGGTTTTTTAGAGGCTCCCTCCACCATGAATTGGTCCAAACTGGGGTTTTTAGAGGCTCCCTCCACCATGAATTTGCCCAAACTGGGCTGTTTAGAGGCTCCCTCCACCATGAATTGGTCCAAATTGGGGTTTTTAGAGGCTCCCTCCACCATGAATTTGCCCAAACTGGGCTGTTTAGAGGCTCCCTCCACCATGAATTGGTCCAAACTGGGTTTTTTAGAGGCTCCCTCCACCATGAATTGGTCCAAACTGGGGTTTTTAGAGGCTCCCTCCACCATGAATTGGTCCAAACTGGGGTTTTTAGAGGCTCCCTCCACCATGAATTTGCCCAAACTGGGCTGTTTAGAGGCTCCCTCCACCATGAATCGGTCCAAATTGGGGTTTTTAGAGGCTCCCTCCACCATGAATTGGTCCAAACTGGGGTTTTTAGAGGCTCCCTCCACCATGAATTTGCCCAAACTGGGCTGTTTAGAGGCTCCCTCCAGCATGAATTGGTCCAAACTGGGGTTTTTAGAGGCTCCCTCCACCATGAATTGGTCCAAACTGGGGTTTTTAGAGGCTCCCTCCACCATGAATTGGTCCAAACTGGGGTTTTTAGAGGCTCCCTCCACCATGAATTGGTCCAAACTGGGCTGGTTAGAGGCTCCCTCCACCATGAATTTGCCCAAACTGGGCTGTTTAGAGGCTCCCTCCACCATGAATTGGTCCAAACGGGGGTTTTTAGAGGATCCCTCCACCATGAATTTGCCCAAACTGGGCTGGTTAGAGGCTCCCTCCACCATGAATTTGCCCAAACTGGGCTGTTTAGAGGCTCCCTCCACCATGAATTGGTCCAAACTGGGCTGTTTAGAGGCTCCCTCCACCATGAATTTGCCCAAACTGGGCTGTTTAGAGGCTCCCTCCACCATGAATTTGCCCAAACTGGGCTGGTTAGAGGCTCCCTCCACCATGAATTAGTCCAAACTGGGTTTTTTAGAGGCTCCCTCCACCATGAATTTGCCCAAACTGGGCTGGTTAGAGGCTCCCTCCACCATGAATTGGTCCAAACTGGGGTTTTTAGAGGCTCCCTCCACCATGAATTTGCCCAAACTGGGGTGTTTAGAGGCTCCCTCCACCATGAATTTGCCCAAACTCTGCTGGTTAGAGGCTCAATCCACCCTGATTTTCAAAACAAATGTTGATGCCAACCTCAACTTACTACAAGGGCCAAATTCACTGCTAGTGACAAGCTCTCCTCACTGCAAGTGCCAAATACACGTTTCAAGGTGTTTTCCTACTGTCAGAGAGGTGGTATTGAGTGTGTAAAGTGTGTAGTTGTTAGGCTGTGATGTTGGGGTAATAGAGGGTCTTTGGTGTGTTAGATGCCCCCAGACATGCTTCCCCTGCTGTCCCAGTGTCATTCCAGAGGTGTTGGCATCATTTCCTGGGGTGTCATAGTGGACTTGGTGACCCTCCAGACACGGATTTGGGTTTCCCCCTTAACGAGTATATGTTCCCCATAGACTATAATGGGGTTCGAAACCCGTTCGAACACACGAACAGTGAGCTGCTGTTCGATTCGAATTTCGAACCTCGAACATTTTAGTGTTCGCTCATCTCTAGTAAAGACCCTTAATCAAAGACAAGGTGAAAGTGTGGTAGGACTGCTAAAATATTCTCACATTGAGACAAAATCCTTCCACAACACAAATCCAAACATTAACCAAAAGACTAATAATTAACAATCAAATCAAAATAATTAAAATCATTTCTAAAATGTAACCCTTTAGGGAACACACTGTCTAAGATGCTGATTCAAAACTACTCTTTATTCAATAGGAGACTTCTCCAGTCTCCACACTTAACAGGCCTATTAACCTTCTCAATTATCAAAAAGCATGGACTGGAAAGGTCCCCTGACATTATGCACATTGGCACAATTTACAAAGCTAAAGGTGGGTGGATTTCCTTTAAAATGATTTCAGGGACTGAGGACATAAACTGACAGCAAGACCTATGGTGGTATTTTCTAAAAACTACCTGTAGCACACACCACATTGGAGAGACAGCAAAATATTTGGGACATTAACAAGAGCTGGTATAGGAAGGAGGAGTTTGGGTTCTTGGAGAACTGGGCTGACTTTGAAGGCTACATGATCTGTGGTAGGGTGCAGCTGTACTGCGGGAGAAGATGGCTAGATGATGGACTAGGACAGGGGTAGGCAACCTTTTTTGTTCGACGTGCCGATTTAAATAAAAAAAATCAAAGATGAGGTCCTCGGAGTGCCGGTCAATAATTGTAAAGCCGACGACACCTACACTAAAGTCATATAGCACAAACGACAACATAGAGGTGCTGTCATTCTGTGCTCCCAGCCACATGCACTTACCACTATTTGCCTGGATACACATGTTCTTTTCCATTAGAAGCAATGTAACATATGTAACCCACAATTAGAGGTAATGTATGTAACTGGGAGCAGAGTGAGGTTATACCTGTAAAGCGCTGACACACAATGTACCTGTATGCTCCATCCAGTCCCTTGGCCCTTCAGTTTTCTGTAAGTGAAACACAGATTAATTTCAGTCACTTTTAGTTCTTGGTGGTGCAGTAACCGCAAAACCCTAGCCAGGAATTAATGGGTGTCACACTTACACCAAAGTGACCGCACTGGTGCCCAGGAACTGGATTTGACTATAATTGCATCTAGTTACAGTGTCACCACCCAATAGAATCACACTAAGGCTGAGGCCCCACATTACAAAAATGCAGCTTTTTCTGTTGCAGATTTAGCTGCGTTTTTTTTTGCCGTCAAAGCCAAGAATGGCTAGAAAAGGAATGGGAAATATATAGGAATCTTCTTATATGTCTCCCTTCTGCTCAATCCACTCCTGGCTTCGGCTCAAAAAACACAGCAAAATCTGCAAAAAAAAAAAAAAAAGCTGTTTCTGCAACGTGGGGCTTTAGCCTAAGGCTGAGGCCCCCACATTGTGGGAACACAGCTTTTTTGTTGAATATTTTGCTGCGTTTTTCTGAGCCTAAGGGCTCGTTTACATCTGCACCCGGTCTCCGTTCTGCAGGTTTCCGTTTCCTGCACAAAACAGAGGCAAGAGACGGAAACCTGCAGGACTTTTTCCATACCCATTCATTTGAATGGGTATGAAAGATGTCCGGTCGTGAGCGGCGGTGAGCGTTTTATGCTCTCCGCTGCGAAACCGTTTTTTTTAAATCAGACACAGAGTCGGACATGCAGTACTCTGTGTCCGATTTTAAAAACCAGTTTCGCGGCGGAGAGCATAAAACGCTCACCGCCGCTCACGGCTGGACCCAGTCTGACAGCTTTCCGTCTTCTGCATGCAGAAAGCTGAGAACGGAGATTGAACGCTAGTGTGAACCTAGCGAAAGCCAGGAGTGGATTGAGCAGAAGGGAGACGTATAAGAAGCTTCCTATATATTTCCCATTCCTTCTGCAGCCATTTTTAGCTTTGGTTGAAATAAACTGCATCAAAATCTACAACAAAAACGCTGCGTTTCTGCAACGTGGGGCCTCAGCCTTACACCTCCTGCATACAAATTGCACGGATGTGCTTTTCACTGACCTATATGTTAAAAATGAATTGACAAGGCGGAGAATGCAGACAGATATAGGAGACGTATAGGACAGATATAGGGGACGTATAGGACAGATATAGGGGACGTATAGGACAGATATAGGGTATGTATAGGACAGATATAGGGTATGTATAGGGCAGATATAAGGTACGTATAGGACAGATATAGGACCTGCTCCATAATTTTTAGCTCTTCATTTTGGCCCAGATACACAGCCACAAAGAATGGCTGTATATATGGGTCAATTGAAATGTATAAGTCTGTACTTTATCCACAGTTGTGTATAAAAAGTCCGGTCATGTACATTACAGGTTAGCAACTCCATGGGCCTCATATTAATAGCAGTTAACCCCATCATGTCCCTCACATTAACCCCCTGTGTGCTTTACATAAGGGACACTGATATGTGAGACATATGGAGGTAATAAGTGAATATCTTCATTATATAGGTCCTTTATTAGTACCCCCATGTCTCACATATCAATAACCCTTATGTGAGCCACACAGGGGTTAATGTGAGGGACATGATGGGGTTAACTGCTATTAATGTGAGGCACATGGAGTTGCTAACACTAAATTAATAACCCCAAATGCCTGACATTAATAAGAATAGTTAGTAACACACACGTACCTGGTGTTTTTACTTTCACTTTGCTTCCTCTCCTCCTCAGGGCTGCAGACGGCAGGAGCTCCTCCTCACGTGTAACAGCAGGTCCAGGGAGCCCTTATCCTGTGCAGTGAGAGGCTCACCTCTGATTGGTGGCAGGGAGAGAAGGGGGCGTGTCCTACACCTCGGCTTTAGCCGAGCTTCTGAAGGGACGCTCTCTCTCTCAATTTAGTGCATGAAGGTTGCAGGCTGGCTGCCGTGCCAGCAAAATATGCCTCGCGTGCCACTCTTGGCACGCGTGCCAGGGGTTGCTGACCCCTGGACTAGGAACTGGGGGAAGACAATAACAGAGACATGTAGAGACTAAGATTATAAAAACAGGGAAGAGGGGTTAAGTTATATAACTTGGCCATTATTCTTGAGACCAGCATTATATGACCCCACACAGTATAATATGTTCCATAGTGGTCCCACAAAGTATTATATGCTCCACAGTGGCTCCACACAGTATGATCCACAGTGGCCCTGACACAGTATAGTATGTTCCCCACAGTGTCCCCACTGTTAGGAGCTCAGATGCAGGTACAGGGTCCAGAGTAGTCAGAATAGAGAGAAGCAGCAGAACTGAATCTAACATCCACTAGTGGAGAAACTGTAACCAAACTGCTAGACACCCAGTATGAGCCAAAGCCAGTCTCAGGACATTTTCACCAGAGCTCCTAGTGGTAGAGATGGACTTGGCAGGATCCCAGACAAGATTTGACAACACAGAGGAATGTGCCACAAATTGATTAACTACGAGCAAAAGCCAGAGAGAAGAATCACAAGCAACTCACCAGACAAAGAGTAAAAGACAGAGCAGGGTCAGCAGCGGAGACAGCAGCGAAGTACAGAAGCAAATGATGGAAGGAGAGGTCAAGGTATGTAGCTGGAATCAAATGCCAGAGAGAGTAAGGTCAGCAGAGTCGCAATCCAAAGAGAAGTTTGGTGCACAGTCCAATGGTCAGAACCAGAGAAACACAAACAGCAATCAGGAACAGGAAGCAACAGGGAGTGGAGCCTAAACCAGGGTGAAACAAGAGAAATGGAGGGGATTTTAAAGACTGGCACATAAATTACAGCATAGTCTCTTAAAGGGGAATTTGTCTCTGTGGACTTGGCAAACTTAAAGGGGCCATGCAGATGTCACAACCCTAACACCCACACAGTATAATATGCCCACAGTCACCACTATACAGTGTAATATGCGCCACAGTGGCCCCCAGATGGTATAATATGCTCCATAGTGGTTCCCTCATGGTTTTATATGCCCCATAGTACCCCCCCCATAGTATTGTGTGCTCCACTGTGGCTCCCACACAGTTTAATATGCTCCCCATAGTGGCCCCACACAGTATAAATGATCACAAGAGCCCCCCAGTGCTTCTATTATACTCTGGGGTCTCCTCACACCCGAGAGTACAATAAGTAGAGGCCAAGGAGGAGTTGATTAAAATAACAAACACCTATGCTCAACTTGCCTCACCTCTACTAGCCATCTTCACTCTAACTGGCTCTATTCAGTGTTTTCTTTGGTCCTATTCTGCCTGGCAATTGAGGGGTTGCACCAGATGTCACTAGGTTTGCTGTGATTGGGCCTTATGTCAGTGCACTCCATGAGACCACTGGGGCCCAATCACAGGCCCCAGAAGTGATGTCTGCGGTGTGCCACCTTAGTCAAAGGCTGGAAGAGTCCCAGAGAGGATGCTGGGAATCATCAGAAGCCCGGTAGAGGTGATAATATATATATATTTTTTTTAAATTCAATTCTACTGTGCAGGCATCTAATGTCACTGAGTGCCTATCCATTAACAATATATATAATTGTCTGTAAACTAGGCTTTCCCCCACCAATATCATGGTGGCTCCATACTCCCCCTGCAACTGCGATCATAACGCCACTGCTTTTGAGATCCAAATTTCAATCCAGTGTGCCGGAATCATAAAAATATCATACAATTGATGCAAAAGATCATTTACTTTCCTCTATTCCAGCATAGAAATGCAAAATGGTTCTCCTCTTCAGATACCATCGTAATTCCAAAAAGAAAGAAAACATCAAAAAATAAAAAACAAATATAATAATAGAATGGAAAATGGAAAAAGTCCAGCTCAACTTTCCTCTGCGAGTGTGCTCACTTGGTCAGAGTCTAATAAACAAGAAATAGAAAGAATAAAAAATGAACCAATAGATAGGAACTTATAAAATTTCAAAAACACTATTTATATAAGTCCATTATTAAATGTGGGCCATGTCAAATTCACAAGGATTTATACCACTTTTCTTTGTTGAAATGGTTACAGAAATCTATGCCAGTTTATAGCCAAGGTGCATGGCCTGGCAAAATTTACATCTGACTCATGATGAGGTGCAGGCCTTGATATGATTTGGGAGAATCCTGTGCTATCACACAGATCGCCAATACTTGCATACAGTATGCCTGTATTGATGATTCTGCCCCAATACAGTCCTATGAAAAAGTTTGGGCACCCCTATTAATCTTAATCATTTTTAGTTCTAATTATTTTGGTGTTTGCAACAGCCATTTCAGTTTGATATATCTAATAACTGATGGACACAGTAATATTTCAGGATTGAAATGAGGTTTATTGTACTAACAGAAAATGTGCAATATGCATTAAACCAAAATTTGACCGGTGCAAAAGTATGGGTACCTCAACAGAAAAGTGACATTAATATTTAGTAGACCCTCCTTTTGCAAAGATAACAGCCTCTAGTCGCTTCCTGCAGCTTTTAATCAGTTCCTGGATCCTGGATGAAGGTATTTTGGACCATTCCTCCTTACAAAACAATTCAAGTTCAGTTAAGTTTGATGGTCGCTGAGCATGGACAGCCCAATCTCAAATGATCTGAAAACAAAGATTGTTCAACATAGTTGTTCAGGGGAAGGATACAAAAAGTTGTCTCAGAGATTTAACCTGTCAGTTTCCACTGTGAGGAACATAGTAAGGATATGGAAGACCACAGGGACAGTTCTTGTTAAGCCAAGAAGTGGCAGGCCAAGAAAAATATCAGAAAGGCAGAGAAGAAGAATGGTGAGAAGAGTCAAGGACAATCCACAGACCACCTCCAAAGAGCTGCAGCATCAACTTGCTGCAGATGGTGTCACTGTGCATCGGTCAACAATACAGCGCACTTTGCACAAGGAGAAGCTGTATGGGAGAGTGATGATAAAGAAGCCGTTTCTGCAAGCACGCCACAAACAGAGTCGCCTGAGGTATGCAAAAGCACATTTGGACAAGCCAGCTTCATTTTGGAAGAAGGTCCTGTGGACTGATGAAACAAAGATTGAGTTGTTTGTTCATACAAAAAGGCGTTATGCATGGCGTCCAAAAAAAACAGCATTCCAAGAAAAACACTTGCTACCCACTGTAAAATTTGGTGGAGGTTCCATCATGCTTTGGGGCTGTGTGGCCAATGCCGGCACTGGGAATCTTGTTAAAGTTGAGGGTCACATGGATTCCACTCAGTATCAGCAGATTCTTGAGAATAATGGTCAAGAATCAGTGACGAAGTTGAAGTTACGCCGGGGATGGATATTTCAGCAAGACAATGATCCAAAACATTGCTCCAAATCGACTCAGGCATTCATGCAGAGGAACAATTACAATGTTCTGGAATGGCCATCCCAGTCTCCACAACTGAATATCATTGAACATCTGTGGGATGATTGGAAGCAGGCTGTCCATTCTCGGCGACCATCAAACTTAACTGAACTTGAATTGTTTTGTAAAGAGGAATGGTCCAAAATCCCTTCATCCAGGATCCAGGAACTGATTAAAAGCTGCAGGAAGCGACTAGAGGCAAAAGGAGGATCTATTAAATATTAATGTCACTTTTCTGTTGAGGTGCCCATACTTTTGCATCAGTCAAATTTTGGTTTAATGCATATTGTACATTTTCTGTTAGTACAATAAACCTCATTTCAATCCTAAAATATTACTGTGTCCATCAGTTATTAGATATATCAAACTGAAATGGCTGCTGCAAACACCAAAATATTTAGAACTAAAAATGATTAAGATTAATAGGGGTGCCCAAACTTTTTCATAGGACTGTATGTTTGCAAAAGTGATTAAAAAGTAATGTGTAAAACGTAATGCGTATCCATATCTGTCAGAAATAAAGTAGTGTAAAAATCACTTTAACAATACAACCTAAATTTTTAGGCAGTTGAACAGCACATACATAAAACCATTAGGAACTCTTTGGCCCATGAAGCTCAAAATAGAATTAAATGATCAAAATTCTTATTTTAAATCTTAGCTTAAAACCACACCAATATATAAAATCTCAATGGGGAATATTAGACGGTACTTTTTGTTGAACCTTTTAACCACCAGCATACAATAAGTAAAAGATCCTTATACATGAAGGTTATACATAAAGGTTGCATACTTCCCAGTCTTCAGATTCTTTACTTTAACACTGGCTTAAAAACTCTATAATTGAGCTTGAATACTAATATATACTTAATAATTATATATTTATATAGTAAATATATTAGACTTCTACGTATATATTTTGTTCTTTCAAAAATATAATACTCACTGCTGTTTAGTAATGTATAGTGAAGATGTTAATACTTACTGTACTTTATATTAGATGTTGTTCAAACCTAAAAAGTCTACTATATCCTTAAGTTTTCCTGGGAACTGTAGCCGGCTGCAATTAAACTCTACAGGAGTCTGATTACAACCTGACATTTACTTTAGAGGCAATTCTAACAGGTAAATTATATGATTGCAATCAACCACACACAGTGCAAATTTAGGCTTGAACACTCAATTGTCTAGGTTGGTACAGTGCTGAAGTATGCATTAACTTTGCCTAACAGATCAGGGATATGCTGGAAGAATCTGGAAACATGGTGCCTGTATCAATTTATTTTAGCGTTATTACAATTTGGTTGAGGTTACATATCTCCAAATAAAATATAGCCTTTTCCTTGTTGTTGGATGTTAGCCTTGTGATGCTACAGATTAAGGAATGATTATGGTGGGGCAAGTAAATAATAAGAAAAAAAATACCATGCTTCATCGGATATAGAATGAAGGAGGTGTTGGCCTCTAAACAGAATGATTTAATATGATATGACATGTATCACTATGTACTGGTACACGGAGGGACTACAGCTCTATACTATAGAGTCCACAGGGATTTCTGTGTATCACTGTATACAGTAGCTCTACTATGTGTATTAAATCTAAGGGGGCATGAACATGCCAGAGCCATAACTAGACACACAATCATGTACTATACTACGTGTGTCAAAAAATGGCATCACTGTACAGTATATTATAACAAAGGTATCCTCGCACACAAGAAAATATTGCAAAGTAGAATTCTTTCGACTCAATGAACTCAATAAGTGCTACGTACACAGCTAAGGGAGCAGCCATGAAGTGACTTTTCTCCTTTGACACAACTGATCCGCCACGGACCAGGAACTGTAAGACCTGCTGGGTTGTAAAGGACGCAGATCAGCTCTGCAGTTAATGTTAGGAGCTGTATTTCTTCTGCAAATAGGGCTAATGTATCAGTCTATTGTTAGAAAGCTTCCCAAAGGTCTTTTATAACCAGGGAAAGGGGGGCACAATGTAAAATAAAAATAATAATAATAATAATAAAATATATATATATATATATATATATATATATATATATATATATATATAAATAAAAAATATCAGAACAACATCACTGGTTCTATTCCTTTCCCCAGTGGCATAACACTACATAACAATCACCATAATGAAGAGAGTGAAAACAATGTTAATCTTTTGTAGTACTTTTTGCTGTTAACAAAAAAAGAAGATGTGTCTTTCATGTTTTTGCATTTTTTTTACATCTTCCTTGATAGAAGAAAAGGAAAATGATACAAAATGAAGTGCTATATTTCAATGGAAAAAAGGCATAAAATTACTTGTCAAACCCAAATGAAAAATGTTATAGACTTCAAAACTAAATGTAGGAAAAAACTTGAAAATGTGGCTGGTCATGGACTAGGGAAACTGGCATGCATCTCACATATCCAGTGTTAATTTTATTGCATGACTTATGGTTATAGTGATAACAAATATGTCTAGTGTTAGGGTTGTGATGTCTGCTGTTGTCCCTTTAAGACTTCCAGGTCCACAGAGACAAATTCCCCTATAAGAAATTGTGTTTTGATTTATGGGCCAGTCTGGGTTTTTATAATCCCCTCCATTTCTCTCCTCCATGCCGGCTATTAGTTTCACAATGGTTTTGGCTCCCGTCCCTGTTGCCTCCTGTTCCTGCTCCCATATGTGTTTCTCTGGCTCATACCTTTGGACTGTGTTCCTCTACTTCTCTTTGGATTATGACTCTGCTATACTTACGCTCTTTGGTATTTTGACTCAGGCTATGTGCCTAGACTTCTTCCGTCACTCGCTCCTGTACTTAGCTGCTGTCTCCGCTGTCAACCCTGCTCTGTTGTTTATTCTTTGTTTGGTGAGTTGCCTGCGATTCTGGCTTCTGCTCACGGTCAATCCATATGTGGCACATTCCTGTGTTGTCAACTCCAGTCTGGGATCCTGCAAAGTCCAGCCCCACCACTAGGAGCTCTGTTGAAAATGTCCTGAGATTGGCTTTAGCTCATACTGGGTGTGTAGCAGTTTGGTTATGGTTTTTCCGGTCATTAGGCTCAGATCTGCTGCTTCTCTCAATTCCGACTACACCTGACCCTGTACCTGCATCTGACCTCCTAACATTTAGGTTTCATTTTGCGACTATCATTTGATAAAGCATATTCCAAAATCGGATTTATTATCACTTATTTTACTATAGAAAAAAAAACCCTCTTCCACCTATTTTAAGCTTTAGTCTATTTATTTTTTCTCTAGGTCTATCCCTCGTCTCAAACATATGACCTTATATATAAGAAATAGGCATCCTAACAGCTAAGCAAAATACTTAGTCTGTGGCCCCACATTGTGAACATGCAGTATTTTGGCTACAGTGGAGACACCAAAGCAAAAAAATGCAGTGTTTTACTTTAACTACAAAGTGGATGGTATTTTGGCTAATCTCATCCCCACATTGCAGAAAAAAATCTGCAGTGGTTATGCTGCAACTTCAGAAACACTTGTGCTTTCGTAGTTCGCAGGATGTCAATTATACCTACGGAAACATTTTCCATTGGCTTTTTACATGGAGGAAAATCCGGCTGAGGACTTTCTGTGAAAAAAGCGCCGTGGTCTTTTACACAGCATTTTTTAACTTTGGCGTGCTACATAGGGCCTTATCCTTAATCACACTTGAAGGGAATGTTTTCTTTAATGATATCACGTTTGCATGCATAATGAACTGGTATATACTATATATGTCTATATTCCAGTATATTAAATAATTAAAAAAAAAAAATAGTTTTTAATTTTACAATGGACTTGCCTATCTCTATATACCATTTCAATATGCTTGTAAAACAAGATACTATTGAGGCTCATTAAGAATATCGGAATCTTTGGCTCAGTTTTTATGGTGTCTGAGCTGTTAGGGTGTCTGACTGCCATATATGAGGTACTATGTTTTAGGGATGGAATCGCTCTTGTGAAAAATTAAATAGAACAAAAGTTTAAATAGATATGGAATTGCCCAGCAATGTCATTTGGGGTGTGTTGGTATCCCAACAGCCCTTTCTTTAGTATTCACTACACTGAGCTGATCTCACAGTGCAGTGAATAGTAAGAAACAGAGCCTATATATGCCTACTGCTGGGCCCCCCATCGTATTAGCTGTGACAGGGCCCCCCGATTGCAATAACCACCAATACCGTCCTGAAGCAAAACCATCTGAATTTAGGTACCCAGCTCTGCGTCCAAAAACTAATCCAGGATTGGCCTGCTAACTTGCTGCCTCCATTTATTTCTCCTATTTGTTGCATGATCTGTTACCTAGTCATGATTCTGCAGTCTATGGCTGTAAATACAGATGCTTGCATTTCTTTAGACATCACTTCCAACCAATCTAAACGACATACTGTATATTCAATATTTCTTAGTTCTAGTCTGCATTTTAAACTGTATACAGTGTATTTAAGAATGACATTTTTTCTTTTATCACAGATAACCTTTACATCCAGAACAGGTGTTCCAGGGCAAGATGCAGCTGGTGTGAACTGAATAATTGAAAGAATATTCATCAAAGATACCTCATGGGGAAGGGAAACATATCAAGAGATTTCGGTACACCATATTAATTGCAGTCTTCTTAAATTGAAAACATCTTTGTGACTTATAATTGCCTTATGTTAAAAAAATGTATAGCATGTTTCTTACAGCATGAAAGCAGTTATTACTGTGACTTCTAAGAAAAATAATATTGATCTTCGGAATCATTAAAAGAACTTTTTGAAGGTAAGCAAAACCCCTTCATAATTATGCAATAGGAACCTTTGCTTTAAGAGGAAAAGATATACTGACGCAGCAAAACATATTCTAACACAATCCTTATGTCCTTTGCTTTCCTACTGAGGCTCAGTGGTGGCTATGGTCACGTACACACTTGTTTTGAAAAAGTACAGTACACTACCGAAATAAAAGCATAAAAAAGTATTATTAACTCCCTAAGACTGAGACCCCACATTGAGGAAAAGCTGTTTTATTGATGCAGATATATTGAGCCAAACTCAGGAGTGGCTACAAATAGAGTTGATAATATAAAGGAAGTTTTTACATTACTACTTTCTACTCAATCGACTTCTGGCTTTGCCTGAAGACTCTGCAGTGATGCCACAGAAAAATGGCCAACAAGACATGTCTGTCCAATGGCAGAGCTGACTGCGCATCTCTTGTCAGCCATTTTTCTCTACCCACTACGTGAGTGAATGCACTTTCGCCGAAAGAAGACGCAGGAGGACGTGCGCTGCTTTAGAAGAAGAAGGGCGTCACTGGAGAGTCTTCCGACAGCACAGGGGATGCCTCCTGTTATGTTTGGGCACAGAGTAAGGCCCCAGTGCTGTCTGGAGACTCATTTGCATGCAGAGAAAACTGAGAATATCACCGGAATGGCGTGCATAGAAGAATTCTAAAGGTAGGGGAAGAAAAGCGTTTCTTAAGACTATACCGATGTGGTAGTACTGAAAAAAGGATTCTAATGATAGAATCCTTTTAATGATATCAACAATTTGGGCCAACTGTGCAAGCATTTTCTATATTTTTTTAGAAGATAAGATAATCCTTTAATTGTCCCACACTGGGGAAATTTCAGCATGTCACTGCAGCATAGTAATACAGATACAGGATAATACACAGTAATATATTTCAGACATAGACACACATGCTGAGAAGAGAAGATATACTAGGAGTCCATAGCAGCTAAGGAACAGAAGAAGAAAGAAGGAAGACGTCATAGTCATAATCATTAGTTCTCTGTGATCTTCGCTTGGACTGATGTAGATTATACAGCCTGATCGCGGTTGGAAGGCAGGACCTGCGATAGCGCTCCTTCTCACATTTGGGGTGAAGCAGACGGTCACTAACAGTGCTGAAAAGTGCCATCAAAGTCCCATACATGGGGTGGGATTTGTTCTCCCGCATGGAGGTCACCACGGACAGTATCCTTCTGTCACCCACCACCTGTACTGGGTCCAGGGGGCTCCCCAGGACAGAGCTGGCCCTTCTGATCAGTCTGTCAAGTCTATTTCTGTCCCTGGTTGATATACTGCTCCCCCCAGCAAGCCACACCGAAAAATATGGCTGAAGCAACCACAGAGTTGAAAAAGGCCCTAAGAAGTGGCCCCTGGACTCCAAAGGCCCTCAGTCTCCTGAGCAGGTAGAGTCTGCTGTGGCCCTTTCTGTGCAGCACCTCCAGGTGATCAGCCCAGTCTAGTTTATTATTGAGGAGCACGCCCAGGTACTTATAGGTCCTGACTATCTCAATACATGTTCCTTGGATCTCCACCGGGGTCGGAGCACCTCTCCGTTTAATAAAGTCTACCACCATCTCCTTGGTCTTCCCAGCATTTATCCTGAGGTTGTTCTGCTGGCACCATTCAACAAAGTCCTGGTTTAAGTCTCTGTATTCCCTATCGTCACCATCATAGACATGACCTATATTTTGATGGTCCATTATGATAGATTGTCAATATAACGGTCGCGTGAATAGCCCCCATTCACTTGAATTAAATTTAATTCTGCTGTGTAATGTACATATATATATATATATATATATATATATATATATATATTTTTAGTCTCATTTAATAGTGTATGTGATTCTAGACCAAACTGTAGTGCATTATGTTTAAAAATGTTGCTATTTTCTGACTTTTGTAAACCTTTGTAAAGTTGCAGCCACTATGCGTCTCCCTTTGTGCTAATTTTCTATTCACTCCCTATTACTAGATAAGTTCCTTATCTCCAAAATCATTGAGAAGAGGAGGGATTGGCTGGACTCTGTTCACACAGTGAGGGGATGTGCAGGCCTCTTCTCACAACCTGTACATGTACACTCAGCTTCCTCTGTACACTGTAAAGATGGGAACCCAAGGGGACGAAAAGGTGGGAGCTCCTCCTGAACCATCTAGATGCCATAATTGCTATTGATCACAGCATCTGGGAAGGGGGGGGGGTAATATGCCAGAGTCAGTGTAAACCTTAGGCCAAACTGTCCAAACTGCCTGTTCACTGTTACTGAGTAATGTTCAATAAGGAAAAATGGTGGCATTCAACCCCAAAAATATTTAGTGATGAAATTAGAAGGTTTAACATTACATCCACAATGATACAGGGTGACAGATATACATGCATAAGTATGAAACATTAACGTACATATTTTTGAAATAAAAAAACTTTTTCTAGTTAGAAGAACTAATTAATATTTTCTTTGAAATAGTTTCCCAACAATACTTATGCCACCATATGTCAAAAAGTCAGCAGGTTGTGGCAAGCCCTACTTAGAATCTCATTCTGTAAGTTGTACTGTAAGTCCCTGTTCTCTATAGTGTCAAAATACTGCACATTATGCGAGCCTGAGCAAGTGTTAGAGAATTTCATGCTGTGCCTGAAAATGACTGTTACAGGTCATAGTGCTGAATATACTGTACCAGCTTTGTGAGGATTATTAGTGGACAAGGACCCAGTTATATCAGATCAATTGCATACACCCATAGCAAATCTATCTATCTATCTATCTATCTATCAAAAGCAATTGTAGCAGCAATTCTGCAGAAACCGAGTCAAAAGGGATCCTAAAATAAATATATATATTTTTTTGCTCTTGAGAACCAATATTGCTTTGGCAATAAAAGGACATTTTCCATCTACACAAGTTGCTGGCAGATCGGATTGTTCTATCTATCTGTTACGGTCGGCAGGATATATTAAAAAAAACTTAAACTAATATCCTGCGGAGCCCACTGGGCTCTGAACTGCAGGGCGTACAGGTGTGAACAGGGCCCAACAGTTGACTTCACTGCCGGGCTACACCTCAAACTAAGGTGCTTCTGTGATGGCTTCTCAGAGAAGCTGTCACTTCAAGACAAAGCAGCCACCTAAAAGAATACAAAGTCTAAGTGGTTACTTCACCACTTAGACAATAGAAATGACTGTGTGCTCCCAGCAGCTACTGGGGAGCACTCACACCACAGGCACTTTCTGTGCAGTACCACAGGTAACAGCCTGCCTAAGGTACCTGACAGACTGAACTTATAACTGTGCTGGGCCAAACACACAGCCAAAGCACAAGTAACAAAGATTAGAGGCTAGCTAGGGGGAAATTCACTGGGCAATTCTAGGGACAAATTCTTACCAAGCTCTACCTAGCTAAGTACTGCACAGTCATACAGCATGTGGTATTTGCGTTTGCTCTTAGGCCGGGTTCACACGGAGTATTTTGGCTCATGATTTGGTACGTAGATGCCGCGGGAGCTTTTGCGGGCCGTTTACGCTCCCATTGTTTTCAATGGGAGCAGGTACCGTATATGTGGCGCTATTTTGCGGCCGCCGCAAAATCACGGTCGCAAAATAGCGCTGCGTATACGGTACCGGCTCCCATTGAAAACAATGGGAGCGTATACGGCCCGCAAAAGCTCCGCGGCGTCTACGTACCAAATCACGAGCCAAAATACTACGTGTGAACCCGACTTTAGAGCGCCGAGCGTCCAAACTAGCCACCTTAAATAGAAGGAAGGCGGGACCGATCAGCAGCCCAGGTGCTATGAGCCAGATGCCGATAGGCTGACACCAGCGTCAGTCAGCAGACGGACAATGCCTATCAGCTTCAAGGGGTTTAATCCCATAGATGCTGGACTGCGCAGAGGCAGTGGAACAGGCTGCAACTTTGATATCATGGCTGCACCTGCTGCAAAGTCCTAACTCTATCTATCTATCTATCTATCTATCTATCTATCTATCTATCATCTATTTATCTATCTATCTATCTATCTATCTATCTATCTATCTATCATCTATCTGTCTATCTATCTATCTATCTATCTATTTATTTATTATCTATCTATCTATCTATCTATCTATCTATCTATCTATCTATCATCTGTCTATCTATCTATCTATCTATCTATCTATCTATCTATCTATCTATCTATCTATCTATCTCTCTGTCTGATTAGTTTACAGCAGTACTCATCTTGGCAATCAGTCTGAGGCTTCCTTATAACTGTATCTCTGCGCAATATTTTGTAATATTTCAGCAAATCAGTAGTAGACAAAATCAAAGTGAGTATCACAAGTTTTAGCTTGCTTTGCGGAGCGAAAAAAGCTTAGAAAAAAACACATGGTAAATGTACAGAAACATCTGTTGCTAAAGGATATTAATGCAAGGAAATTACAGACCAGCACGTTCTGTAGAAACCTGACAGTTGTTCATAGAGCTAAACATATGTAACATATAAACATGTACATGTAGGACTTGCTACACGCACTTATGAAGCATCGTAAAGTTGTGTAATTGATATCTGTTACAGGCATAAGAAACAAACAAGAAGAAAGTTGCTTAAATCCTTCTGAAGACAGATGTGAATGAAGGTAGAGCAATTTACAGCAAAAAGGTAAGATCAATCGCTTAGTGCAAAAGTTTTACTTTTCATTCAATGTCTTACCCAGTCAGTGCCCAGCACGAAAATATACAGCAGAAAAAAAATCAAAGACAAGATCATAAACAAGGCTCAGTATCAAAGCGTACAGCTTACTTGGGTGGTACAGAGAAAGTCTGTTAAAATTTAACTTTGAAAACAGAACTATTTTTTAACCTGTTGAGGACCCAGTTCTGTAATACTATGGCACACTGAAATGTTCAGAAAATACAGCACCATACTATTATGAGACCACCGCTTTAAGGCCTTATTTACATGACTGTGTCCATTTTCATCCCTGAAAAAAACAGACAAATGCGTCTATTTTTAACTGCTTTGTTGCATCAGTTCTACATCTATTACATGTCTTTGATAGTTGAGTATCATCCATTTTGCATTGATTGTTAAAGGATTATTAAGAAAATTTAATTTGTATTTCATTAGACTTGGATCCATTTTTAACCCCTTCCTTCTATAGACAATTTTCAATTTTCGTTTTGTTACCCTTCACCTTTAAGAAGCCATAACTTCACAGATCTACATGAGAGCTTAATTTTTGCAGCCTATCGAAGACTCCCAACTCAATTACAGGCTGTTCTAGGCAAGCTATAATAGAACTAAATGAATTTTATAATACAAGCAATGTATTAGCCTTTGTTTGGCTCAAATATTACAGCAAAATCTGCAATAAAATGAGCTGCTGTTGTCTCAGCCTTATCCTAAGGTCCCACATAGCAAGCTGCAGCCAAAAAAACGCTGCAGAAAAAAACTGCGAAAACACATCACATTTTTTTTTCCGCAGAGGTTTTCACAGAAAGTCCGCAGAATTTTCCTCTGTATATTTTCTGCTTCCCTATATGGGAAGTGCCAGGATTTCCATAGGTATATTGGACATGCTGCGATTTAGAAAAATGCTTGCAATGTTGAAATTGCAACATTTCCACTGTGGATATTTTTCTGCAATGTGTGGATGTGATTAGCCAAATTCCCATCCACTTTGTAGGTGATGTAAAACGCGGGAGCTCTTAGACTGGTTTTTTAATGCTTTTCTTATTTTACAAACACCTGAAGTGCATAAAAGTTCAAATCCCATGACATGCAATCCATTTTGAATGTTGTACCCATCATGGAATTTATCGAGAGAGGAGTAGCAAGAGTGTTTACCACTGTAGTGTTGCTGTAATTTATTTTCTAGAAATGATGTGCTATTTTTACAGAAATACATTTCAGACGCCAACGTGTTATTGTTAGGGAATTGCTAGGACAGCAGTTCCCCAGAAGCTGCTGGAAACCCTGGAGAAAGGGGCACAAGAGACAGTGAGCCCTAAGCTGAAGCCCCCCACTGTCCCTTCCTCTTCCCTGGCCCTGTCCTACGCAATAGGCGGCAACTTGGAGACAATCCCTACCTATATACGTTGCACACAAAATGCAGAGAAGACAATAACAACAAAGGGAGATCAGCTAGCCAGGGGTCAGTAACAGTCAAGCAATGAAGTGTCAAAATTGGAATCCAAAAGAGAAGTCAGTATGGAAAGCCAGAGGTCAAGAATCAGAATATAAGTAATAACAGTGACAGAAAAAGCAAGTACGCACAAGGCAATAGCAAGCACTAGTGTGAATGTGAGCCAAGCATAAATAGGGAGGAAGAACCTGCCCTGGAGTGAATAGTTAGACAGGCTGTCAATCACACGGCAAGACCAGAATTAACCACTTCATGAACAGTGGCAAACAAGGGCAGAAGACGGGTGTGGTGGATATTCAATCACGGAACTAGAGCCGTGTTCACACAGTGCAAACAAAAAGTTTAAGCAAGGAACCAAACTGCACACGCCTCCTGCACGCTGCATGCGAGCAGAGGGTGGCGCACTGACCCGAACAGGCAGAGACGTTACAGTTATGCTTAACTTGAAACAGCAGACACATACTCCAAAATCTGTTAAGTGATTTAACGGGTACAACAACTTTGTTGGAGTGTACTGGCCACAACATATCACACAGTGAAATTACATATTTCTGAAAAAATTGCAATTTTCATTTTTCTTTTTCTACTGTGCATTCATTTCTGTAATATAAATTAATGCAACACTCAAGGAGCTAAAAATGCTTAATACACCCCTTGATAAATTCATAGAGGGGGTTGTTTTCTAAGCCACATCTCAAGGGATTCCTCTTTGTATGACACTGTAAAGGTTCCATGAAAGTGGCATGCCATCCAAAAATCACACAGTCTAAATCTCCAAAAACCAAATGGCATTCCCTCTGTTCTGTGCCCTGCTGTGCACCCAATCAACAGTTAATACCCCATTTTATGAAATTGTTACGTGGATAGATACATAGAAGAGTGCAGAAAGAAAGGTGTGCTATTTGGCTTTTAGAGCTCAGATCTAGATGATTTGGCTTTTTGGATGCCATGGCACATATGCAGAGTCCCTGAGGCACACGAAATTTGGAATACCACAGGAAGTGATCCTATTTTAGAAACTACATCCCTAAAAAAGAGGGAGTGTAGTAGCCAAAACTTTTACAAGTGTTAATGCACAATAGCGGATGAAAAACGAGTATGGCAACTATGCAAAGTACATTTGGTACACTAAATCCCACTAGCTCATGGAAGGGGGGCATTCTAGTGCTAAATCTGGCATGTACCCTGATATATTCTTGCTCTGCTTGTAGATTCACTTCCTGCCACTGACAATTTTGCCCTAAAAGATGTTGTGATTTTTTTTTTTTTGGCTGTTGCTGTTGGCGGAGTAAATTTAATTAACTCTTTTTGTGGGGATACTTAAATTTTTAACAAATTTATGCAACACTAATTCCGACACAGTTGGAAATTTTCTCTAGCCCCCACCCATTTTTGAGCAATCAATGCCAGTTCTTTACATCAATTAATAGGTTCTTCAACACTGATTTCGATACAGTTGGTAATTTTTCTCTAACTCCCACCAATTTTTGAGCAATCAAAGCTGTTAGTTTTGGTGCTTGATATGCTATTTAGACTCTGTACTATCAGAAGGTTTGTGTCAGGGAGAAGCAGGTAAGGTGTGTGATTCTGAACTCTGACACTGATTACCCCTAATTGGAATCATGAGTCATGCCTCCTGCCTTACACTATCCTCCTGACATTACAGAGCTAAATTAGCTCATCAAAAAAAAAAAAAAAAAAAAAATCTAACTGCACTTGTTACTCAGGAATGGAGGGGTCAGTAGAATGGCAGCTATTAACAAATATTAAGAACTGACGTTGGTGGAGGTGGTGAAAGGTCCTCTGCAGCAAAAATAACGTGCTATTGTATGGGTCAGTATGATTCCAAATTATACTGCTTTTTTATTGTTTTACTAATTTTGCTAAATAAAAATTAGGACTACAATTCATCTAATTATACTGAAGTACTGGAGTGCTTAATGGCTGTCAGCTCACATGTAGCAGCTCTGATTAATAAATCCTTCTGGAAGTAAGATCATAATCATGGGGGAAGAAGTCAGAAGCTGAAACCGTGAGGAAGAAAGAACTGGAGAAGGGTACAATAAAATTCTGCTGTGCTTAAAGTTCCCAAGAGCAAAGTGGTTTCCAAATTTTTAAATGGAGGAAGATAGCAACATCCAAGATTATTTTTAGCCTCCCTGGCCACCCCACCAGAATAAGTAATTAGGGGAGAAGGGCTTTGGTAATAGAGGAGACTAGAGATAAGGTAACCTCTCAAGATTTATTTAGTTTCGTTACAAAGATTTTTTTTTCAGATTAGCACAGGCTGTAAGACTATTTTTTGGGTAAGCAATAGAGATGAGCGAGTAGTGTTCGATCGAGTAGGTGTTCGATAGAATACTACGATATTCGAAATACTCG